>NC_141904.1:23121666-23453333 GCF_057802395.1 Ceratotherium simum simum
GTGGCTTTCATACTTGCCCAGCCAGCCCTCACAGCCACATGAGCCAGTTCCTTAAAATAAAGCTCTTAATATCTGTATCCTACTGGTTCTGATTCTGCAGTTAACCCTGACTGATACACACTCCTTGATACGCATGAAGTAATCTAGTTCGATCACACTCAGTTTTGTCAGCCTTCAACTTGCAGAGAAAGACAAGAGGAACGTCAGGATCAGCAAAGCAACTTGGTTGTCCTCATTGGTGATCCGACCCACACTAAAATCTGAGCCACGGGTCGCCATTTTAGGTGACTTCAAAATTTCTGAGAATGGGTAGAAAATGGGGATAGAACTCAGAATGAAAAGATCAGATGCCATTCCACTGCTAGCTCTGGTTTGATAAGCCACCAAGAGGCCACAGGGCCTTGAATAGCAGTTCCAGCAAGGTCATCACTCCTCATCAACAACGCAAAGTGTGTGACACAAAGCGTGGATTATATCAAAGAAGGCCCATCTTAGTTGCTTTCAGGTAACCAGTGTTTCTCCATTTTAGACATTAAAGGCAGAGCCTGGCTCATATACCATTAAGGCCTTCATGGAAAACAGCTGAGAAATGATATTGTCAGTGTCTGTTCCAGGCTCTGAAAACTCAGGCTTCCGTTTCCTGGTGTATAAAATATGAGGCGTGGACTTCCCCAAGGTTCTTTCCAATGCCAGCATTCTATGATTCTCTTTGATAAGCCTAACAGCTTGCACTATGAATTAGAATGGTCTTCAAAGTAAAAAATGTTTGGTCATAGATTTAGGTGGGTTCTCCTTAGAGAATCTGAAGTATGGAAAACCAGCCTTATCAGGAGGCCTACCCCAGCATGTGGGGTCTGCAACCCCCTAACACTTTACAAGTCTACCTTCTGAAAGACATTTGCACAATTATGGGAATTATTCTGAAACCGAAAACTCTGCCAATTACTATTTATCACAGTTTCTTGATTTGCTTTTCAAGCACCAGATCATGAGAGAAATACCTTCACTGCTGAGATATCATTGGTTTTCTCAGATTCACAGTGAGTGAACAGTGACCTGAGACCTGTACATATTGACATATGTACAGAACCTTCTAGAAAAGAAAGATCTGCGTGAGGGAAAGGAAAAAGGGATCCTCCGAATGTGGATTGAGATTAGTTTGATTGAGTAATGAAAAGCAATCAAGAAAACGGATAAACTAATTCTTTTTCAAATCCCACCGTGGAGGCACATATCAAAAAAGGAGATCAGTGCACCTAAAATCAGAGAACCGGCCAGCACAGAAAGTGGTTTCAAGCCTCCAATGACACAGAAATCCCAGAGAGGCATAAATAATGCAGTTTCTAATCAAGTGGTCAGCCCTGAAGTCAGATTACATGATCAAATGTTCTGTCTGTGCTTCAGAATGGCCAGGGGCCCTCCAGTCCATCTGCAGACTGAAAAAATAACTTGTCTCACAGATTGTTTTATGACTTGTTCCTAAATCTATATAGATGGTGTAGTGAGGAACAAAATACAAATTATTTTTTAAAGTGTTATGAATTCCTAGTGGCTTTCAGTCTTTTGGTTACTCAGACCGCTCAAAGTATAACTACTTGAGTACGGGAGTCCTCAGCACTGTTTTTGACTCTGAAAGAGGGTCCTCTGAGCATGGTGGTTGGAATCACTGCTCTGGTCTCCACAGGCCTCCACTCAGGTGGCGCTCTCTTGGCAGAGGGAGGAGAACAGGCTCTGCAATGCTTGACCCTGCCCAGCTGGCCACCCTCAGCTTCGTGGAGTCCCACCAAGCCCACAGTTGCTGGTTCTGTCCACACACTCCCCTGCCCCAGTTGTCACCACTGAAAGACATCCCCACTTGTCCTGGAAGAGAGGGGACACACAGAGAGGCACCTGGGCCTGCCAGCGTGTGTGCCCTAACCATCAAAGCAAAGCCCTGTGTAACGGCACAGTGGCTTAGTGCAAATCTCTCTGGAGCTTAAACTCCGCTATTTTCTTTTTTCTTGTTTTTTTATTCCACCTTATTGCTCTTTCCTTTCTTGCTGGGCTGTGTTTGCATTTCCTTCAGACCCTCCGGTTACCATCTTCATCCAACAGATCTAAGGTAATCTCAGTTTTTTTCCTAAAACATCATTTTCTGCTTTTTTTCCCCACCCGCTGCCTTTTGTCGTTGGAAAATATGGATATTGAGCCACATAATGTGGAGATTCTCTTCTCAATGCTGTCTTTTAAAATTACCCAGTCCAGATCTGAGCCAACAAAACGATCATCTCACAGTCTTTAGCTCTAATATGAAATTTGATAAATGGGTTAAAATACATTACGTGAAGCATCATTAATCAATTTTTTGGCCTTTATATCTTTTGGTATGGGAAGAGCATGGCACTGAATTTTGGATATGCTCTCCTATTTCTTAAGCAAACTCTAACAGTTGATATCTGTTAAACCCAGGGGACTTCAAACACTGATATGTCATGTTTTCAATTTGACTGCATATGCATCTGGAAATATCCTAGCCTTCATTTCATAAAAGCACCCATCATTTCTTGCTGCAGGGGCCTCAATATTGGAATGATCAATTATTAGACTTTGTTCTTCCATTCTCAAGTATTCCTGAAACTAGCTCAGTACATTTAGCTGGTTATGTTGCTGTCAGATGGATTTCCTGAATCTCGGGTATCAAGTACTTTGCTCTCTTTCCTTGACACCCAGCTACTATTTATAACCAACAGATGATCAGAAGCCAGGGTCAAGGGCATTTGTTTTTTGATCAAGCCCAGCTGTTGAATGCTGATTGGTAACTGGCAAGGTGTGGCGACTGCCATCTGGCCATGCCAAGGCCTGATAGCACTGCCAGCGTTTATTTAATTCAAGCTAAAGCTGTTAACTTCAGCTTGCTTTGCAGAAGCAAGCCTGGTTAACTCTTTTGGACACTCCAGGTAGTCAAATTGGTTCCCAAGTTTAGACACAAGTTGAAAATTAAAAACAGCACTGCCTGAAGTCACGGGGTCTACCATGGCACAGTTTGCCTTTCCCTCTCGTTTCGGATTCAGAGACAGACTCATATGTATATCTCAACCCCTTTCTGACAAATAGCATTGAGTACTTTTACAGAACATAAGTGAGAAAACTGATTTCTGTAGCTCAGAGGGATGAATATTTTCATGGCTCTCCAAGTACTAGAAGAGAGAGATGTATTGCATCAATCATATGTATTAACATGGTATCATGGATTGGTACCTTCCAGAAATTAGGTCAGCCCTAAAAGAAATCAGGCTATGAATAAGTTACATATAGCTTTCAGAGGGGCAAGAGAGCGCAAGTCATTGTTTTTAGCTGGTGGATTATAGGTAATGCTATTACATATCCCTGCACTGCACAGGGATTGAAGGGCTGGTGGGAAAAGTGCCTGCTCTGGTGATTAAAACTTTGCTGGAATTGATATGCAGAACTCTTGGCAAGACTTATGCAGATCCTGCTTTGTACTTGCAAATGACTTTCACAATAATTTCAATCATCATTAATCAGCAGGCATTGTGTGAATGACAGATGCTATACAATATCTAGGAAACAATTCTTGAGATCTGATATTCCATAGCCATTTTCCCCATCCAAGGACTAACAAAGCCCAGGATCTTCACCTTCTTCCTGAGGGATGTTGGAGTAGTTCTCCTTTTTCAGGAGAGGAAACTGAGTCATGGTAAGAATAAGTTCCTCCTTGGGAGCCAGGAGGACCCTCGACCTCAGTTTTTCTCTTGGAAATGACAGACTCAGGCAGGTGATGCGCCAGCAATCCTTCCGTCCTCCTCTTGGGGAGTTCACAGGGAAATAGAGCTCCCTTCCTGGAGATGGTTATTTTCCTTTGAGGATAAAAATTAGTAAGTTGCCTTGCTCATAAAAGTTTTATTTAATAATATAAACTTTTGACATTCTCGTGTTTGGAGATCCTGTTTTTAAGGGAAGCTTTGTGGTTTACTGGCTGACAGCATCCACTTTGGGCCACTAATTGAACCCTTGCTCTGCCACTTACTCTGTGACCTTAGGCAACTTACTTAACCTCCTCAAGACCAGGTTTCCTCATCCGCAAAATGGAGATAGTGAGAGATGGGGGTGTGAAGTGGCAGCCTCTGCCTGTATAACGTGCTCCATCATATCATCTCCCACTCTTATAGATTAGCCAAGTCACAGGATGCCAGCTGGGGGAGCTGGGTGTGTTACCTCTGTGTTCTGAGTGTTTCTTTGCCTGGCATGGGCCCAGGCAAAGTCCCAAGATGATCACTTGGGACTGTGCACAGATAAGATGGGCTCCCAGATGCATCCAGCTGCCTAGGCTTTGGCTATTGCCCACCCCTTTCTCTCCCACTAATTAGTCCTGGGCAGAATCTGTGTTAAAGACCACTGTATGGGTATATGTAGTGGGCCTTTGCCAAATATTTATTAGTTGTATGATTAAATTTAAATACATCTCTAATAAAATCCCAAATGGTCTCACTGTTAGCCTTTCCAGTTATGTATAGAAAGTGATTGTGTTTCTGATGAGTTTTGATATAAGAAACACCTCACACAAGAAGAAAACCCAAACCATTAGAGTATTTGATTGACAAAATATGTTTTACTGTAAGGATCTTGAAGAGAGAGTTCATAGAAGAGGCAATGCAAATGGTTAATGAATAGGAAAAAATATTTTGATTTCATTGGTAATTTTTAAAAACGCAAAATGAAAGAACAATGAAATCTAATTTTTACCTGTCAAATTGGCAGATTTAAAAACAAGAAAATTTACTGCTAGTGAGGATGCAGAAAGACAGGTAATCCCACTCATGGCTGGTGGGAAATTTAGTAGAAGCACTGGGAAGTTATTTGCCAATATGTAATAAAAAGCCTTTAAAAGGTTCATATCCTCCAGTGTAGTCATCCATTTTAAAGAAATAATATTTTTAAAATATGAACAAAAAGTTATATTCAAAGATATCTGCTTCAGTGCTACAATTTTAAATAGGAAGAATTAGAAATAAGCTCAGTATGATAAAAGGATGGTTAAATATGCTACTTAGAATGAAATATTATGCTGGCATTAAAATGAGATTTTAGTAAATCTATGGCCATACCTGCTTTATTTATAAATATATATTTATTAATTACCATAGTAATTTATGCAGAGTTTACTATATGCCAGGCCCCCGGCCAAGCACTTTGAATACATATTGTCTCATTTAAACCTTATTATAACAGATTAGTAACCTTCTCACTTCCAATAATTCATGTATCATCTCATTTAAACTTCTTTGACAAATTAGAAAATTGAAAAAAATGTTAACATGGGAGAATACTCTTGATATTCTTTTAAGCAAAATAATAATAATAATAGTTAGCATACGAAATTGCATATAGTTTTAGCTCAACTATGCAAGTACAACGAACCCACCCATAATGTTATGAGTAGGGACCAAAATTCTAAACAGCATAAAATGTAGGTTTATATTCTTACAAAGTTTCAGAAGTGGAATTGGGGGCTGGAAGGTGGACAGCAGCTAATCCCTAGTCATCATCCATCTAACTTCACATTATGCCAGGGCTGTGGCTTTTTAGAGAGAAAGTTACCAAATATTAAGAATGGTTCTCACTGTGGCATTATGGGTAATTTATGCTTCTCTGTATTTTCCAAATTTTCTACAATGAACATATAGAAGTATCGCATAAAAATTAAAATGCTTCTAAAAATTTAAAAAATGAAAAGGCAGTTTGTTTTACTAACTTTTTTTTATAAGTGGGTGATTTCTTCTTTCCTACACTGCCTTTAGTTCCGACAGCTCAGTCGTTTAAGCAGGAAAGGGAAAAGGCAAGGCTCAGTGGTCAGAGGGAAACGAAAGGCATGTCTCCCTCCCAGCTAGGGGGAGTGAGCACGTGATGCTCGCGGCAGCATCTGTGGTTGCATATGTTACAAGTGAAAAAAATATCACAATGAGGTTGGCAAAGCCTTGGGCATTACCCAACCTCATGTAGCTACCGAAAACGCTTTAAAAAAAACCACACAGAAAAAAAAGGCAGTATTAAGGGGTAAAGCTCCTTTTCCGTGTCCTCTGAGAATAGAGACGTTCCCCCAAGTCAGCACGCAAGGCTAATTAGAGGGCAGTCACTCTGAGAAAAAACAAGAAGTAGGCTCAGAGCTCCCTGCTGCTGTTTGCGGGACCTTTGAAGACTAAACTGGAGTTAACTTTGAGGTAGCCCAACATCTGTTGACTCTGAGGTGCTGAAGCTGCCCTCAGAGCAGGGCGTGCCCTCAGCTCCTGCAGAAACCCAAGCAACAGGCGAAAGACCTTGGCGTCCTGAGCCCCGGGGAACCCACTGTGGGGCGGGATGCCAGACTGGGTTGGGCCCCACAGGAAGCACCCCGCTTTTGTTGAGGTGGCTGTGCTCAGCAGCAGAGGGCCCGCCCTTGTTTGCTGGGGCTTTCCTGCTGGGTTCTGTGACTAGGTGGCAGAAAGCAGAAGGCTCAGAGAACCCCCAGCCCTGGCTCAGGCCTGAAGGCTAAGTTAGGTGCATTCAGAGAAGTCTTTCTCTCATCCAGGGGGCAAACCGAGCAGCTGGGAGGGAGAAATGCCAAGTACGCTGTTCCAGACAGGCTCCGGGCAACATGATGCTAACTTTTCGAAGAGCGCCTTCACATTTCTTCAGAGGCACTCATTCATTTGTTCAACTGATGTTTACTCAGCATTGTTATATGCACTGGAGACACCAAGGGAAATAAGACACCATAGCTGCCCTCCAGGAATCCAGGGAGGAGGCAGAGTCAACAAGGGGTGGACTGAAGACCAGGGGATGTGGGCACTCCGTGGAGAAGAGTCTCGCTCAAGCCAGGGGGCTCGAGGAAGTGACGGTGCCGAGCTGTGTCTTACCTTGGTGCTCCTCAGACTGCAAAATGGGCACAAGAATCGCCTGAAGATCTTGCTAAAATCCAGGTTCTGATTCAGCAGGTCTGGGGTGGAGCCTGAGATTCTGCATTTCTAACGAGCTCCCAGATGGTGCTGATGCTGCTACACTTTGAGCAGCAAAATCCTAAGTGATGTCTAAGAAGGAGCTAGCAAGGTAGAAAAGTGGGAAAGGATATTCCTAAGAGAGAGAACATGCCAGGTGGGCCACTTCAGGGGTGAGGAGGGTTGACTCTTGAGAGAAGTTGAGGTTTTGTTGGCTAGCCTTGAAACGGCTCTGGGCTTGCCTTTTAGTTATATTAGGGGTTTACTTCATTCTTTAAGACTCAGCTCCAAGCCTGATATTCTGAGAAATAGATTTCTAACACTCAGCTGACATGTGTCCTTCTGCTTAATGGTCTTGTTCCTTAGTAATCTTTCCTTGTCATATAGGTGATAAGGTCCTTGGAGCAAACCCGGTGGTGGATGACCAGTCACTATATCATTGAGTTCTTCAAGTTTTAGACTCTAGCTCCATGAGGGAGGTCATGGCTCTTCTGCTCTGCAGCTAGCATAGTGCCTGACGCACATATGCAGCTAGTGCTCATTATATATTGAGTTTGAATGAATGAATGAATAAATATTAATACCTCACTTTGGGCTGAGGAGAATAGCAGAATGGTTAAGAGCATAGGCGCTGGAGTTAGAATGCCTGGGTGCAAATCCTGGCTCTGCTATGTGCTAGCTGCATTAATCTGGGCATACCCTGTGACCTCTCTGTGCCTCAATTTCCACATCTGTAAATTGGGGATGATAATAGCACCTGCCTCCAAGAGTCATGTTACATAACATAATATAGATAAATTGCTTTCAGTGACTGTAAACATTCAATAAATGTTATCTGTTATTTTTGTTAAGGGCTGAAGTAGACATTAGCCAACTTGACCACATATGGACTGGTATAGTTTGGTGAGGATAAGCATATCTGTCTAAGAAAGGGATGATGTGTGAACTTCATTTATTTTTGCCATGTCTGCCCTCCATTAACATACATAATGACAGGTAATTGTATTATTTTTCATATAATGTTTCCTTGAAACTGAAATAGGAAAACACATCTAATGACAGAAATAGAGGCCTTGGTAGAATACTCCAAGTGGGACCCTTAGATAAGCTGGTTTCATGAGACCACCTCTAGTTATTAGAGGGTGTCTTGTGGGAGAATTTTATTCTGTCTTCCTATGAGATCACCTGAGCTGAGCTTCTAGAATTCCAGATGGACCATAAAAATAGGAATGTTTGGTCAACAGACAGCCAGTAGGTATAGACCTAGCTGAAACTGTATTATATGGGTGAGAAGCACCGGGAAACTTGTGACATCGCTACTCAATACTGTTGTGGATTATTTAGAGTGATTTTTAGAGTGGTTATTGAAAAGCTCTGGGGCTAATACAATCTATCTTCTTTTGTCTTTTCTCTGTGAATACTTGACCTGTACTGTGAATACAATTTACACTAGCCACATGTAGCTATTTATATTAAAGAAAATGAAATACAATTAAAAATTCAATTGCACTAGACACATTGCAAGTGCTCAAAAGCCACATGTGGTTAAGGGTTAGCAAATTGGACAGCACAGATATAGAACATTCCATTGGACAGCATTGACTTAGAGTGTAAGTTTTTTACTTTAAGAGTTGCAGGTTGTAACTGAGATACCTCGAGATGGCAAAATCCAGAACTCATGCAATGAGGATGTTGCAGAATTGAATACAAACATTAGGAAACGTAAAGGGTAAGTTTACTTTTAGATAATAAACTTTGACTCTACTTTTTTGGTTGTTCAACAGCTGTGAAATAACTAGGCACTTACTTTATGTATAGCACTAAACTAGGGGTTCTGGGGAAGAAAGCAAAGTCTGGTAGATGCAATCACTGATCCCAAATTGCTTGCCATTGAGTTGGATAGATACTAAGTACATAGAAGAACATTAAGTAGCAGTCCAGGGAGGTGTGTGAGAAAAATCCAACGAAATGCTGTGAGACTGGAGTAGGTTTGATAAAAGACGTTATGCTTGACCTTGACATGACAGGAGGCACAAGCGGAACTGAGTTAAGGAGAGAAAAATGGGTACAGTATGCTGGGAAAACAGGAAGCAGTTACTCTAGATGAACTAAAAATATTAGTGGGCAGTTAGATTGGAAATGGGGCTGGGGTCAGATTTTGGAAGGACTTGAATGCCAATCTAAGATGATTAGACCTTATCCTGCAGACAATGGAAGCCTAGAAGGGTTGTGAGCAGAGAAGCACAGTCATGCAGGTAGTGTTTCACCAAGGTGAGTCTGGCAGGGATTAAAAAGCCTCATTGGAGAAACCAACCATCTTTTCTGAGATACTGGCCCAGAGGTTGTGGGAAAAATCCAGGCAAGAGATGAGAAGGACCTGAAATAGGTCAATGAAAGGGGAAATAGAAAGAGAGAGAATAAGAAGGAAAACTTAAGAGGGTGCGACTCACCAGGTAAGAGAAAGGGCGGAAATGCAGACAAAGATGGCTTACCTGCCTTGGATATTTGGGGTTTAGGAAATACTTGTTGATTTGGAATTTGGGAGGTGGTCCTGGACGTAACTTCATTGGATCCTATCACACACCTACTCAAACTGCTATTTACTGTTCTTCTATGCATTGAGTATTTATCTAACTCCAGAGCAAGCAATTTGGGGTCAGTGATTGCATCCTCCAGGCTTTGCTTATTTCCCGAGTCCCTAGTTTAGTACCGTTCGTGGAAAAAGTGCCCAGTTATTGAACAGCTGTTCTACAATTCACTGCAGAGTCAAGCCCTGTTATCTAAACCTACCCTTTAAATTTACTGGAGTAAAAAGAAGAAGGAATTACTTGTTTGTTTTAAAATAAATATCCTGAAAAAATGTTCCATTATTTTGGTGAATAGAGTAAATGCTTACAAAATGCAAGTTGTCTGAAAAATGGGAATGCAAATACCTACCTCATAAAGTGCTGAGGATTAAATGAGATGCATGCAAATGACCTAGCACGTAGGAAGCCATCAGTATATGTCATTTGATTCTAATCTAATGAACTGAACAAGCATATGTGGAACGGAGAAACCCCACACTTAATTTTATGGCACCCACTATCTCTCCATTCACTTATTTGTTGGATGCCATAAAATGAGGAAAGTTCTGGGGTTATTCCAGATCACTCAGGCAGAATTGCTAAAGGCCTTGTTTGCTCACTGAGGCAGAAGGCAGGGAGGGCCCAGCCCCAGAGATAATCACACATTCAGGTTTCTAGTTCACCTCTCACTTGTTCCTGCCTCTTTTACTCTTTAGGAATGAGACCTATGTCAGTGGAGCATTGGAGAATAAGGAACATAACAACATTAAAGGAAAAATTCCAGGAGGAAATGACATAGCCCTTTGTATGCGATGTGACTCATTTTCATAAGCATGAGAAAATATGTCATTGCTCTCAAATTCTAAATGTCAGCTACTGCCAGAACCCACTTCAGTCTGGGCCATGGTTCCCTAAGGTGAAGGCTATAGCCTATTCCCCAGGTGTGTTTTGCCTATTTCTCCCTTCTGTTCTTCACCCTGTGTATCGCAGTCAGACAAGCTATTTGATAGACCACCTTCAGCTTGTCAAGAATGCTCAGGGAACCCCTTTTGCCTGAATAAGAAGTCTAAACTCCACTTCTTGGTTTCCCTCAAAAAACCTCATCCACCATATTGATTCAACCATGTTTTCTCATTTTCCAAGTACATCCTTAGCTCCAATAAGGAAGAAGTGCACTATTTACTAGACCGAAAGAGCCAATACTCACTACCCTTCTGTGCTTTGGCCACTGCCACTATCAAGGATGACCTCACTGTTGCCCTGTGCTTTGCTAAATTTTACTCATTCTTCAAGATACTGATGAGATCTACTTCCTCCATGAAGTCCTTTCTGATTATTCCAGCCTGTAGGCATGTTACCTTTTTCTGGACTCCTACTGCACTTATTTACAGTGAAAAAAAATTTATCACTCTCTAATTGTCTCTTGTTTCTTACTTGTTTCCAACCAGATAGAAGTCAGGATTTATGTCTTACTCTTCAAATCACATCATCAAGATTGAAGGTAAAGGCTCTGTGACATTTAAAAATGTTAACTCTGGTTCAGGATTTTCAAAGTGACGTCTTAGAGACTTGACCAAAGGACAGAAGTTTCCAACTTTTTCCTCCTTTCCCCACCTATTCCCAGTCTTGTCTCCTATCAGAGAAGTCCTGATTTTAGATGCTTTATACATCAAGTATCTGAGTAAACTTGTGTTTGAAGAAAAGATTTCTTAGCTAAAGCTTAAGGATAACAGGTCCCAGCCATTGGAGACATGGGGATGAGCTGACTAGTTATGGTGATAAGGAGTATTCTAGATTGATCCATTCTCATTCATTACCATCTGGAAGCTGAACTACTTGGAGGAAGTAAAGTAGAGCATGGGACTCAGCCCTTGGGAGATCCATCCTCCCCACAGAAAAAGTAATTTGCTCCTTGTAGGAAACTTGGAAAGCACAGAAAAGTATAAAGAAAATTAAAATCATCTCTAATCCTATCACGCAGAAAGAAACATTGTTAATCTTGGTGTGCTTTGCACTTTTCCAATCATACACATTCACATAATTTGTCATAGTTGAGATCATCCCATATGTTGAGTTGGGTAACCTCTTCTTTTCACATACGATTGTACCATGATCACTAAAAATCCTCTGAAATATATTTGTGATGGTTCATTGTTGCAGGTTGATTCCCCAGGAAGCAGACTGTGAGACGCAGATTGGCATGCAGGATGTTTATTAGGGAGTGCCCTTGGAATCAACAGCTGCAAAAAGGAAGAAAAGAAAGGGGGACTAGACAGAGGGAGAGGTTGAGCTGTGATTTAGGTCCAGCGAAGGCCTTAGCCAGTTCCATAGGGAACTCTAGTGCAGGGATGGCTCACCCTAGCTGTCCTAGGTTGGAGTGAAGGGGCTGGACCTTTATATCCTCGGGTGGACCACTCATTGGTTTCAGGCTGCCCCTGGAAAGATGCATTATCTTAGGCTAGGGGGTGTTCTTCAGCCAAGGCAGTCCTCAAAGAGAGCTCACAGCTAAAGGCTGTATTGGGGCAGCATTCCCAGAAGCTAGGAGAATAACTCCTTCATTCTGGAAGGGGGATCTGGGCAGCACATCACAGCCTCCACTACACTCATAATACTACACTCACCATATGGCCAATAATAATAATGGCTGAAATTGAGTACTTACCGTACGACCACATTGTGCTAGGTGATCTCATTTAGCCCACAACTGCCCAAGGAGATCATTATTAATGGTGTCCCCACTTACCAATGAGGAAATAAGACCAGAGACTACTTGGGCCCCACAGCTGATAAGTGAGGGAGCCAGAATTTGAACCCTAATTTCTTGCTTTTTTTGTTTCACTAAGTATTTAAAAGAATGTTTTCAGGCAAGAATTTAAGTTTCCAGGCAAAAATCTTACCACATATTGAAGTGATAAGAGGTATGCTTCACTTTCCTTTCATTTTCAGGATGAACTAGAAGGATGGTTTTCAGAAATGGTAAAAATGATCATTGCTAGCCCCCAAATTAGGAACACTTAAGTAATTACATGAGGATACATTTTTAAAAGCTGTGAATAAAGAACAGTAGAGACTATGAGGAGTTACTTATAACATGTTCAATTCAAACTCTTTTATTCAAAACACAAAACAGCAGGTACACGTGGATGTGGAACCTCCAACTCAACCTGCCCCCTTTTTCTGCTATGCATGTAAATTCTTATTTCTACTACATGTGAAAAGGGAGGGTTATGCTAGGGTTGTGTGTGGCCATCCCAGATCCTGTTATGCATAGCACATATAGTATTATTTGTTATTTTTGAAACACTATTCCAATTAAGGGACAATAAAAATTAACATTAGTCTTTATATTGTTATAGATGTTAGGATTTTTTTTTGGTTAAGTTCATCTTCCATTCTTACCTTCATACAACCATTTTACTAATTTTTTTTCACAAGCCTACCGAGATTTTTCATATTTTTTGAACAAAAACCCCCTAAAAAGAGAAAGGCTTTACTAATTTTTTGTATCGCTCTATTTGCCATCCTATAATCTTCTACACATGCTGCATATCAGTAAAAATGAATACTGTTTCTGGGAGATCACAATTATTTATTTATTTATCCCACTTAAGCATCAGCACAAAAATTAAAATTCAGGATCAGTTATTGCTGGGGAGTGTTCTCAGCAATGTAATTTGGTTGCCAGGCAACCTGTGGGCGGGCATTAGAGAGAGGAAGAGAAAACTCCATCAGCCAGCACTTCAATAGCGGTATTGGCTTTCATTTCAAACGTGCTAAATAATAGGGCCATGCAATTTGCCTCCTTAGCCCAAGTTGCTTACTTTTCTTCTTGAATAGAAAATTAATCTGGTTTAGTGTGGGTAACATTTACAACCATACTTCCTCTGTCGGGTATTTAAAATTAAAAAAAGCTGTTTCCTACTTTGGGAAATAAGGAAGTTCTGTTTCTTTCTTCATGTTTTACAATCTTCCTTTTCTTTCTTCCTTTCCTTTCTTTTTTTGTTAAGAAAACACATTATTTACAGCCTGTTACCCCAAGATCAAGGCAAGAGATCGACAAGCTCAGGAGAAAGAGAGAGTCCAGGAGACCTCTTTTGGAACCATAAACACCCTCACACATCTAGATGTGTTTAAAAGCCTTAATTTGTTACCTGCTATTCTTGAGCTTCTGAAATACACACACACACACACACACACACACACACACTTTGATGGGTCAGAACTCCTGCCAATATCAAATGCCTCAAGTAAAAGAGTGTGGTTCTAGGGTATAGGGTAGGGTTGGGGGTAGAAGGAGTCCTCCTAGAGCATGAGGAGGAGATGTGAGAACCTAGGCAATAATGGTGCTCCGGGAATTTGGCAAGAGGTCAAAGTGGACTGCACTTCTTTTGTGGCTCAGAGCCAGTGTTTCCTCTACTTGCCACCTGCTCACACATAAGGCTGAACGCAGACCTAACAATGCACCTTGCACAGAGTAGGTGCTCAACAAACATATTGGCAATGCACAGATCTTCGTGTACAGAGCCTGGACACAGGAAATTCTGTCGGAACAGCTGGACTCAGTCACAGACTTATAGGGGAGCGTATTTTGGGACTCACGTAATTTCCTGTCTTAGGGATGAAGAAAATGGACTAGCAGCCAAGGCTGGCAAGCTGTTCTTGGCTGAATGTGAACCAGGCTTCAGCACTGCATCATCAACATCTCTCCTATGCTTTTTTCTCCTTTGAGTAATTTAATTTTCATCTGATTGCTCCAAGTTTGCAAGAGCTGTTGAGAGTGGGTTCAGAGATACCTTCACAATAACTTCAACAGGATTCCTATGCCTTTGCAGATTTATAAAGCTTGGCCCAGGCTAAGGATGCCAAGACACTAACTTGGGGTTCTTCTCTGGAAACACTTCTCCTCTCCTTTCTTCCTTTCTGTTGCTATAGGCAATTTAGATCCTTACCTTCCCAGGGCTGGACACCAAGCCAGCCTGCTAACTGAGCTTCCTGCTGGCAGACTTCTACTTACCCAGTCTACCCACTGTGTCCTCACATCCTTCTTCCTTCCGTAAGCTGTGGTTTGCAGAATCTTCTCCAGTTGTTTGTCCTTTTTCTTGAATACCACATTCGTCCACTATTGCTTCATAGGATCATATCAGCTCTTTTCATAATCACAGACAACAGAACTCCCAGGGTATTATGTCTTAAAATGGAAGCCAAGCTACCTCGGTGGTCTTCAGAGGTTTTCTCCAGGGTCTGGGAGCCCTCATAGTTTGATAAATAATGCCCTCGTAGTTTTCACTTGAACAGCTCACCCTTCATCATGCTTGTGCAGTTAAGCTTTTGAACCCATCATAGTGTTTTATACTGATCTTGTACTGGGAAGTTACAGGGGAGAGGCACAACCAGGAGAGAGAGAGAAGAAGAAATCAGGCAAAGAGAGAGTTAGACATCCTAGAGAAAAGGAAAAAATAGAGAAGGAGCCATCAGTAGAAGGATGGAGAAAGAGTATCAGAAATGGACGAAGCCAGTCAGGGCCCCCATGAGAGGACTTTGTGATCTTAGAGCAAGAAAATGTGCTTTCAGATGATTAAGAGGTAATAGGCAGCAGAAAAAGGGAATCAGGAGTGCTGGAAAGAGATGAAGGCCCAGAGTAGGGGATTTGGGTAAGCATTTTGGGGTGAGAGAGGTGCACATTAGAATCAGCAGGCATTGACCTGGACAAGACAGATCATAGGAACCATCTCTCACTCTCCCTTTTCCTCTCACTCTCCCACTTCTGATGTTTTCCATCATTTCCCCCCATCTCTTGAATATCTTATGGTTCTTTTTCTCTTTCCTGAATCAATCAATCAATCAATCAATCTCCCTCAATTAAACAATCTCCCTCCCTTCTCTCCCTTTTCCTCTCCTAGCTTAAAAATGTTTTGTGGGCCGGCCCTGTGGCATAGTGGTTAAGTTCAGTGTGCTCTGCTTTGGCGGCTCAGGTTCATGGGCCCAGATCCCCGGGCGTGGACCTACATCACTTGTCATCCCTGCTGCGGCGGCGACCCACATACAAAATAGAGGAAGATTGGCACATATGTTAGCTTAGGGTGAATCTTCCTTAGCAAAAAAAAAAAAAAAAGTGTTTTGCAAGCTGTAGGTCTTGACCTATTAACAGGTTGGGAAGTCAGTGTTGTGGCTTGTAACAAGCACTTTCAAAACATTGAAATAGAGCAGAATACATAAAATAATATACAATAAAATAGAAAACATTAGAGTGCATCTTAGGGTAGGAGTAAACTTTTCTTTCAGTTATGTGTGTGGGGATGAATGTCTGTGTGTAAAATTATTTTCATACTGTGGATTATGGTCAACAAAACTTTGAAGACCACTAGGATATAATTTACCACTGAAGAAATCTCTATTTTTTGATATAACTAATAATGTTTTTCTGATGAGGATTTTTAAGATCATGTTGATAAAGTTTTAATATTTCTATCTCTCAACTTCTGTCCTCCAAAATATTAATCCCGAATTTTGAAATTACTTTTTCCTGGAATTTTTTCTCCTTGTGGACTAGCATACATGGAAAGGAAATATGTTCTTTAGCTGAAAAACTTCATAAAACCCAGAGTTTACATAAAATAGTAACTTCAGTTAAATCTATAGGCAGTATCCATTTGCTGGGTGCAAACCAATTCTGACGGTTAGGTTGCCGGCTCAGAAATGGAGAATTTCTTGGATGTGTTTATGGCAGGCAATGGGGTGTTGAGACATATAATTAATTAATTTCTTCTAAAATATGGCAAACTTTGCCTGGGACTAGGAGAGGTAAGTGGGGAGGTCCCAAGCCTACCTTCGAGAAACTTTCCTCCTTGACCACAAGTCTGTTCTGCCCATCAAGAGAAGGCATTCTGTTTACTTGGTGTGCACTAGTTCACTAACCAGTAGAATTAACTAATATACAGGCTGTGTGGCAGCTTTACCATCCTTTGTATCTTTACTATTTTATACATTTCAAAAGCAATACATGTGTTGAATCAAAGTCAAACAGCACAGATGTATAAAGGGGGACTCAACGTCCCCTTCCCCTGGATCACCCCTGCAGCTCCCAGTCTCATGCCTCACTTCAGAAGGTAACAATGGTAACATTTTGGCTGCATCCTTCTGGACAGAGGGCAATGTTACTCAAACTTGAACGTGCACATGAGTCCCCTGGGATCTTGTTAAATGCAGGCTCTGATTCAGCAGGTCTGGGGCAGGGCCTGAGGCTCCACATTTCTCACAAGCTGCCAGGTGATGCTGATGCTGCTGGTCCAGGGACCGGCGCACTTTGAGCAACAAGGGCTATACTGCTTCAACTGTCCAATACAATAGCCACTCGCCACATATGGGTATTTAAATTTAAGTTTCTTAAAATTAAATAGAATGGAAAATTCAATTCCTCCCTCACACTCGCCACATTTCGATCGCTCACTAGCCATATGTGGCTGTTGGCTACTGTGTTGGACAGCACAAGTAAAGAACATTTCTATTACCACAGAAAATTCTGTTAGAATGGAGCTAGAGCTTCCCATAGCCAATGCTAACACATATGGACCTCTTGCTGAGGAGTTAAAATGGGATGACTAAATCCAGTGAGAACTCATTCTCCTCCACACAGACATAAAGTGAGTTTTGCATTAAGAAAGCTGGATAATTACGGAAGTGCAGCAAGTGCCTCCCTGTGGTTAGCGGAGCAGATTCACTCCTGGGAAGGACGGGTGTGGGGTGTGTGAGCCCTGAGTGGAGAGCGGCCATCTTTATATGGAGGCCTCTTTCAAGTTACCACGGTTTGTGACCAATCTAATCAATCGGTTTATTAGACCTGTGATTCAGGAAAAAGGAGATGCTCCCTCTTGGACTAACTACCTCATACTTAACATCCTATGGAAATAATAATCTCTTAGAACAAAGTAATGTACAATAGGCTATTGCAGTGTAATTACGATAGTGAAGAAGTTGAACAACTAAATGTGTAATAATAGGCACTTGGTAAACCAGGTCATGGCACTATGCAACCATTGAAAATCGTGAATATTTAATGATGTGGGAGCATACTTAAGTGAGGAACGAAAAAAATATTTATCTCCAAAATCGTATCTTTTTCTGGGTGATGAGATTGTGGGTGATTTTTGTATTCTTTGTATTTTCCTATGTTTTCCACATTCTTTACAATGAAAATGTTAGGTTTTTTTTTTTTCTCTTTACCCCTAAGTAGTTCAGCATGTATTTTCTAAGACCAAGGACATCCTCTTACATAACTACAGTAAAATTGTGAGAATCAGGAAATTTAACATTGATGCAAAACTATTATCTAATCCATGGTCCATATTCAAATTTTTATAGCTATCATGCTCCCTTGCCTGTCCAGGATCAAAGCCAGAATTACAGCTACTACTATATTACTTTTAATTAGAAAAAATAATAAACATTTTTTTTCTTTCTAAATCAGAAGGCATTTGAGTGTAAACAACTGTCAGGGCAAAGGAGAGAGCGTATTTTCTTACAGGCTGCCCCTGAGTTTTCCTGCTCAAATCATATATATTACCTTTTGATCATCCTCAATGTGTTTTTTTTGTGCAGTTTTATTTTTATCATATGGTTACATATGGTATGTGGCAAGGGATATTAAGGCCGGGTATAATTTTGTGGTCCACATCTGATAAAACGTTTATTTTACAGTGAGTGAAGGAGGAGGATTCACTCATTCATTTATTTAATTACTCATTCATTCAACAATAGTTTTTGAGTACGTATTATGAGCCAGACAAAACACAGGCCTTGAAATCAAATTACTTGAAAATTGTAAATTGAAAGCTCAAAATTTGTAGCCTATCTCCATGTCGGTAGAACTGTCCATAAGCCATCTTTGACTATCTGTTGCTTAAGGAAACATACAGAGAGAGAGAGAGACAGAGAGAATAGGACCCTACAACCTTAGGGGATGGATTTGATTTAAACCCATGCAATCTTGACTAGGTGAAATCCTTCAACCTCATATGTGCTCAGACAGAAAGACTCACAGACTTTAATCAACTGCTTCAATGAAAGGAATATTCTTGTTGTTTTTGAGTGATGGAGTGATACAGGTTTCATTTTTAGAAAGCGCATAAGTATTTTTTTAATTTGCTATTAATCAACTTATTGAGGTATAATTAACTTAGAATGAAATGCACAGATTTAAAGTATGTCATTTAAGGAGTTTTGACAAATGTATACACATGTGTATCACCACACAACCATGATTTGAATATTTCCATCACCCAGTGTAGTTCCATCCTGCCTCTTTGCAGTCAAGCACACCTTCTACTTCTTCCCCTCATCTCTGCCCCAAGCAACCACTGTTCTGATTTCTATCACCATAGATAAGTTTTGAAGGTTTAGAACTTTATATAAATGGAATTGTACAGTGTATACTCTTTTGTGTTGTTCACATGATAGTTTTGAGAGTCATCCACATTATTGTGGTGTCAGTATTTTGTTCCTTTTTTTTTTAAGATTTTATTTATTTATTTTTTCACCCCAAAGCCCCAGTAGATAGTTGTATGTCATAGCTGCACATTCTTCTAGTTGCTGTATGTGGGACGCGGCCTCAGCATGGCCGGAGAAGCGGTGCCATTAAGCCACAGGGCCGGCCCTGTTCCTTTTTATTACTGAGTTTTATTCTATTGTACGAAGACGCTTTATCTACTCATCTATGATGAACATTTGGGTTGCTTCCAGTTTGGGCCTGTTGTGAGTAAAGCTGCCATACACATTCACCTGCGTTTCTTTTTGTGGATATATATTTTCATTCCCCTTGAATAAATACTTAGAAAAGCAATTGCTGAGTTATAAGGTGGGTTAACATTCAACTTGATAAGAAACTACCAAATTACTTTCCAAAGTGGTTGTACAATTTTACATACCCACTGACAAAGTATGAGAGTTCCAGTTTCTCTACATCCTTGCCAACATTTGATATTGTTGATCTTTTTACTTTTATCAATTCTAGTGAGGGTGTAGTGGTATCTCACTGTGGTTTTAATTTACATTTCCTTGATGACCAATGATGTTGAGTATCTTTTATTTCCGAGCTCTTTGGCCATCTGTATAACTTCTTTTTGAAGCGGCTAGTCTAGTCTTGCTTATTTTTTTCCCTCTGAGTTGCTTATTATTGAGTTGTAAGAGTTCTTTACATATTTTGGATACAAGATATTTGTTTTATATATGTATTACTAATGTTTTCTCTCAGCCTAAAGCTTATCTTTGCATTTCCTTAATGGTGTCTTTTGAGGAGCAGAAGTTCTTAATTTTGATGGAATATGGTTTCTCACTTTTCTCTTTTATGGTTAAAATCCTATTTCTTAAAAAATCTTTGTCTACCCTAAATTGTGAAGATATCCTCCTGGAATCTTTCTAGACTTTTTATGTTTTAGCTTATGGTTTATGTTTAGGTCTGTCATCCATTTGGAGTTAATTTTTGTGTATGTTGTGAGATAATGGTTGAGATTCAGCTTCTTCCAAATGGATGACCAGTTGTTCCAACATCATTTATTTAAAATACTGTTCTTTCTCCATTGAATTATCTTGGCACTTTTGTCAAAAATAAATTGATTATATATGTCAATTGTATACACGTAGGTATAGTCAAGCACTGGTATATTTAAGCACTGATATATTTTTGTATGTTTTTCAACCTAAATTTATAGCAACATCAAAACACTAAATCATGATCTGTTATTTTGCTAGCCAAAGGAAATTGCAGTGAAAGCCTTGGAGGTGACTCGTCTCCAGTTTAACAGGCTGATCATGAATATTTGTGAGATTTGTTGCTCTATTAGAAGGACAATAGATATAACCCACAACATTTTTATTGTTTTATTGAATTGTTTTATATTATTAATTTAGATGCTTACATATTAATTTTAGGGATTTTTATTGAATAATATATCATTTTTAACCAAAACAGAATATGTAATTTTTAATTTAAGCTATTTTTTCCTTAAAATATAAATTCAGCTAAGCCATCAGAAAAAAAAGTAAATCAAGATTGTTTGTGTTTTGGCTTATGTCCTGAATGTATTCAGGCTAGAGTTGGTGACCAGAACAGGAACAGACCTAGAAAATAATAGTTAAGTAGTGTGCAGTGCAGCACATTCTCCACTAAGCTCCTTCTTCATTCCGTGATGCTCCTCAGTGCTTCCATATGGAGATTCCACAACAGGCACATACTCCCAGAGCCCAGTCTGAGAGGGGCCTCCTGAAACCCTGTGGTCCCATCCACTTGCCCTTCACCCCATCCTGCCCCTCCTCCAAATCCTGAAAGTACTGGAGGAGAAGACCCATCATGGTTTGTGGCAGAACCCACCACACTGGTGATAATAGTCTGGATGAAGCTTTCCTGATACACTGCAAACCTCCCTCTGTGCCACCAATAGCCCTTTCTGTGGGGCCAAAGGAGACCACAAGAGTGTAGGAGAGAGTGGGATATATTTGCACTCTCAGCAAGCCATGGTTGGTAAGTTTGTAAGTCATGGTTAATTGCTTCATTTATTCATGCTTAAAATACTCACTGGTTTCATTCAGTAAGAAAGAATGGTCCAAAGAAAGAGGGAACCTTGGAGTCAAAGACTTGGGTAGGAGTACCAGTTCTTTCACTTGCCTCATGTGCACCCATAAATAATAGGAATGATATCAAGTGGCACACAGATGATGTTGTGAGCATCAAATACGAGCACCCTACAAACTGTGTTATTCAAATGATATTCAAAGTATCTTTCCTTCAGTAGCCCCAAAAGTTGGTGACATTCAAATCTGAGTCGTTACTTAAATAGACTCTGTTGAAATCAAGTGCATAATGACTTTTAGTTGTTTGCTGGATTCACTCTTTAAAAGCTCATCAGCAAACATTTGATTGCTGAATGATTCCTCTGTAAGCTTGAGATACATTAGCATTGGTTCTACAGAAGGAAAATTGCTAGGACCTAGAGCATAGTCAACTTGTCTTTTGTTAAGGATTAACACTTTTGCTGTGGAAGCTTTGAAAGTACTAGCAAGACCAAGGGCTGGAAATAGTGTACCTCTGTCTATGGCATGTAAACAAAACAAAAACAAAACTTTCCCCCCAAAAAGCTACATAAATACCTTACTTCAAGTATTATACAATAGACATTATTACATCTTTTCCCTGATATGAACTAATTTTAATAAATATTTTGTCGGTAACCATTTTTTCCCCAACTATAATTGTAATGCAAACTCCTAATAGAAAAGTTGGAAACTACAGATATGTATAAAGTTGAAACTAAAAATCACCTACAATCTATGCACCCAGAGATGAGCATTAACATTTTAATGAATATTTTCCAGTCATTTGTACTCACATTTGTATGTGTTTTAGAAAACTTATGAAGTATTCCTGATATAGTTTTGCATGTTGCTTTTTTTCCCACTCAAGAGTATAAGTAGATTCCAATGTCAATGCATAGTCTCAGAGAGAATAATTTTGAAGGCTGCCTAATATTTTATCTGAACTTAGCATATCTAAAAATTATTTCCATGTATTTTTTCCAAATTATTCTTATTCAATTGCATTTATGAAAATTAAATTTTATCTACTTAAATTTGTACATGTTAAGTTTGAGTTGCGAAAGAATTCTAAATTCTGTTTAGAGTAAGTAAAATAAAATATGTACACTCAAATACACACATGAATCTTAAAAGTAGACTATGCATTCTCAACGGGAGTGATATCACTCTAAAGGGAGTGAAAATTGGTTTTGGAGGTGAAAAATCTTGCCCTTTTTATGGATAAAACATAAATATACAGTACATAGAGTATATAAACAGATACATAGGATATCTGTAGTATTAAAATTTCATGAGGGAGAGGGGCGATTAGGAAAAAGAAAGTCTAAAAAAGTTTCTTAGGGGATGATAATGAAAAATAGGTTGAGAAACACTGAGATAATCTGGTAGAGAATTGAAATCCTGCTGAGCAATTCAATTGCTTTAAACCTAAACTCATATCAAAGAAATAAGTTGCCTCTCCAACATATACAATCTTTTGAGGGAATACTATAAGTTCTACCTGATATTAGGCTCTCATTTCTTTTTGAGTATAAGATGCAGAGGAAAGAAAATATGCAACTTAAATTAAGGTTGAAATTCTTAGTGTTGCAATTATGCTAAGTAGTATTACTATATAATAAAACTATTCATTGTCAAAGGGAAAACTCATTTCTTCTACCTTAAAACCTAGAATTAATCATTTACCTCTTAAAAGAAAATATCAGTTATTTTCTTTGTATTTTAATTTGACAAACTTCAGTGGTTTTCCAGAGTGTGAATTCTCATTTCATATACAAGTCTAATAATTGAAAAGACACCATCATCACAAGAACAAAAATGGTAGCAAGATACATTGACCTAGGTTTTTAGAAAAATGACAGCTTTATTGAGATGTAATTCACATGCCATTAAGTTCATGCTTTTAGAATGTATACACTTTTAGAATGCACAGTGGTTTTTAGTACATTTATAGAGTTGTATAATCTTTGCCATTATCTAATTTCAGAACTTTTTCGTCACCCTAGAAAGAAACCCATAGCCCCATTCTCCTTTCCCTACAGCCCCAGCAACCACTAATCTACTTCCTCTCTCTAAGATTTTCCTATTCTGGATATTTCATATAAATGGAATCATGCAAGATATTGCTCTTTGTGCCTGGCTTCTTTCATTTGGCATAATGTTTTCAAGGTTCATCTGTAATGTAGCATGTATCAGTACTCCATTCCTCTTTATGGCTGAATAATATTCCATTGCATGGACATACCATATTTTGTTTATTCATGCGTCAGTTGGATATTTGGATTGTTTCCACTTTTTGTCTATTATGGATAATGCTACCATGAACATTTGTGTATAAATTTTCATGTAGACATATGTTTTCAGTTCTCCTGGGTACAAACATAGGAATAGAATTGCTGGGTCATACAGTAACTCTATGATTAACATTTTGAGAAACTGTCAAACTGTTTCCCAAAGCAACTTACACCATTTTACAATCCCACCGGCAGTGTGTGAGGGTCCCAATTTTTCTGCATCCTTGCCAGTACTTGTTATTTTCTGTCTTTTTAATTTTAGTCTTCCTGGTAAGGGTGAAGTAGTATCTCATTGTGGTTTTGATTTGCGTTTCCCCAATGAATAATAATGTTGAGCATCTTTTCATGTGCGTATTGGCCTTTCATATATCTTCTTTGGAGAAATGTCGATCCAAATCCTTTTCCCATTTTTAAATTGGGTTATTTTTCTTTTTATGTTGAGTTGTGAGAGCACTTTATACATTCTGGATACAAGTCCCTTATCAGATATACAATTTGCAAACATTGATTCCCATTCCCTGGATTGTCTTTTTCACTTTATTTTTTTTTTGGAGGAAAATTTGTCCTGAGCTAATATCTGTGCCAATCTTCCTCTATTTTGTATGTGGGTCACCGCCATAGCAGGACCACTGATGAGCAGTGTAGGTCTGCACCCAGGAACCAAACTTGGGCCGCTGAAGCAGAGTGTGCCTAACTTAACCACTAGGCACTGGGGCTGGCCATCTTTTCACTTTCTTGATAGTGTCCTTTGAAGCACAAAAGTTTTAAAATTTGATCAAGTCCCATTTATCTATTTTTTCTTTTGTCACTTGTGCTTTTACTGTCATATCTAAGAAAACATTACCAATTCCAAAATCACAAAGATTTATTTCTATGTTTTATTCTAATAGTTTTATAGTTTTAATCATACATTTAGATCTTTGATCCATTTTGAGTGAATTTTTATGTATGGTATAAGGTAAGGGGTCTACTTCATTGTTTTGTATGTGGATATCCAGTTATCACAGCATCGTTTGCTGAATGATTTGCATTTTTAATCAAGGTCCGATGATGGTTGATCAACAGGTTAAGATTTTTTGTTTTTTCTATTCTATCACCCTGTTTTCTTCCTTTATCTACTTGTAAAATACTATTTATCAAAATGATAATGTTTGGGAGTCATATCTTTTATTGAAGACACTTTATTATTATCAAGCATAGGGGAATGGAGTGTCCTGGCTATTATTTCCCCATCTATAACCTGCAGAATTTGGACCTAGATTTCCATGAGGTTCCTGGGGCCCTGGTTAATACAGATTTAGCAAACACCTCATCCACATATCATCACTTTTGAAATAATTAGCATGTCATAAAATCTCATAGTGTTAAAATTGCTCTCAAGATATATAATATTTCTTTAAAAGGGGCTAGATTAGAAACTAGAGAGAACACTTAACTAGGAATAGGATGGTCTGTGTTCTGGTGAGAGAGGGTTTTTAAAAGAAGTGGTAGTGAACCCTGTCAAGTGCAACAGAGAATGAGCTCCAACCAAGGGGCTCTGGGTTTAGCAGCCGGGACATCATTGCTGACCTTTGAGGGAAATCTCAATAATTGGTGGGTGTAATAGTTGGTCTTATGTGTCAATTTGGCTAGGCTATAGTACCCAGTTATTCAATTAAACACTAAGCTAGGTGTTGATCTGAAGGTGTTTTGTATGTGTACAATCAGTTGACTTTAAGTAAAGGAGAATATCTTTGATAATCTCGGTGGTCCTCATCCAATCAAGGCCTTAAGAACAAAATTGAGGTTTCCCTAAATAAGAAGTCCAGCCAGCCAGGTTGCCCTACGGATTTTGGACTTGCCAGCCCTGACAATTGCATAAGCCAATTCCTTGAAATCTCTCTCTCCTATATATATGAGATCATATATCTATATATAAAATCTCTTTCTTTATATATATTATATCATATAATACATTATATATATTATATAGTAGGATATATATAAACATGGGCTATATATCCTACTATATAACATAATATATATCATAATATATAATATAATTACATATTAATATGTATCTTCTAATATATATTACATTATACACAATATATACATTGTATGTGTGTATATTTTATATATATATATATCCTACTGGTTCTGTTTTTCTGCTAGAACCCTGACTGATACAGTGGGAGAACCAAGTGGAAAGTGAGTGAGGGAAATGAGGATCTTCCATTGAGAAATTTGCAAAGAAAATATAGGGGAGACCAGAGGGCAGCAAATGAAGTGTTTTTCTGAGAGAGATGAGACTTGTGAGTATTTGAGAGAGAAGAGTTCTCAACCAGTTAAAATCTAACAAAGTATTGTAGTTAGACACTCCATAATGTACCCTTTGTTTACATTTAATAAAAGTTTTGTTTTTTACCATAATTAGACCTAACGTTTTCATTTTTCTCCCTTCTTATTGTAATATGTGCATTCTAGTGTTTCAACTGTATGATCTAATGGTATAATTTTAGGATCTGGAACCCCATTAAATTGCTATGTCTTTCACTGAGTGCCAGCCACTGGGATTGCAGGCTCAGTAACAAGAAATGATTGATCAGCCTCCATAACATTTTTCTTATAAATTCCCCCTTTTTGCATGTTGGCAGACATTATAGAGGAAAGTCACAAAAGAGTCCTCATGGGGGAAAGTCATGAAAATAAACACTAAAAATTATAACTTGATGGCCATGGAATCAGGGCTATCATGGAGTCCACCATGGACGAACGTAATTATGAAGTTCACTGGAAAAAAGTGAAGAAAATATATTCTTTATAAAATGTAAGGAAAAAAGGATTGATCTTAATCGATAATGCCAGAGATGTAGAGATTTTAATTTACCTAAGTCAACAAAATGAGATAGTCTTTTAACTATGCAAGTGTAAGTTCATATTCTAAAATGCATGCTTCAAAGAAAAAAGTGATAGACTTGTTTTACTTTGGTGCAGAGCTGGATATACTGTTCTCCAAACAAGCTGGCATACATTGACACTGTTTGATTAAATACCTTCCAGCTCCTATTACTTATACTCCTACTGATTGCATCCTAGGGCCATGTTGGCTTTGAAAGAAATTCAACTTTGGTGATGAGTGTCAGGTTTACTGGGCTACTAAAAACATGTAGTTAATTAATCAGTGAAACTGCTTTCTGAGTATCGTCTTGTAGTTTTGTTCCAGAAGAACTCCACAAAGGTAATATACAAGCATCCTGTCTGTTTTTGTGAGCCCAGTGACCTCCAGCTTTTTTGATGTCTTAGATTATTATGTCACGCTCAGTTGTCAGCATGAGAACTTTTGTCTGGGAAGACTATTGTGTGTTATATCCTAAGTGCACTCTGCTTAATTCTTATCAGGACTTACCTTTTGGGAGAATAGGGAAAACAGCCCTTTAGAAGGGCTGACTTCCACTGGCACAGTTAGATTAAGTGGGTTTTAACAGACTTAAATCTGTTGCTGCTTGATACTTTTTTTTTTTGATGTTTTAATAGTTTTTAACATTGTAAAATTTTGGGTTGTACATTTTTGTTTGTCCATCACCATATATATGACTCCCTTCACCCCTTGTGCCCACCCCCCACCCCCATTGTTCCTGGTAACCACAATACAGTTTTCTCTGTCCATGAGTTGGTTTATATTCCACATATGAGTGAGATCATACAGTGTTTGTCTTTCTCCTTCTGGCTAACTTCACTTAACATAATACCCTCCAGGCCCATCCATGTTGTTGCAAATGGGACGATTTTGTCTTTTTTTTATGGCTGAGTAGTATTCTATTGTATATATATACCACATCTTCTTGATCCAGTCATCAGTCGAGGGACACTTAGGTTGCTTCCACTTCTTGGCTATGGTGAATAATGCTGCAATGAACATAGGGGTGCATAAGCCTCTTTGGATTGTTGATTTCAGGTACATTGGATAGATTCCCAGTAGTGGGATGGCTGGATCATAGGGCATCTCTATTTTTAATTCTTTGAGGAATCTCCATACTATTTTCCATAGAGGCTGCACCAGTTTGCATTCCCACCAGCTGTGTATGAGGGTTCCTGTTTCTCCACATCCTCTCCAACATTTGTTGTTTTTTGTCTTGGTGATTATAGCCATTCTAACGGGCGTGAGCTGATATCTTAGTGTTGTTTTGATTTGCATTTCCCTGACGATTAATGATGTTGAACATCTTTTCATGTGCCTATTGGCCATCTGTATATCTTCTTTGGAGAAGTGTCTGTTCATTTCCTCTGCCCATTTTTTGATCGGGTTGTTTGTTTTTTTATTGTTCAGTTATGTGAGTTCTTTATATATTATGGAGATCAACCCCTTGTCAGATGTATGCTTTGCAGATATTCTCCCCCAGCTGGTGGGTTGTCTGTTCATCTTGATTCTGGTTTCATTTGTCTTGTAGAAGCTCTTTAATCTGATAAAGTCCCACTTGTTTATTTTTTCTTTAGCTTCCCTAGTCTGGGTAGGCATGTCATCCGAAAAGATTCCTTTATGACCAATGTCAAATAGTGTGTTGCCTATATTTTCTTCTATGAGTTTTATAGTTTCAGGTCTCACCTTCAGGTCTTTGATGCATTTTGAGTTAATTTTTGTGAATGGCGATAGCAGATGGTCCACTTTCATTCTTTTGCATGTGGCTGTCCAGTTTTCCCAACACCATTTATTGAAGAGACTTTCCTTTCTCCATTGTATGTTCTTAGCTCTTTTGTCGAAAATTAGCTGTCCGTATACGTGTGGTTTTATTTCTGGGCTTTCAATTCTGTTCTATTGATCTGTGTGTCTGTTTTTGTACCAGTACCATGCTGTTTTGATTACTATTGCTTTGTAGTGTGTTTTTAAGTCAGGGATTGTGATGCCTCCTGCTTTGTTCTTTTTTCTTAGGATTGCTTTAGCTATTTGGGGTCTTTTGTTGCCCCATATGAATTTTAGTATTCTTTTTTCTTTTTCTGTGAAGAATGTCATTGGGATTCTGATTGGGATTGCATTGAATCTGTAGATTGCTGTAGGTGCTTGATACTTTTAACTGTTATAATTGCTGTGGAAATAAATAATGTGAGCTAAGCCACAAAATTATACTGAAATATAATTTTTTAAATTTATAAACAGATAAGGTAAAGATTATGGAATTCTTGATGGCAGAGACTCCAGCCTACTTATATTTTTATTGCCATCAGTAGCATAGGAACTGGTACACAGTAGGCATTTGAAAAAGTTTGATGAATAAAATAACCAGTCAATTAATTAATTGGAATAATTGGCTGAGGAATATGCTTATAGCCTGGCATTGGCCCTATAAGTGGATATTAATAAGGTAATGGGTTGATATGAACTCTGGCTTTCAAGAAAATAATTGAATGCATTCTTGACTCAGAGGCCAGATTAAAATCAAATCTGATGGAAAACTAGAGACCTGCTCTGAGGAGGTAAGAACTCATTTGTGGAGGTATTTGGGAGTTGACTGATTAAAGGAAAGAAAGCTCAACGGCTCCATTCTGTTATCTTCCTTAGAGCGAAATACAGGGAGATTTAATAACTATATGTGCAGTTTTCTCTTGAGGAAGATCATATTTCTATTGTTTGACAGACTGAATATTATGCTCATGTGGTCAACTCACTCTTTATAACTTTCCGGGGAGTAGATATTGTTATGGATGCATTCTGGTTTACTGCAAAGATGTCTTACTTTCATCAATCATTCTTTCTGCCGATATTACCTCAATCCTCAATTTCAGCCCCAGAAATGGGTAGTTTTCATAGTAGGTTTTATTGGATTTTACAAAAGACATTAAAGACTTAGAAAGCAAATCTTGTTAGTTTTCATTTGGCACCTTTATTTAGGCAAATTATTGCATGCAGTTGCCTAATTGTTAATCAGAGCAGGCTTAAAATTACAAAACCTGTTTGAGGTATGTTTGTCTAGAAGTTGTTCTATTTCAGTTGTCAGCCTCCAACAGTAATGTTCGCAGAATAGCCACGATGCATATCTAGTACATCAAAACTAATCTGCAGTAAAACTTCCACTTCTAGAAAAAGATATTTTGTGTTTGGTCCTTTCACTCAACAAGAAGGATCAGCAAACACGCATAGATAAGCCTAAAAGGAAATACAAAGTATGAGAAATAGTTCTTGCCTTTAAGGAGTTAAGAGTCTAATTGGTTGATTTCTCCTACTGTAGAAAAGTTAGGCTAGCCCCATTAGTGAGAGTTTATTTTGGGAAAAGCTATCAAAAGAAGTATAACTTAAATCTGAGAATATGATTGTGAAAGGGGAGAATCAGGAATAATTTAAGGATATTTCTTATCATTGCTAATTTACATTGTTCTAGAGGTTCAAGCCAAGATAATAATGTAAGAAAAAATGTATAATATAGTACAATTTTTTTAAATAATTTTATTTATTTATTTTTTTCCCCCAAAGCCCCAGTATATAGTTGTATGTCATAGCTGCACATCCTTCTAGTTGCTGTATGTGGGACACGGCCTCAGCATGGCTGGAGAAGCGGTGCGTTGGTGCGTGCCTGGGATCCGAATCCAGGCCACCAGCAGCGGAGCGCGTGCACTTAACCGCTAAGCCACAGGGCCGGCCCTAGTACAATTTTTTTTAAATTAACAAAAATAGAAATGTACCTATATCTTTGAATGTGGATAGAAAACTACCTGAAAGGATACATGCTAAACTATTAAAAGTGGTTGTTTTGAAAGGGAGGACTGTAAAGTGGAGAGGAAGTTGACTTTTACTTGTTTTCCTCTCTACATTTCAGTATAGCCTGAATTTTATATTTTACCACAAAAGTGCATTTATTTGTTGGATTTAAAAAAATTTTTTATTAAGGTATAATTGACATACAACATGATTTGATATTTGTATATCTTGTGAAATAATCAGCACAATGAGTCTAATTAACATCCATCACCATGCATAGTAACAGAATTTTTTTTATTGTGATGAGAACTTTTAAGATCTATTCTCTTAGCAACTTTCAATATACAATACAGTATTATTAATTGTAGTCATCATGCTGTACATTACATCCTCATGACTTATTTATTTTATAACTGGAAGTTTGTGCCTTTTGACCCCCTTCACCCATTTTGCCTATGCCCTACCCCCCACCTCTGGCAACCATCAAGCTGTTTTCTGTATCTATGGGCTTTTTATTATTATTATTATTCTACATATAAGTGAGATCATACAGTATTGTCTTTCTCTGTCTGACTTATTTCACTTAGCATAATACTCTCAAGGTCCATCCACATTGTCACACATGGCAAGATTTCATTCTTTTTTATGGCTGAATAATATTCCATTGTATATATATACCACATTTTCTTTATCCATTCATCCATCAACAGATATTTAGGTTGTTTCCATACCTTGGCTATTGTAAATAATGCTGCAGTGAATATGGGGGTGCAATATCTTTTCAAATTTATATTTTCATTTCTTGGGATAAATACTCAGAAGTGGAATTGCTGGATCATATGGTAGTTATATTTTTAATTTTTTGAGGAACCTCCGCACTGTGTTCCATAGTGGCTGCACCAATTTACATTCCCACCAACAGTGCGCAAGAGTTCCTTTTTCTCTACATCTTCATCAGCATTTGTTATTTCTTGTCTTTTTGATAATAGCCATTCTAACAAGTGTAAGGTGATATCTCATTGCAGTTTTGATTTGCATTTCCCTGATGATTAATGATATGCATCTTTTCATGTAACTATTGGCCATCTATATGTCTTCCTTGGAAAAATGTCTATTCAGATCCTCTGCCCATTTTTAAATTGAGTTTTTGGTTTTTTGCTATTGATTTGTATGAGTTCTTTATATATGTTGGATATTAACCTCTAACTAGATACCTGATTTGCAAATGTTTTCTCCCATTCAGTACTTTGCCTTTTAGTTTTGTTGATGGTTTCCTTTGCTGGCTTTGATGTAGTCCTACTTGTTTATTTTTGCTTTTGTTGGCTTTGCTTTTGGAGTCACATCCAAAAAATTATCACCAAGACTGATGTTAAGGAGCTTACCACCTATGTTTTCTTCTAGGAGTTTTATGGTTTCAGGCATTACATTCAAGTCTTTAATCCATTTTGAGTTAATTTTTGTGTACAGTGTAAGATAGTTGTCCAGTTTCATTCTTTTGATAGGGCTATCTAGTTTTCCCAGCACCATTTATTGAAGAGACTGTCTTTTTCCCATTGTATATTCTTGGCTCCTTTGTTGCAAATTAATTGACTACATAAGTATGGGTTTATTTCTGGGCTCTCTATTCTGTTTTTATGCCAATACCATACTGTTTTGATTACTATTGCTTTGTAATATAGTTTGAAATCAGGGGGCATGAAGCCTCCAGCTTTGTTCTTCTTTCTCCAGATTGCTTTGGTTATTTCGGGTCATTAGTGATTCCATACAAATTTTAGAATTGTTTGTTTTATTTCTGTGAAAAATGCCATTGGACTTATGATAGGAATTGCATTTAGTCTGTAGATTGCTTTGGGTAGTATGGACACTTTAAAACAACATTAATTCTTCCAATCCACGAACATGGAATATCTTTCCATTTATTTGTGTCTTCTTTAATATCTTTCATCAATCTCTTACAGTTTTCAGTGTATACGTCTTTCACCTCCTTGGTTAAATTTATTTCTAGGTATTTTATTCTTTCTGATGCAATTGTAAATGGGATTGTTTTCTTAATTTCTCTTTCTGATAGTTGATTATTAGTGTATAGAAATGCAACAAATTTCTGTATATTGATTTTGAATCCTGCAACTTTACTGAATTCGTTCATTAGTTCTAACAGTTTTTTGTTGGAGTCTTTAGGTGCATTTTTAAGTTAAGAAAAATTAGAGACTCAACAAAATCATGAAGTGAGATCTCAGCAAGCCAGAAAGAGAAACTAAATGGGTTATCAAAACAGAAGTCATGTCAGAAGCAAATTTTTAAGAGCTGGAGGATAGAGTCATAAGATTGGAGAGCTGATGAGGTGAGAGCATTAAATGAAGAATAAAACAGGCAAATGGAAAGACTGACTGGTGAACCATCTTGGACAATGAGCTTTTATGTGCACCATGAAGCGTGGTGTGTCCATGTGATTCAACGGTCATTGTAAGACTGAAAACATGAATGTGCACAAGTAACTTCTTTTTAGTGTTTAAGCAAGGATATGATACAATCTAATTTACATTTTCCTCTCATGTTTTTTATTTAAAAAAATTCAAGTCTAGGGAAAATTTGAAAAAAGTACAATGAACATCTGTATACTCTTTATCTAGTATCACTAGTTGTTAACATTTTGTTCTCTCTCTGTGTATATCTTTTTCTTTCCTTGAACCATTTGAAAGTAAGTTGCAAATATCATCACACTTCACCTCTAAATATTTCGGCAGATGTGTAACACATATAACTGTCAAATCATAATAATAGCTATTGGTTTTATATCTCTTATGACGTGCCTGGCCTTGTGCTAAATGCTTTGCATACATTAGCTTATTAGTCTTCACAACAACCCTTCGTGGAAGGTATGATTGCTCCATTTTATTGATGAAGACCAAGATGAGATTCAAGCCTATCTCCGACTGACTCCAAAGTCCATATTTAAAAACGTAAGACAGGATATAGTTAAGGGCCAAGATGAGTGAAACAACATTAAGTTTCTACAGAGCTTCAGAGGAGGGAGCAATTGTGGCAGACCACAGTGGTTTAGAAACGTTTCCCAGAAATGAATACCCTTGAGCTAGACTGACAGAAACAGTTTTCTGTCTTTACTATTGTTGGGAAAATATGTCCTGAAAGTACTAACATTTATAAGTCCATTTCCCTTTTTATTTACAAAAGTAAAATTAACTGTATGTAAACATTTACTTCTCATCAACTTTTCCGTATGCATAACTGCAATGTCATATTCTCAAATAAAGGGTATTACAATATATATTATATGAAATTTATTTTACTTTGAGGACGTTAAGTATTTTCATGGTGGAAAGTAATAGATTACTATAAAAGAAATTTCTGTGAGTAGCCTGTATAGAGAATTTTTAAGTCATAGGAGCTGTTGTAGCAGGTCTATTTCTAATGTATATAGAGATGTCGTGTGTGCAAATATATCATCTAGAATGCACAAGATCAAAAGCGTGAAACTAAACACAGTTCATAACTCAACAAAACAAGAGTGAAGTTGTGCCAAAACAACTTTGCTCTTCATATTTCCCATTACAGCAACATTTAAAGAAGGATTATTTCTGAAAATGTGCATGAGTCAGAAGTGGGGAATGAGTAATGCTGTGCTGTGGACTTTATGAATGTTTTACTTCCGAAGGGACATCACTAGTTTTTTCAGTAAGGCGATGAGTTGCTGCCTCATCCTCAGATTCTTAACTGGCTTATTTGGAAAAACTTGAATATAATTTGAACAACTGGATTAACTGCGTCTTCTGAATTTAGCACTAAGTTCTAATTCGGTGAACAATACTTGAATCTCATTTTTCAGCTGGGTGGAAATGACTACTGGGGGCTGAGGGTTGCAATAATCTTAGACTAGGTAAACAAGATTCTTTAGCAAGTAGAAAACAACGTTAGATTGACTCACTTAAAGTTAGAATATGCGTGAAGGTATATTAGATGGTGTGTTGATCTTTCAACTTTCTTTGTGGATTTTAAAAGTCTATCACGATGAAAAGGTCAATGAAAAATATTCACGAGGTCCATGATGGGGATGAATTTCATGTCTTTTAATTTGTACATTCCAATGGGATTTGGAAGTTTTTAAATTTCATTCCTCTGTGTATTCCTTATCCTCATTCCCAGATTTCTCCCATTTAGTATAGCATTTTTGGTTCTCATTATGAATGAGTCAAGGAATTTTTTAAAAGGCACAGGATTGGGTTGAGGTTCCATATTTTAACCCAGTAGGGCCATGCTATTTTAATTCCTCAGTTAGCCACTTTTTACTGAACATCAACTGTGATTTCAGCACAGGAGTTGGAAAAGTGAGCACAAATCATCTATTTTTTTCCCTTCTAACTCTTAGATCTTACAGATGAACCTTGTTTTTCCATTTGACACATCCGGACTTTAGTATAGTGATCCTGGCATACACTTAACAGTGGAAAGAACGACCAGAATCTTTTCAGAGGGACCTCACTTTTAAGCTGCTAAAAGAGAATAAGGTTTTTCATGTTAGAGTAAGAGACATAGCCTAAATCGCATAAGGGGGCAAGATTTAATCTATAACCTAACTATACCATTTTTTTATAGGGAAGGACTAAATAACACAAAGACCTATCTTTTTAGAGTAATATTAAGGGCAAAATGTTTTCCCTCCAAATACATAGCTTGTAAAAGCTAACGTGGGACAGGTGCTACATTCTGGCTTTAGGGAAGAACTAATAATACATTAATGAATTATCTTTTTCTCTTTCATTCATTAGTTCAAGATATGACCCCTGTCACCAATGTGAACTGAGTATGGGCTCAAGAATAAAGCTAAGATTTTGAAATATACTTTTTGAAAATAAAGAAAATTGTCACTAATTTACACCCCTAATCACATTAGAACCTCTTTAAAGCAAATACAGACCTTTAATGATAGACCCACTTGTTCTATCATGAAGAAAGAATGCATGAATTGGTTAATTTTCAACGATGCCAAGATGAGATGATTGGTCTTTCTATAGCAGCACCATAGGGATGTAACTTGTTGTCTTGGCATTTGGAAACAGTCTGGCAGAGGAAAGTTGAGAGTTGTTGGCCCATTTCTGGTCACCAATTTTGTCAGTAATTTATTTGAAGACATAAAAGTATCCCTTTTCTGGTATAAAAGTGGTACATACAAATGGTAAAAAACTGAGACAGGACTAGATAACATAACAAGTAACAGAATTAAAATTGGGCTTTATTAAGACAGACAAGAAATCTACAGATAGAACTTTACAGGGAGAAGTGTAAACTTAAGTTCTCAGCTTCAAAAACTTAATTGAGGTTCAAAGTTCTCAGGTTCAAAAACACCCAAAGGGTAAAGACCCCCTGAGGTGGTTAAGAGAAATATTAACAATTTAGAGGGGGATCATTAAGCTGATGAAAGTTCTGAAAAGTATTTTATATCCATTCACTTATTCATTTCATTCATTTACTCATGTACTCAATTATAGCATGCCAAGAATAGACTAGAATTCCTTGCTCTCAAAGGCTAACATTCTAATTGGGAAGGTATACTCACACCTGATAATTGCTGAACAATATGATAAATGGTAAAAGAGAGAGTTGAACAGTTCTGTAGAAGCACAGAGAAGGGAAAAAATTCTTTGGGCTAACCTTCACAGGGGGGTTGACTTTTCAACTGGATTTTGAGGATTTAGTAGGAGTTCACTAGATAGACAAAAGAGAACAGGCACAGAAGGAAGAGACGAGAACATGTACAAAGAAAAGAGGATGTTTTGATCATAGGGTACACAGTGGAGGTGGTGGGAGTTGAGGCCCAACCCATAGGTAAGAGCTCATCTTGAGGGGCCTTTGTGCCGTGTTAGAGATTGAGATCTTGGATTCAAACAGATTGTAGAGTGTGTGTGGGGGTGGGGGGTGGGGGGAAGTGACTAGCAGATTTGTATTTTCAAAAGATGACTCTGGCCTATAATATAATGGATTCTGAGATGGCAGTTTAGAGCTTATTGGTATAAACAATGTAAGGGTAAGGCCTGAATTAAGTCAAGCAGTGATAAGGGAATGGGCACAGGGGAAAGGCTAGGAAGATACCTAAAAGATAGAACCCTGTGAGATACAGTCAGAGGAACTGGGTATATTTAACCTAGAGTAGAGAAGACTGATGAGTGCGTGTCTTCCGATACCTCAAGAACAATTGATACTTAGTATTGCTCAAGATAGCAGAACTGGGATTAATGGATGGAGGTCACTAGTAACAACTGAAGTTATCCAACAATGGAATGGGCTTCCTGTCTGGATAGTGAGTTCTCTATCTTTGGAGTTATGCAAGTGAAGCTGAATCACTATGTGTCTGAGATGCCGTAGAAAGGATGTCTCCACCTTTGGGAGACAGGTTACACCATATGATCTCTAATGTCTCTTCTAGGTCTAAAATTCCATGATTCTTTGATCCCAATAAAAAGTCAAGCCATCCAAATGAGCTTAAGAGACATAGACTAGTATCCTTTTAAAGGAATTCTTGAGGCTCCACTCCAAAATGGAGAAAGGGAAAACAAATTGGTTTTGATGTCAAACAAAAGCAGACTGGCTCTTAGCACTTTTTAAGTCAAAAGTTTTCAATATGCCTCATTATGGAGTGAATATTTCTTATTTTGGACATTGAAAAATCCTCAAGGAATAGAATCATACATATCTTGTTCAAAGTCATGTCCCCCCAAACCCAAGCCTAGTGCCTGGCACATAGTTGATGCTCAACAAATACTTGTTAAACAAAGGTAATGGATGCTGCCATACATCACCAAGATCTGCCTTCAGGACTGAAGGACCTATTTCCCCAGCTGTTGGGAGTGCTGTTAGCAGATGGCTCTCAACCCTCTTCAGAACTGCCCTAGGCTGGAAAGAGCTGCCTCATCCAAGTTCATGCCCTCTTTCCAGGGTAGCCCACATCTAATAACTGGTCAATGGAAGAGTACAAAGCCTGGCCTCCTTGTTTGCCCCAACCTGGGACAACTCTGAAGGGCTATTCATATCCAGAGCTCCCCATGGGTCTGGCTGAGGCCTCTATTGTGACTATAGCACAACCCAACATCTCCCTTTGCCCGATCCTGCTTCTTTCTCTACATTTTTACAGGTATTGATCCTGACAATACTCCTAATAAACCTTCTACACATTCATCTCCATCTCGGAGTTGGTTTCCCAGGGAATATACCCTAGGCAATGAGAATCCATTCAATTTTTGACAGAATTTTTTGGAACACAGATTGAGGGGTCCTTGGCTATCAACAGTTTTGATAAATACTTCTGCACTCAACTTCTTCACAGTGGGCCTTTTATTTTTATTCAAGTTGATGTGAATGAAATCCTTTTCATGAAGCGATGCTGTCAAACCCTCTTCCCCCTCCAGTTTTCTTATGTTTTCCAAAGCACTGACAATTGTTTGATGTAAGATCCAAGGCTGAACTTTTGAGAGTGTGTGTTCATTTGGGGCTTGATTTACTGCTCTTTGGCCTCCGTTTGTTTCCGTTTGATTCCGGATGATCGTTAATCTTCTTGGGAAAGGCTCCAGGGTCTGATGGTGCCCTGGCCTGTTCACTGATATAAGCAGAATTATTCAGAAGTTCATATATCATCTCATCTCTGATAACCTTTATCCTGTTAAAGTCCCCAAATGTGCAGTATTTAGACAGAGAAAAAGAGTATTGGAGGGCAAAGGCATAATTGTTTGAGCTTTACCAAAGGGACGTAACTGGCGCTACAGCTGGTTTGTTGGTGAGATGACGGAGGGTGCTGAGCTCCAGTTCATCAGCATCTCATGACCCAAGGCTGGAGAAGGATACTTCACAGAGGGAATTGGAATTGCTCGACATTGAGTAAATCCCTCACAACCTATAGGCCCACCAGTCTGTTGGTGTGTGGACACAAGAAACTTACAGGTGCCTCTGCCATCTCCAGCTTCTCCCCTGTAGCCTTTCTTACACCTAGACAGGACCTCAGACCTAGAGTCACACTAGGAATCTGGAATAGGTTAGTAGGACCCCCATACACTGAGTGGTGGGGGACAGCATAACACAACGATTAAGTGGACATACTCTAGAGCCAGGTTCAAATCCTGGCTCTGCCACTTGCTAGCTCTGTATCTTGGACAAGTTACTCAACCTCTCTATGCCTCAATTTTGTCATCTATAAAATGAGAATGATAATCATAGTGTCTAATTCACAAGGTTGTTCTGGGAATTATATGAATTGATACATATCTAGTACTTAGAACAGCACCTAGGACATATTAAACACTGTATGTGATTTGAATAATTAATAAAAATCTGTAGGAGTGACAAAATAATGTGTCAAGGGGAACATTTGACATGGAGAAGGGGCCATAGGACTGGCTCCATCAACCACAAGTCCAGCAGTCTCCGCTGACAAATTCTGACAATAGCCACAAAGTAGAATGTGTTCCTAAATACTTAGAAGCTCCTCTACTAGTTTTTTTTGTAACAAAATATGAATCGAATAAATAATTTTAGTGGAATGATGGATGCATGGAGCATACTAATGTTGGGAAAATGGCCAAATTTGTGTAGTATTAAAGTTGGACTTTAAGACCTAGGAAATATAACGGCATCCAAAGGAAATATGACTTTTTATAGCCACCAGAAAGACAAATATATCAATGATTAATTTTAGTGTATCTCAAACTTGCGTAAATCAATGTACCTTCCACTCATATTAATGATGTGATTAAGTGTCATGGCACAAATCACTTACCCAGGAAGTAAATGAATCCCAGCTGGTAAACATGACCTGGACAGTCATAAGAATATATTTAATATATGTACACCTATTATGTTTTCACACAAAGGGCAAAAAATGAAGCCCGATTTCCCCCTTATCAAGCATTTAAGCATAAACCCAAATACTCAAAATGTTCAGGCTTACAAGACATAAATATGGTAAGCAGTGTCAGACAATATACATTGCCAAAAATGAATCCCAAGAAGGATAGACTACTGTGTAATCCCCCCTTGCTTAGTGAAAGATCTGCAGTTTAAGTTGTAAAAAATAGCAGGTACGATGAATACTGCTACTGATCATGTTAATCTTTGAAGAAGTGAAGGTGCAGGCCACTGGTGGAGTTAAAAATATTCTCAGGGTTGTTTTGATATCTGTATTTATAAAATACAGGTAGAGGGGACTTGGATTTCTGGTAAAAGCAGCTCTTGTGTGTTACATGTTCCAGACGTGTTAAATATTTGTTTACAGTCTTTGTTTACCATGCATTCAAGTATAAGTAAAACCAACACGAACAAATGGGTGAACGGATATGTAACTTTGAGATTAAAGTTAGTAATAAAATGTAAGTAAAATGTGGAAAGTGTCCTAACAATAATAATAACAAGCTGAGAGGCCTCTTATGTTAAGTCATTTGAGACCTCCAAATACCTTATATAATAATGGTGGAATTCTCACCCCTCATGTTAACTATATTAAATACATTTCCAGTAATGATAACCTTTTTTCTGTTGAAATTTAAGAGGATTTTGACAATTTTGATATGAACATTATCTTTGACTTTGTTTTTCCCTTTTCATATTTTTGAGCCATTCATTCATTTATTTTAGATCTGAGCTATTTTCTGTAGCCTTTGAAAAGCCCATAGGGTTTGGGCACTGAGCCTCTGGAGTCTAAGAAATGAAACAGTCCAGTTATTAAGGTTTTTGGATCTCAATTTCTCATCTATGAAGGAAGCGTTTCCCAAACTGAAACGTAAAGCAGTTTTGTTGGGGTTTAAACTCTCTATCATGGGCTCTTGGTGAGGGGTGGGTGGAGGCGGGAATGAGTTGAGTTGGAATTATGCCTTCTGAGGAAGAGTCAGGGGTACAGAATTTGCCTTTGGTGAAAATGTCTCTAAGACTCTGCTATAGGCAATGTTTTCCTGAAAAAATTTCCAGGAGGTCAGCTCGTTCCTCAGTGAGCCTATTTAGGTGCATTCCTTACATTTACTGTGGCCACACTGTCCAATATGGTAGCCACTAGCCACGTGTGGGTATTCAAATTTAAGTTAATTAAAGTTAAATAAAATTAAAAATTCAGCTCCTCCATCACACTAGGCAAATTTCAAGTGGTGAATAGCTACACATGGCCCGTGGCTACTGTATTGGACAGTGCAGATGTAGAACATTTCCATCACTGCAGAACGTTCTATTGGACAATGCTGTTCTATGATCTTGATGTCTGGTTTTCTTTCAAAGAAAACCACTTGCTCTTTCAATAGACAAATGATTTTTTAAAAAACAGCTTTATTAAAGTATTATTTATACACTCTAAAATTCACCCATTTTAAGTGTACAATTCAGTGATTTTTAGTAAATTTACCAGGGTTCCTTTTCTGAAGCACAGACACAGAAAATGATTGGAGTGACTATTTTCTCAATTCTCCCAAGGATGGTACATAACTAATACACTTCCAGATGGAAGTGAATGTGTTACATACTATGAATGAATGTCTTAGGACACTGGGGCTTAATTCTCTCCTGGAACCCCAGGTGAGAAAGACAAAACATAGTTTGACAGTATTTTAAATTACATCAAAGAGAGATGTAAGGGGACCGCCCCGTGGCTTAGCAGTTAGGTGCACATGCTCCGCTACTGGCGGCCCGGGTTCGGATCCTGGGCGCGCACCGACGCACTGCTTCTCCGGCCATGCTGAGGCCGCACCCCACATAGCAACTAGAAGGATGTGCAACTATGACATACAACTACCTACTGGGGCTTTGGGGGAAAAAAAAAAAAGAGGAGGATTGGCAATAGATGTTAGCTCAGAGCCAGTCTTCCTCAGCAAAAAGAGGAGGATTAGCATGGATGTTAGCTCAGGGCTGATCTTTCTCACAAAAAAAAAAAAAAGAGAGAGAGATGTAAGTAAGTATAACTGAATGTCCCCAAGTCAAACATGTGGTGCAATGGCACTATATAACCAAAATTTGGTAACTATTGTGGTCATGTTGCAATATAGCAGAGCATTTCCTTTCCTTTCTTCATAAACAGAAGTGTCTTTATAAGAAAAGGGACCTTACACCCATCGAAATATGCTTAACGTAAAACTGCTTTGAATATGGTCACGCACTATACTATTATGGCAATATTAATATTGCATTCCTCACAATTCAGCTATTTTCTTTGTCATTGCACAAAAATGCTTTTTATCGTAGTTATAAGGAACATTACATATTGTTTTGTTTGGCCTCTGTTCACTTCACAGTCTCATTTTTTTTGTGCACTGACAGTATCTATAGACTTGTTACAGAACATTTTATTTTGTTGATTTCACACTATTTTCTTAGCCTGGCCCCTTCTTAGTGCCATTTGGATGTTTCCAACCTACTGATATTAAAATAACGCTACCATGATAATACTTGTTGCTTAGGTCTGAATGTTTGTATCTCCCCAAAATTCACATGTGGGAATCTTGACACCCAATGAGAGAGTGTCAATAGGCAGCGCCTTTGGGTGGTGATTAAACCATGAGGGTAGAGCCCTCATGAATGGGCTCAGTGCTCTTATAAATGACACCTCACAGAGCTCCCTAGACCCCTCCACCACGTGAGGACACAGTGAGAAGGTGCTGGCTATGAATCAGGAAGAGGGTTCTCATCAGAAAGTGACTGTGCTGATACCTTGATCTTGGACTTCCCAGCCTCCAGAACTGTGAGAAACAAAATTCTGTTGTTTAAAAGCCACCCAATCTGCGGTATTTTGTAATAGCAGCCTGAAAGAACTAAGAAACTTGTATTCATTTTTTTTTCTTTAGTATCATTTACATATATATATAGATATATATGTGTATATAAAAATATATGTGTGTGTGTATATATATATATACAATTTGTCAAATATTATCATTATTTATGTTGTCTTGTCCAATATAGTAGCCACTGGCCACATGAAATGTGGATGGTCTGAATTGATATGTGCTCTAGGGGTAAAATACACACCAGATTTCAAAGATTAATATGAACATAAGAATGTAAAATATATCATTAATAATTTTTATATTGATTACATGTTGAAATGATATTTTTTATATATTGGATTAAATAAAATATCATTAAAATTAATTTCACCTGTCTCTTTGTACTTTTAAAAATGCGGCTATTAGAAAATTTTAAATTACATATATAGCTCATATTATATTTATTTTGGACAGCACTGATTTAATACCTTGAATTTATTTCTGGACTTTCAATTGGATAGATTAATTTTTCCTAATTGTATATACATAATCCCTGTGTTTTTTTAATAAGTATTTTAATAATTTAAAATATACTGGAAATATAACATTAGTACAATCATATCTTGTTTTATTTTTTCCTGAGGAAGATTCGCCCTGAGCTAACACCTGTGCCAATCTTCCTTTATTTTGTGTGTGTGTCGCCACCACAGCACGGTCACCACCAAGTGATGTAGGTCCACACCTGGGAACTGAACCTGGACTGCCGCAGTGGAGTGCACCAAACTTAACCACTAGGCCACAGGGCTGGCCCCAGTACAATCATATCTTTAAAATAGTATTTGGTATTATTGATATTTATGTATCTGAATGGTGTGCACCATCAGTTTGTAGAGTTCTCTGTATTATATTATGGGAAGTTTGACTTCGTAGTGTATTAAATCTTTTCATTAACTTAAAAATATTGCCATCTTTTCTAATTTTAGGCTTCCTGAATACCTGATTTCTGCTTTATTTATTATGTATTCCTTTATTTTTTCCATCTGCGTTTTACAATGGTTTTTTTTTAACCAATTTTTTCTGAATTGACGTCATTAACCTTTTTTCACTGTTTTAATGGGAATTCTTTTTGTATTTTCTACTGATGTGTTACCAGTATAAAGTAATGCCATTGAATCTTCTGACTCTCTTCTTAATTCCTCTGATCTCCTCTTAATTATGTTTAATACTTTTGTGCCTTGTTTATATCTAGTTACTAGATATAGCTGCCTTAACTTGCAAAAACAGAATTTCAAATTTCATTCCTCCCTGTATTTATAAACCATTTTTTTTCTTCTTGAATACATTGTGCTATCATTTGTATTTGGCTTTTACTATTAAAGTATCTATGCTTTATTATATCAAGGCAGTAATCCACTGTGCTTATTTTTTAAGGATTAATTGTGTTAAATATTTTGCTGCAATATACCAACTTTAAATTCTTGGAATAAATCCTGCTTTTTCCGTATTGGACAATTTTTAAAATCCATTACATTTTGCTTGCTAAGATTTTACTTAAGATTTTTCCATCTTTGTTTCATTAATGAGATTTTCTCGTGCTGACGAAGGTCAATAAGTTTACTTAAGAAATATTGTTCCCAAAGCAAACATGCCATACTTAAAAATATATATATTGGGAGCAATTTAAGTAGTATAAGGGATTATTTATTCTTTAAAAGCTTAGAAAATTCTCCAGTGAAGGCATAATATCTAACTTTTCCTCTTTATATATCATGAATTAATAATGTTTTTCTATTTCTTGTTGCATATATTTTTTATTACGTTTGTGAGAAATCATTTAAGCATGATTATTAAATCAATTAGCTTACACGTATAGCTAAGAACAACGCTCTTTAACATTTAACAAAATCTATGCTATTTTGTCTATTCTCTGATTATATTAATTTGTAATTTCTCCTTTTCATTGGGCCAATGGTTTATCAATTTTGTCCATTTTGTCAAAAGCCAAACCACTGTTCTGTTGGTTTATTTCTATTATCTTTCCTTTATTTTTAAAATTTCTATTGTACTTTTGTTTTCCTACTTGTTTTGGTTCATCACATTATCCCATTTTAAAGTTCTTTAGGCACGGAATTAATTTATGATATTTCTATTCTCATTTTATTATTAATATACATTTAGAGAGAGAAATTTTTTTCTTAGTACACTTCTGCCAGCATCTCATTAATTATGATATGTTGTACTTATATGCTTGCTACTTAAAAAAATATTTTTGTTACTATAGCTTTCCTCTATGTAAGTTAATATGGTATTTTGAATTTTAATTTCCATGTGATTTGTTTCTGTAGAATTCTATTTTCCCTATCTAATTACAATTGTTATGTTGGGTGTGAGAATATGGTTTCATAGATTTCATGCTATTATTTTTTTGCATTAACTAAGTGCATTTTTCTGTCCCAGTGTATGATTAATTTGTATAACTAGAAAGAATTTTTATAATCCTTTGCCCTATGATTCAATGCGTTCCATATGTCTTTTAGCTCTACTTTATTCCTTATATTTTTCAGCTATATAGTTTCTCTTCTATTTGTCCACAGATTCTGCCATATTCCTTTAGTCCTGAGATCTACAACTATAGTCATATTTCTATGAGTTTCTTCTTGAACTTGGCCAGGTTCTCCTAAATATGCCTTCATCAAGGATTGGCTTCAAGGGTGTTTCAACCTGTGCAGTAGCACAGGGTCCTGCTTTCACAGGGGCCCTGTACTTGGTTTAATGCTCTGCTGTCACTGTCTTGAAATTCTTAATGATTTCTGAACAAAGGCCCTATATTTTCATTTTGCAATGGGCTGCCACAAATTGTGTAGCCAGTCCTGCTTGTTCCTTATATTCTGTGACTTTGCTGAACTCATTTTTTTATCACAAGCTGATTGGGGATGATTTGCTGGATTTTCTACATAAGCCATTCCATCATCTAAATGAGCTCCTCTTCCAGCCAGGCAACTTTGGGGAAGTCCTCTGCTTAGCTCTTCCCCACCCCCAGGGTGAAACCACTGCTCAGAATTCTCCCCTCACATCTCCTTCACTTAGTGTCAAGGGTTCTTTTATTGCTTCCAGAAGAGCTTGTGGCCAGGTGTCCAGCAGATGGGACTCAGCTCAGGCCCTACCAGGACTTTTGCCTGGAGCAGCAGCAGGAGCAAAGTCAGCCCTGCCCTAACCGCCCTCCTTCCCACACAGCTCCCAAATCCTCATCTCCCAACCTCTTGACACAAAAAGGACAGGGCTTGCTCCCACGCACTTGGGATTTTAGGTTTCCGATCCTTTCTGTCATACTCTCTCTGCCTTCGTTGTGTATTCCCATCATCCTGGAAGTGCAAAACTCGGTTTCCTTCCAACACAGCCCTTCTCTTGAAGAGTGAAGGAGGTAGCTTAACCCTCTGAATACACCCTGGGAAATAGAGCTGCCACAGAGTAGGACAGGGTCAAAACCCACTGGAGCATCCCTGAAGATGTGAATTTGAGATTGCCTTGTCTCTTATCTGTGGTTTGACCTCAGGCAAGTGGCTTCACCTTTCTGAGCCTTCTTAGTAAAGAAGAAGTGGAGAAAATAACAGTAGCTATTGATCAGTTTCTGTGAGGGCTAAGTGGGGTGAGGCATGAGAAGCCCTTGAAGTAGTGCCTGGTGCATAATTAGTGCTCACTGATTCTCCACTGAGCTACATAGTCAACCCTTAAGGCTACACCAAGATGGCAGTGCTGGTTGAACACTGTGAGCTGTTCTTTGTCTCTTTGTACAATGAACCCAGGACGGGATACAGGGGGAATTCTCCAGGTCTATGTGACCCTAGCAAAGGAATAGCCAACTAGGATGACTGAATTGGGTCTCAATCTGCTGAATATAATACAGAGATATAGATGTGTCCCCATAGCTACCCATTCCTCTTGGGCTGGACTTTCAAAGAGGGCATGCTGGCTTTTTTTCCCCCTTAGAATTGCATAGTGGTTAATTAATGGACTTTGGAGCCACACTTGGCCCTGGGCAAGTTGCCTAACTTTGGATGTGCCTCTGTAGCCTCATCTGTAAAATGCGAGTACATATGTTCAACCTGCCCTTATTCCTGGTTTCGCTGTGGCCTTCCTCTTTCTCTCTCACTCACTGAGGGAGGCTATTGGCTCAGAAGGAGATAGGCAGGCTCTACTGTCTATGGACCTTGCTTCCCTTTGCCTCATTCCTCTCATTCCTTAAATTGATCTCGTTTTTTTTTAGTCTGTCTCAAGCTTGATGAAATAAATCCTTGAAGTTTGAATCTCAGGGTAGGCCCACCCCAGGGCCCCTGTTTACTCACCCCTGAAGGGCCTGGATAGGGACGTGAGGCCACTTCTCAGATGTCCTGCTCATCCCGAGATGCCCCCATGCCCTGCTCTGAGGCCTGAAGTGATATGGACTTGCCCAGGGAAACTAACCGGTAGGGATTTGGTTCCTGCCCTCCACTCCACTCACACCAGAAACAAGTAGGGCTCTTTAGCCAGCTGCACAGGAACACCCTAATTCTACTAATGCTTTCTTTCATTTTGATACATGGGAATAATCCCGTTTCCAACACATGAGCCTCATTACTCATCCGCCTTTCTGGATTGATGAATGGTTTTCCCCATTACAGTCTCTGGCTGCTGGGCTAGTTTCTCTCTTTCTTCTTGATGAGATCACTATTTAGGACATAATTTCTGTCCTCTCGTTGTTTTACGTTTCTTTCTCTTCAGAGTTATTAGCTTGTGAGATGCATCAGAGAGACTAAAAAGTTATTATAACACACTGTATGCTGATGGGTGAGCTAGTGGGCAGTCATACAGTCCCCAAGTCAACATAATGTACAAGAATCAGTTGTCAGTAACACTACCAAGGGAATGTAGTCTGGATGCTCCAACAAATATCCATATTCTGTGATTGAGCAGACATTATATTCAAAATGAAAATAAGGAGGCTGCTGACAGGGGCCCTGGAATTTGGGGCATGGAAATTTTTACTGTGAAATATTTATTGTACCCCAAACTCACCTTTATGGGGATCAGTGAGAGGGGAAGTACATTAAATATACATGAGGCTGAGACTTCCTGTGTGTACCAGAGAAATCTTGTGGGTCTAACTGACCTTTTGGGGAAATTATTTGTGAGCTCAAATTGCTGCTTTTTCAATCAGCATTCATACCATTCTTTAATGCTTGTAAATGTTGGTCTGCATCCACCCCGGGAGGCAGGTTAGCGTTTTCACCCGTGTGACCAAGGAGGAAAATGAAATCCCCAAGGTTTAAAGAATTTGTCTTATGTCAAGCAGAGACCAAATGGCGATGGTTCTGATCAGAGCTCCCAGCCAGAGCATCTCAGGTCTGGGGGCTGAGTCACACAGCAGGGATGCTGCCTAACATCCCAAATTAGACAGAAGGTTTGAATCTCCCTACAAGTAAGAGTGAGAACAGTAGACTGTTGGAATGAAGTGTTTACACACCACTGCAGAGAAAAGGGCTTATGAAAGACTTAAGATTTAAGCTGTGTGTTTAAAAGGAAAAGAGAGGAAGAGCAGGGATGGTTGGGATCATTTTTATGGCTGAAATGTCAGTGTAGACTAATACAGTCTTTGTAGGGAGACAGATGGATTAAAGAACATAGAGATGGTTCAATGTGCAAAGTGTTTATGGAGGCAATAAGGCTGAGTTTGACACCAGAGAACATGGTGATAAAAAAATTTTATTTTGGACACAACACAGAGTTAAAAACCAAGGTACCCATTATCAGAACTGGAGATTGAGGGTGATTTAAAATTACTCCACATACTCTAATGGCATTAACATTGCACTCCATTAGACACTTTAATTGCCCCTAACTGTTACAAACACAGCAAGTCCTCAGCATCAAAGAAATTACTATGTTAGGAAAAGGGCCATTTTATAATTCACCAAGTGGAGACTCTACCCAGAGGAGAGAATGTCCTGGGATCTTTGGCTCAGTGACAAAGAGAAGCCAGGGAACGTAATTTAGAAGGTAGGAAAAATGGACCAATTATATGAAACACTTGAACTCAGACTATGGGAATATGTGATTACAAAGGTATTCGAATTCAAGACAGTAAAGGATAGAGAAATGGACAATCCAGTCAGAAATACATGTGATTGGAAGAGGGCTGAAACATTTCATTACATCACACCAAACAGTGATTCCATTGAAAACAAGACTACTGAGAACCGGAAAAAAAAAACAACAACCAACCAACGAACCAAACCAAAAATCCAATATCTAACTTGACTTTAAAAAAAAAACTGTCTAATTCTGTGATTAAACACCCAGAATCAGCAGGTCAAAGGAGTCATTCATTATGACCTTTTGCCTTCAGGCTGGAGTGGCCCAGTCCTGGTAGTTAATTGCCTACCCTATTCTTAAGGTTCTTGTGAAAAGGAAATTCCAAGGCACCCTGGCTAACGCAAACCAGTGCCTGATGGCAATCCAAGGAAGATTTCCTCTCTTTGGGGCCTAAAATTCCTGTGGCCACAGCTTATCCACTTCCTCTTGTTCTTGTACTAGTCCCAGTTGAGCTCAAGATCCTCTGTATGATCACATGATTTTAAAAGATCATTTAAGGCTCCCTCCACAATGTGTCTTAACTAAGGTTTAATAATGCAAGCAGTGTTTGCAAAGGAACTGGTGACAAGGAGAGGAACTTGGATGTGTCTTAGTTTGTGCTCTCTGGCTTCCCCAGAATGACCTCTGACCCCTGTTCAGCAAGCCAGCTCCATCACTTCCTTCAAGGTGGCCTAGTTTCACTCAAGTCTGGCTCCCTTCCCAAGCCCCCTCTTAGGTGTTACTCTGTACCCAGGCAGCCATTGAGCAGGATTATAAAACCACAACACATGCCTCCCAATCCATTTTCACTTGCCCGAAGTCCCCTCTCTATGTTTTGCTTATTTGTTTGTTTTTTTGGGAGGTGGTTAGGTTCAGGGATGGGGGTGGAGGGTTGGGTACGGGGGTGGCTAGTGTCCTGAGCCTTGTCCTCCATCTTCTGGGTAACAAGATTAACCTGTCTTTTCTCTCTTACATGGCCTCCATATGTCTCTGCCAAAAAGCACAAGGTGACATTTGGCTAATTTTTTGCTAATGTGCAGAAGTGGGAGCTGTCTAGGGAAGCTGCCTTTTGCCAGGTAATTTGTACATCTTAGCAGCAGCCTTCTGGAGACTTTTGTCCTCTCTTGTGTTGTGTACTGCTACTGGTGGGAATTTCTAACTAATTAAGAAAGGAGTTGGGCATCGAGCCAAGGTGGAGGGGTAATGTTTTTGGGCTGGTCAGGTTTTCCTACATCCTCTCTCTCAGAGCTAGGTCAGAATTTTTAGTGACCCATGGCAGGGCTGGGACTACTCCTTTAATTTATTATTTTCAACTATTTTTAAAATTGGAACTGTAATGCATACATAATGGAAAATAAATCTCCCTCCTACTCCAAACTCCCAGTTATCTTCCTCCATAGCATCAAATACAGTTCTTTACGCAAAGTACATATATACTCAACAGATGCTAGCTACATGAATGAATTTATTTGTATCAGATAATAAGGAAAAACAGGAAGAAAATTTGGAAGGCACAGAATAAAATATACTCAGCATACCCAAAGAAAGAGGCTTTATGAAATAAAGGATTTTATAAGCATTGAGGGACAAAGATAAATTTTTGAAAAAGCCTATTAAAATTAACAGATTTATTGAGCATCTATTGTATGTTAGGTCCTGGGCTGGTGCAGAGAGTTTGAAGGTGAATCCTAGGTACTATCAATGTCCGGTGAGCTCCATTAGTATGGGGCAAAGACTTGTAAGCTGTACTCTGTTGAGCTCAAACTCAGAAGGGGAAAAGACTCATAAATAATTATAATACAGTACAATGAGAGCTGTAACAGAGGTATGTAATAGTGCTTTAAGAGCCTACAGGAGCAACTTACTATGTCTTCTGGAGTCAGGAACATCTCAACAAAGGGGGAAACATTTGAGTTTTCTTGAAGGATGCCTTTAAGTTCTTCCAACGGAGAGAGAGAAATAGGAATTCTAAACCTAGCAAACACACAGAGGGTGAGAATGCACAGCCTTTCGGGGAAGTAGGTCAGTGTGACTAGCATATAGGGAATGTATCTAGGTAGGAGATGATGCTAGACGGGAAGCTGGGGGTCAGGTTATGATAAGCTGTGTGTGCCTGCTAAAGAGAATGAAGTTTGTCTTGAAGTGGAACTGTTGGAGACCTTTAGATTGAGAAGTGATGCCCAGGATAATTCTGGTGGTGGTTTGAGACATAGATTGAAGCTGGGAGGGATTAGAGTCAGGCAGTGTTAGGAGTCTACTGCAATAGTCCAAGCCAAGTGTGATGAGACAGTAAACCAGGCCACTCTGGAGGGAGTGGGTGTGAGAGACATTTCTAGGTTGATTTACATGGCTAACTAGGCCTTAACAGAAAACGGGGTACAGGGAGTCGAGGCTGAGTTCTTCAGTAAGGCTACTGTGTGGGTAGAGTACCACAAAAAGAAATATGGAGTACAGGAGAATAGATGTATAGAATACAGATTCAGTGACTCAGACCTAAGGTGTGTTGAGTTTGAGATTCCTGTGGCACAACCAGGCCAAGAATCTCAGCAGGGGAAGACAGAGTTCCAATGATATAAGGAGAGTTAGCCATATTAAATGTTCCGTAAAGGTCGAAAAAGATAAGGAATAAAAAGTAGCCATTGGGTTTGTTAATTAGGATGTCAACTATGTCCTTTGGGAGGGCAGTTTCAGTAGAAGATGAAGGAAAACAGTTACAATAGGCTGGTAACTGAAAAATTTTTAGGAAGGTGTGTCCAGAATATATTTATATGTGAAAGGAAAGCAGCTGATGGAGAGAGAAATGGATAAAGAGGTGTGAATAAGCAAGGCAGGAGAGGCAGAAGAACAGCCCCAGTTCTGCCAGATTTGCAACGGAGAGAGAAGCTGCCGGGGGCACCACTTGCCTCTTCACCTCAAGGATTCACTTTTCCCTCTGGAAGCTCACTAATGGCTGCTGCAGCCATCACACTGGCTTTGGGGGTTTGGGAAAAGGCTCCTCTTTCACAGACCATCCATCCCTTTATCCACAATGGTACAGCTGAGAGGAGCTATAATACCTAACGCCTCTTTACTAACGGCTTGGGAGAATCACACCACAAAGAGCAACTGTAAACTGGCAACACAATGTCCCTCTCCTCAGAGCACACAGGTCCAGCCTTGTGGGGTTTCTGATAAAGGCAGCCCCGTCCCCTCCTGGCTCCTGGAGGCCCTATTCTCCTTCTCATGGCACTGGAGCACCCATGAAGACCGGAGACACCAGGCCCAAGAGAAGGTGGCCCAGAAGGAGGAAAGCGTTTCCTCTTTCTTTGGTCTAGGCTGCCTTCCAAATCCTTGATTCTTTTCCTTGTATGATTGACATTGAGACTGGCCACTCCTTCAGGGAAGACCCTACTCCACCTTCTAACCAAAGGAGGGTTACAAAACCCTTTGGTCCCCCACAAAAGAACAATCACATCAGAATAGAAGAGTCCAATAATCCTAGAAGACACTCATAGATGGTTTCTGATTTGGAGGTAGCCTAAGATGCTGGGTTCATGGACTAGGTAAGGATAAATGGGATGGAGGGACAGTCAAAGCCGCTTATTCCCTGATGTATTTTATTGTCTGTGTGAAGAAGAATTGTAAGACTACTGCTGAGATGGAGGGGCAGTGGGTCAGTTGGGATTTGGAGAGGAACGGTTTGGAGAATGGAAATTGGAGCCAATTAGCAAAGGGTAAAATATTGCCTAAGAGCACCAAAGGCCCCACTGAACACAAAAATCATACACTTCTCTAGTCAGCATGGCTATATGATTTTTTTTCTCCAGCAGAGTGGCAGCCTGGGGGCACGTATGGAGAAAGTCATGGTTGGATTTATGCAAAGCAGTAGATTGGCAAGGTGGAAACAACTGAAGGGCAATGAAGGGTCTAGGATGCCGGTGAGAATACGGTGGAAAGCCTTGGTCCCGACGGGCTGGGTAGGGAAAAAATGTATAGACAGGAGAGCTGATGGACTGAGAGAGTGGAATGGGGTGGAGGAAGTATAGGTCTTGATAAGGCTGGCAGGTGGGTTTGGGGGAAGTAAGGGAACGGGACTGATGAGAGGGCAGGGTTTTTGGTTAGACAATGGGTTTTTGAGTTTCAGATTTCAGAGATGAAATAGTTCTGGGGGTGGGGCAGTGGTAGATAAGGGAAGTAGGTTAGGAGCCATACATCACACATTGGGATGTGTAAAATGATATGGTCATATGACTTCTTCTTCTTGTTGTTTTTTTTTTTTTTTTGTGAGGAAGATTAGCCCTGAGCTAACATCCATTGCCAATCCTCCTCTTTTTGCTGAGGAAGATTGTCCCTGGGCTAACATCTGTGCCCATCTTCCTCCACTTTATATGTGGGACACCTGCCACAGCCTGGCTTGACAAGCAGTGTGTTGGTCCGCAACCAGAATCCGAATCTGTGAACCCCGGGCCACCAAAGTGGAGCACACGAACCCATACTACACCACCGGCCCAGCCCCATCATCAGACTTCTTAAACTCACTGAAATAAATGTGTCCTTGAAAATCAGATTGATGAGACCCAAATAAATGCAAAATTTGGAGGGCATTTGCTATACTTTGCTTATCATGCAGTTAGGAGGTAGGATAGGAAAAAATAGGCCTCTCTGTAGACCTGATAAAGAACTATATGTGGAGACCTCATTTTGTGGGTGTCCTTCCCTTAAGAGAATTAACTAGCACAATAGCAAGTTGCATAGTCCAGATTTTTGGCATCTCTGGAAAAAGAAGATGATCCAGGCAGCATCGAGCCAGGGTTCCCTCATGGCTGCAGTAAGAGTCCTCACCAGCTTATCTGAGTCCCTACCACTCCATTTGATGCCCCCCACTTGGCTAAGTGTCAATTGCTATTTATCATTATGTTCACACTGTCTTTCTTAGAGTTAAGAGGAAAGAGAAATATTTCTTATATCTAAGGCTTTTTCAAAATTGGAAAACCAAAGATGAATCAGAAAGAGTATTCCTCTGCATTTGATATGCAAATATATCACTGTTGAAAAACTATAAATTATGATACTATTATGAAACGAATCTTTCCAGCTTTACTCATTACATTACCTACCTGGCTCCTAGAGGCATTCGAGTATGCAAGAACTCTTGTAATAAAGTAATAGTAGAAATACAATCAAATACATGAGAGTTTATAAAAGTAGTGTAATAACAGTAATTTTTAGAGCAAATCATATTGTTACTTTTTCTGATAGAATAATCTTATCGAACTCCTGCTAATTAATAGATTCCCTTAAAGGGCTCCCTAACTCAGTAGTCACTGAGAACAAGTTAATGAATTCATGCAGTGGTTTCTCAGTGACTGGAAAGCGTCGATGTAATTCCCTGAGTGCCTAGCTTTTTGGCAGCCACATACACTTGTAGAAGATGGTCCCAAGGAAAACGGGTGAAAGATCTTTAGTGTCAGAGGAGAGGAAGCATATGAAAATGAAAGCTTTCGCCAGGTCTCACTTGCCTCACTGGTGCCCAGCAAGAAAGGCAATCACTACATATTTCTTGTTGAGGATTATGATAAAATAAACATAATCCAAGCCTTAGGAGCATTATAGATTAAAATCAACATCTGAGATTAACTCAGGAAGCAAACGGGTAGCCCGTGTGGACCAGTACATTGATATAATCTGGTATTTCCTTAAAGCATTTTGGTCTACTTTCTGCTCTAGTTAGCTCTCACATTAAGTATATGGGGAGCAGTCGAATACGAAGGCTCAGAGGTTGAACCATATCCTTAGAGAAATATAGGAAATAAAATGAAATTTAGATTTGGGAAATAAAAATTGTCATAATACACTGAGGGAAAAAATAATCTGAAGGCCAAATGCTCAGTGAGTCAGAAAAATTTAGAGAGTTGTAATGTTAGAGCCTGCGAACTGGAAACTAGATAGGAATTCATAACCTACGAGGGTATAAATGACGGCAAGAAGTCAGTAAACAGCGTCAGTGTTATTTTGGGAGGCCGAAGGAAGGTTATTATGGACCAGGGAGCTTGAATAGCTCATGTGCTAGGCATTGAATTAAAGATACAAATAAATGAAAGACAGTTTGGTAAAGGGTGACGACAATGCTTAAAAGCTGAGACGGATTGAAATATGAAGACAACTTAAAAGAGATAAAGCTATGTATTGCTGGCATGACAAGATAATAAGATTTTAAAGATATCTATTGACTTTAAAGATTATGAACAAATTATTCATCAGCAGCTAACCTTTAGTATATTGATATAATAAATTGGTATAAGCACCATGGAGTTATCCAGAATGAGAATTTTATTAATGTCTTTTCTATCTCTATTGCTCTGCTCTGAAAATGAGTCTGAAGAAACCATTAGACAGTATTTGCTGAGGAATGACTACGAGATTTTGGCTCTTTTTCTAACTCTAACTTCTATGAATTTTACAATGCCATGAAAACACTTCAGCAAGAATTTTGGCAAAATATTTACAATTTCTTCAATAACATTGCTCACGGAATAGGAGAAATGGAAAGCAATCACTTAGTAACTGCAGAGAGACAAGCAGGAAGGAGGAGAAACAATTGCTTACTATGCTGTTTGCGATGAAAAAAATCTGAGTTTAGCTATTGAAAAGCCTTTTGGGAGCTGAGAATTGCACATGTCAGAGGAACATGCTGCTTCCCATCACCATATAGGAGAAATGGTACCTACAGTCTGGCCGTTTGTGTGATAAGGAAGTACAGCTATAACATCAGCAGGCGTGTGACCAGTGGCTTGTGGGAGACAAGTACTTAGGGGGATAAAAAGGAACCTGGCACAGGCCTCGGGCTTCTGGCATCCTTAGTTACAGGTCTGCCAAGATGCTCTGGGAAACGTTTTAATTTAAATGCCAAGTTTATTTCAATGAAGTCTCCCTGGTTTGACCTGTTGGGAGTCCAGAGTGAGATGGATAGGTGCTCATTTTGGAGAGCATTAGGTGAATTGGATGGTGGTTTTATAAAAAGCATCCTGGAGGTTTAAATCTCTATATATCCCTACTCACCCCGGAAAAGTCACGGTAGGAGTTGGAGGATATGTGAGCATCACAGCATTTTACCAGTGATTGCTAAATGCGAGAAAAGGCAGAGAAACCTCCAGGCATTTATTCAAAATCTTAAAATTATAGAACTTGAAGAATAAAGGCCCGGAATTCTTCCTTTCCTCCCCCACAGAATACTCACAGGCTACTCCAACTATAAATTCCATAAGGCAGATTAAGAACCTAATTTGAATTATTTGAATATATTTTTCTGCAAAACTATCACAAGACGGAAAAAAATTTTTGAACCAAAACTAGTAAAAAAAAAAAAAGAAAGAAAGAAAAGGGATGGGACTGAATAAAATATTAAAACATTGTTGTCCCTCGATGTGAAAATATTTCTGTTAGTGTGTAGGCCCAGGTTGGCAAGAGATGGATAAAAGCTTGTCTAATGGGTTACAAAAACATGAATCTAGAAGATCAGAAGAATTAAAATGCCCCCAAGAACAACATGGAGGTATTTGAAGTTGCTTCAGAGGCAAGGGCGTGTATGTATATGTATGTGAAGTCCGTTTCCTCAGAGGTTACTTGGCAGTTTGCTACAACATCATGCTAATGAAAGCAAGGTCTTTAAATTCATCCCCCAGAGAACTATCAGTTTCTCCTTCGCGCCTTGCGGGAAGCGCATTCCCGGATAAGGAAACGCACTAGTTGGTGAAGAGCTGGGATGCTGGAGAAGGGCTGCAGGCTGGAGCTGGGGAGCCCGGGATGGAGAGGTGGGTGGGGCCAGGCTGGGTGGGGCTTCGGGTACCAGGCTGCGGAGTTTGGGCCCTGTCTGGCTCTACGGATGGGGATCCGGGGAAGTATCTGCGCGAGGGAGGGATAGGATCAGGGTTGATTTTTAGGCCGGTCACTCTACCTGAAGCGTTGGGTGGAGGGGGAGGACCAGAGAGAGGAGGGACCGGCCGTAGGGAGCCAAGTAGTATCCTGCCCCCAAAGATGAGTTTGACCTAGGGCGGGGCCCGCAGAAGGCTGGACCAGCTGGCATCCCTGGCGACGGGATCAGGAAGGACTCTAGGAGAGAGGAACGACAGTGATAAATCCCTGTAGGGCGACTCAGGGCACAGAACAGGCTCTCCCGAGGTCCACTGCTCCTCACCCCTAACCCCCACCCCGCCCCAGCATCCTTGCAACCAGTTGAATCAATTCACAGTGCAGGAGCCCAAGGGAACGGAACTGGTTTCTGTATGTGAAATGGGTCTGACCCACTGGGGAAGCCCAGAGGGGAACGTCCGAATGGTCTTTCCCCGAGCTGGGTGGGAGGGGAACCAGTCCCGCGAACGGGGCGGGGGGTCGGAGGGAGGCGCCGCGGCCGAGCCCCGGACCTTCGCTCCGGGCCCCGCGGCCTGCGCGGTCGTTGCCCCTCGGGGCGCCGGGCGGGTGATTGGCAGTTGCCGCAGCTCCGAGGGCTGGCAGATATCCAGGACCCGCGGCCGCCGCCCGTCGCCGTCCGCTCCGCAGCGAGGTTCCGCGGCCCGATGACCTGGCCTCGGCGAGAGCAGCCGCGACGGCGGCGACCTCGAGCAGGGGTCCGGGCGGCTCGCGGTGGGTCAGGGGGCGGCCGGGGAGGGTCCTCGCGGCCTGTAGGGGGCAGCGCCGAGCCCGGGAGGAGACAGCCGCGGGCGGGGGTGGTGGGTCTGGGCTGCCCCCTTCAGGAGCCGCCCCGGGCCGCACGGCGACTGTCACGGCTCGGCCCCCCCTGCCCGCCGTGCGCTTCCTCCCGGCGCCGCAGGCCTCAGCCGGGACCCTGCGGGGACGTGGCGGGGCCCGGCACGCGACGGCCCTCTGGGGAGTTGGGGTCCTGGGAGACCCCGGCTTCCCCTCCCGTCCGCCCGGGGCCGCGAGACCCTCGGGAGGCGCCTCCGCGAGGCCAGAGGACGTCGGGGCGCCCGCCGCTTCCCCTCGCCCTGAGCCCGAGGTGGGCACTGGCCCCGGAGCTGGGCGCCCGGTTCCCGCGTGATGGGCGCTCTGATCCCCGGGGTGGGCGCCCCGTTACCTCGGGGTGGGTGCCTGCAGCCCCGGAGGGGGCGCCCGTGGCCCCGGGTGGGCGCCCGGGCCGCGCGGGTTATTTTTGGCGCCCGCAGCGGCGCGTGTGTCGGGGCGTGTTTTCCTTCCCCAGGTGCCGGGAGCCGGGCTCCGCTGCCGCCCGAGTGACTCGTGTCCCTCTTCTCTCCCCTGCAGGAATCTTCTGATAATTCTGCCGCCACGACTTCAACCGTGCGCGAGGCAAGCTCGAAACAAACATCATATCTAAATTAAAAAAAAAAAAAAAAGCGGAAGAAGCGGCCGAGGCGGCGGCGGCGGGAGGAGGAGAGGAGGAGGGGCCGCGCGCGGCGGCCCGAGGCGGCGGCGGGGACGCGGGGACGCGGGGACGCGGCTTTGTGCAGGCGGGTCGCGGGGCGCCCATGGCGGAGTGTGACCGGGGGGGCGCCGCCGGCGGGGCCCTGCCCACCTCCCCGGGCCCGGCCCTTGGCGCCAAGAGCGCCCTGAAAGCCGGAGCCGGGGAAGGCGGCGGCGGCGGCGGGGGAGGTCGCCTCGGCCACGGGCGGGCGCGCTATGACAGCGGCGGGGTTTCCAACGGAGACTGCAGCCTCGGCGTGTCCGGGGACGAAGCCCTGGCCAGCCCCGCCAGGGGACCCCGCGGCGCCGCGCTCGCCCCGACCCCCGGCCCGGCCCCCTGCCCCCTCCCCCGGGAGAGCAAACCGGGCGGCCTGCCCCGCCGGAGCAGCATCATCAAGGTAGGTGGGAGAAGGGCGCTCATCGCCAACCCCCGGCCGTCCTTGGGGTCTGTTTCCCCAAGCGGGGAGTGGTGGTGGAAAGAGGGGGTTGTAAGAGGAGCCTGCTGCTAACGGGAACCACTGGAGCACGGGTGCTTGGGGTGGTTGAGCAGCGATTGGATGCAAATGGCATTTGGAAGGAATGGAGAGGTGATCTTTAATGTGCAGGGGGAGCTGTGCTCAAGACATCCCCAGTTGAACTTGGGGCTGTCACCTCTCCCAGGATTGGCCTGGATTTATGGCCTGTACCTGCCTGGGCATGGCATGCTCTTCTGTGGTAGCCTAGGCTGGTAAAAGACTCCCTGTAAGGTTTCTATTGTATGTTAAAGACAGTTAGTGATTGTGTGAAAACATTTTCTTAAAAATTCCAGGCAGTGAAAAGAGATTATTGAATAGGTTTCTTCCTATCTGTATGTACTTGCCTCTTGCAAACGGTTATACTTCGAGGGTGCAAAATCTCTGGTCACTGAGGTCACAGGGAGAAATGGAGTAGGTTTCTGAACATAAATGCAGATTTCCGCTTTCTTAGACTCAAAAGCACTGAGAGATTACAGTTCTGCACGATTTAATCTTTTCCTTGCTGCAGTAGGCAGGCCTCCAGTTCTGTGGAAGTTCTTTTGGGCAGTTTGCTTGATTTTGATGTCTTTTACATGGTGTTATTTAGCAGAAGAAAGTCGGCGATTGTTTTGTGCATTATAAACTCAAGAAGTAATATTAGGAACTCCTGAGTTTGTGGTGGTTTCATTCTAATATTACGTTTTGGTCTGCAGTGCAAAAATATTTCTCGTGACATGAAGTGAAAAAAATAGTTGATGAGCTAAGAAGAGCAGAGCCATAGGCAAGACTAGCTCATTCTGCTCAAGTTTGGAGGAAATATGAAAACATTGCTTTTTGAAAATCAAGGAGTTACCAGGACAGTGAGCAACAAAGCACATTGACAAGGCTGCACCCACCCTTCCTGTGGCTGATAAGAAAATCAAGAGACGGAGAGAGGGCAAAATGGGCCACAGTGAAGAGAGCGGGCACTGGTGGTATTTGAAATTCAATTAGACCTACAGAAATCTTCTAAGTACTGTATAAGTGTCAGATGGTATTATCAACTTCTGCAGTAATCTAGTGAAATACACCACCTTGTTACTCTATGTAACAGGCAGTTGTGAAACTGCTTTTCGCTTTGTCATCTGTTTGCACAGTTTATGTGTGGGCAAGGGCACAATTGAAGGTCTTAAAGATCAAGTACATTAACTACCTGCAGTGGGTGTTTAGAGTTAAAGGGAAGGAAAGTATATTTTTGCTGCATACCTACTCTTAGTGACTTATATTTTCTTTTACTCTGTAGCTTATGTGTCCATGCAAGTTGCTTTCAACTGTGTGTGGTAATCAATCCTTTTGACAGAATTATGTGTCATATCTGTTTTTGTTGGTTACCAGATATTTGTGGTAATTTTGCATTGTGGTGTTAATGAAATCTAAGGTGAAAATTCCAAAGAAGGTACCAGCCTACCTAATTTTAACTCCTCTCCCCCCAATTTTTTAGAGGGCCTGTTTTTGCACTTTTTAAAAAAACAGTTCAAACTTGATTGGTGTCCATAGTGGGGTTCACAGTGTAACTTATTTAATTACAACAGCATCTGTTTTAATTTTACATTCGTGGAAGATTACGAAGAAGAATGATTTGCCAATATTTCTGATGTGTGAAAATGAGAACTTGTCGATAGATATCATTTCTTCATTGAAAATTCTAGAAGCACATGGGGCAATGGTTAATTATTTAGAAATCACTCCTTTTTAAATTTTGCAACTTTCAAAGATATGTTTGTCATTTTTCTTCTAACAGAGCACTCGGCTTCTTGTACACAGTTGTATCCCTAAATATCCATTGCCAGAAACATAGTTGGGACTCAATAGATTACTTCCTGAATGAATGGAGAAATGATAAGAGAGTACAGGTTTTCTCATGACTGTTCTGTTAATTTCTAAAACGGGTGGTTTTGGATTTACCGGTCTAATATCTTGTTCGTTGTTTTGTACCTCCTAAGATGACTTGACTAACTTCTTTTTCTTGTCTCTATTTTCAATTTGCATTTTCTTAAACACCCTTTAAAGCTATGGAAATAGTGTTGAAAGTTGATCAAGTTTGGATTATAGGAAGGAGGTATGCTGTATTTAAATAGGTAATGACTTGGTATGTTTCCCCTTGAATTGATGCCTTGAAGGATCAAGATTTTAGAAATTTAATGTGGTATTTTCTAAAGACATAACAACATCAAGACAATATCCTAATAGAAGAAAGAGATCTTTTACTTGAACATCAAATTTCGTGAAGCAATGAATAGTGCACATTTTTGTCACATGAATGGCAGAAATTACATTTCACTTTTGTTAAAAAATAATAAACAGCTTAGCAGAAGCCCATGTGAAAAAGCAATAGTAACATCGTTCTTTGATTTCTTCATGTTCTCTTTGAATATAAGGGATGAATGCAGTCAGATGATCTCAGGGTAGAGGCAGGAATAGATTAGTAAGCAAGGTGATAATTGTGGACTTGAGGGAATGGCAGGGCGCAAATGCTGGCTAAGGAACAGAGGCCAGTATTTATGGGGTTGCATTAGTTGAAAATGTCGGGCTTGTGAGCTATGCCTGTTTCTTAGCTTCCATCTTTGTTACAGTCTTGATATCCCTCTTAGGTGGGGATCCCCAAATCAGAGGGAGAAATAACAGCCTAAATGTGATACACAGTAGGCAAAGAAAGAGGACTATTGCTGAGGTCCAGGACACATGCAGAAGTGCACTGTAGGCTGACCAGAATTGTATTTCTCATTTAAAATCATTTCTTTGGAACTCCATCTGTTTTGTAAATATGGCGTTCAGTAAGAAATTATTGTAAAACTACATTTTCTGCCAAAACAGATCTATACTAAAAGAGCTCCTGGATTATGGTAACAGTGTTGATGAAAATTCAGAGGGAGCAGCCTTGTAGAACCTTTTACAAATACCTTGACAAGATAAATAAGTCATGGAACTCATCACCAGACGTTTCTGCTTTTCCTTAGCCAATTGAAAATAATGTTATGCTTTTTAGATTATTTACAGAGGCCCATTACTAGATTTTTAGGGAAGGAACCATTATGCTTGTCATCTTAAGTAATCTAGTAAACGAAAACATCACTTTCATTTTCTCTTTCCATATTTCATTTCATCACACCATTCAATACAATCCATACTTTATTTTGAAACAGTTCATTTGGTTAATTGTTCAGATGGCGTCCATTTTTTACAGCTAGCTTGACCCTTTAATTCAAGAGCTGAGTCTAAAAATATGAAGTAGCATTTTAGGCCTTAGATTTCTTTTTAATTTTGGAAATAAATGAAGTTAAATTGTCTATTAGTTTGGATATGGTTTATTTTAACTAATTAATTAACTAATCAAAACTAATTGAATATTGTGGTTGGTACCTTTAAAAATGTAGTATAATTTACATAAATTAAAATTCACTCTTGTTAGTGTCCAGTTCTATAAGATTTGACAAACACACACAGTCGTGTAACCACCACCGAAATTAAGATATAGAACAGTTGCATCACCTCAAAAAATTCCCCCAGTCCCTGTGTAGTCTCCCTTCCCCCATCGCCAGACCATGGCAACCATTGATCTTGGGTACTATTTTAATAATTAGGAAATAGAGCCATTGTGTTATTTTGGTATTTAAAAGTAATAGCAGCCACCATTTATTAAACACTTATTATGTGCAAAACACATGAAAAGTACTTAATATAATTCTCTGATTTGAGGCTGCACCAACCACGGAGGCTGCACAAAGCCAGAGTTCAGAGAGGTTAACCACTTGCCCAGGGTGCCGGTGCTGGTTGTTGGAGCCCACGTGGGTATGGCTGCACTCCACTGCCCTCTAAATTACACTGGCAGGTTAAAATTTTCTGTGTAATTAAGGCAGCCTTGGTGGTTTGGAACACTGGATTTGATTATCCCCTTTAAATGTAGGGGATAGTTGGGCGGGGGGGAAAGAATCTCTATTTCTGCAGGCAGAAGAAGTTGACAGATAATATACCCAGGCAGCTGTTCAGTCACCTGTTGTGGCTGCTGGACCAGAGCCTCCAGCTTCACTGGGACCAGTGGTTGGACCTTGCCCAAGGTGGCAGCCCTTATTTTTCTTAATATCATTCTTGTCGTTATCCTAGTATCATGGGTGTGGGAGAAACACTTTTACTACCTTTACACTGACATATATCCCTACGTCTTGGTGCTGAGCACCCCAAGATGGGGAACATCTATTGTACATATTTAAACAAAACAATAAAAATGTAAGTATGGATATTATATTGGCCCATGGTTTAAATAGACTAGACCCCTTGCAGGCAAACGCTGGGTTGTACTTACTAGTTCTGCACAGATAGCTAGCACTCAATAACCATTTTTTGAATTGGATCTTAAAAATAATGTCTGCATTTGACTCTAGACTTTTTTTTTTGAATGGGGGAGGAAGACAACTGCATGCCATCAAACTTGTGGGCATATCATAAATATTAAAGAAACAGTGATGGGATCACAAAGTGAATTTGTCTGGGTAGATAGGCAGCCTGGATCATTTAGGTCAGAAAAATCTAATGGCCAATCAGCGACTCTCCACTTCACTTTGTGCTAATGCATTTTAGGCCACACAAACAAGGTTAACTGTCGAAAGGCCAGAGCATGGAAGCTTGTCTCAGCCGCTCAGAGAGCTTTTGTCACAATTCAGAGTTCAGTTTTCAAAAGTAATCAGAGGGTATTAATTTTCATACCCTAAAAATTACTTGCCCCTTCTTGCTTTTTCCCTTCCCTGTTTTCCAACCTCTCTTCCTTATGTTTGATTTGAGTTGTTTTTTGCCAAATCCAAATAGACAACTGACAGGAAATTGTTTATTTTTTTTAATTGCTGGTCTCAGCCACTCAAGTTATTTTCTTAGAATGCTCTCTCCCAGAATCTGTTCAGTTCCTTTTACTGTTCTCTGTGCTCTGCAAGGGGTCTAAACTAGACTGTTCTTTTTTTCTTTTAATGCTTGTTACCCATGCCTCAGTATGCAACAAAATAGGGCAATGTTATTTACAGCCTAAAAGCAGATATAAATGCAGTATGAACATTCCTATTTTCTCTTCAGACTTTATTTTATACATACATGTCCAAGAGTAGATGCTCTATTCCTTAATAATACTAAGTTTTGGCTGCATTTCTTACTCATCTACCAGACCTCTGGATTAATTTAGCTGTCTTTTTATTTTATATTAATGGCATTCTCTAGTGCAGGGGATGTTCAAATATTTTTACCAGTGGGCCACGAGATCTGAAACTATGTTTGCAAGCTGCCTGACCAACTCTTTTCTGCTGATAATGATGGTGACTCCAGAGGGCTGTGCTTGGCCTAAGAGTATTAGTAGTGACTCAAACAAGTCGGAACCACCTGGGAAGTTTCAGCAGTACCTATTTTCTTTGTGTCAGAATAAGTCCATAGCTTTAGGGTGCTCAAAGTATATAATTAATTACATTGAGCTTTAGCAACAATTATGCAAATGGTCCAGCCTGCTGGTAGGACACTTGGCTCCTGCCTATTTCCAAGTGGCAGAGGAGGGCAGGTGGCTAGGCCCTGCTGGCCGCTAGTGCTTGGTCACGTGGCAAGGGTAATTAGGTAAAATGTGTTCTAGCTAATCATCTCAGCTGGGCTGTACCCTTGGGTCTCGGGCTGCACTCAGGCCACATGTTGCATGTCTGGATTATGCAGGAGGCAGAACAGTGGTGGGAAAAATTGAGGGTGTGGAGTTGGGTGCTTGGATCAGATTCTGGCTCCCCCTCTCCCTTTCTGTGCGCCTTGGGCAAGATATTTAAGTCTGTGTGTCTGGTTACCTCACTCTGAAACAGAGAGAATAAAATCCCCCTCATAGCATTGTTGTGAAGATTAAATGAGATGATGTGTGAGAAATATTCAGAGCAGTGTGTGGCTTGTAATAAGCACTCAATAAGCGGTACTTAGTATGTTTGGTTTTCTTATTTTTAGTTTTTCTTATTTAGAGTTTATCCTGAGATGAGCAAACTCATTTAGCTCCGTTTAAGTTGGCGATCACTAACACTGCCATGGCCATTTTGGAAGTTTTATCTTTTGAAATATGCAGAATGAACCCAGAGAAATTTCTTAGATATATTCTAAAGATGCTTTCACAAATGATTTGTTTTGGTACCTTTCTAAATCTGATGCCTTGGTACAACTGGGCACATATCTAAATAGCCCCAGCTAACTGATCAGGGGGTGTTGAGCATCAGTTTCATTGAGCCAAGCACCCATATGTCTTGATTTGCCCAGGACAGTCCAGGTTTACATCTTTTGACCTGACAAAATTATTAGTAGTGCCTCTTTTCACTCTCAAAGGCATCCCGGTTTAGATGATAAATATTATGGTCACCCTACTTATCTGCTTTTCACAAAGTCTTTGTTACGACCTATGCCGGAGCCCATGGGACTGCTCTCCAGGCCTAAACGTAGCCCTTATATTTACATCTCTCTCTTCTCAGGTAACAATGCTTCCTTCCTCTCTCAGTCATCTCCAAGGTCTTCTTCCTCAGTTCATCACCTCTCAGAATGAATTGTTCCTTTCTCTGCCTTCCAACCACCACTCTGCCTATTATCTCTATACAGCCCCATTTCCTTCTGCCTCATAAGTAACTTCATCTTATTCATCTTGAATTTATGAAAACCCTAGTTTAATGTCTTGTGGAAAGCGTGTATTTAAGTATGTATTTGTTGAATAAATATGTGAATGGATGAATAAGTGGACATGAATGATATAACATCTTAGGAGTTTAATGAAGATGATATTTAGACTTAACTTCAACTGGTTTTGATTGGAATATAAAACTCAGTGGGTTGTATACTTCAAAGAAGATATTTATTTCATGTACATAATTTTGGAAACAATCAACAGAAGAAAATACCTTCATGTGGAGTTGGATCCAGGAATTTGGTTGGTTCCAGAATTGTTCTGCAAGATGCTGATATAAATGATCTGCCCCTTTTGTGCCTCTGAAATAAGAGTAGACCTTTGAAAATTTCTTTTGATTTATGTTCTGCTATCAAAGTTTAAAAAGCATGGTGAGAGAGCTTTACTGTTTGTTAAAGCCTTTAATCTCTTTTCTGGTATTCAGTTTCTTTAAGTGATATCTATAGTTTTTGCTTAATTTTTGTCTGTTTTTAAGGAACTAAATTACTTAAACTTTTATCATCATTAATATTGGATTGTCAAAAGATATTCGTTGGGAGTGCTGTAGAATTAATAAAAAAGAAAATAAGGAATATAGAATACTAATAGGTGGAGTTGTCAAAGTAGGATCTTTAAACCCTCAGCATATTTTGTCATATGATGTTAGAAATTCTGCCTTTCATTACAACTCAAGAATTGGGTGTAGAAGAGACACTAAGAAATGCTTTGTATGCATCATCTCACACAAGTCTCCCCACGGCCTGCAAGGAGACATTATCATTCCCTTTTTACAGACAAGGAAACCTATTCCTGAAGGTTTGGGAATTTCCAGGCAAGGTCACAGAGTTTGTAAGAGGCAAAGCCAGCATTCAGACCAGGCTTGAATGACTTGAAAGCCCACTCTTTGAACTGCCCTGTCACCCTCTTTCCACTTCATCTTCGGAAATGCATCTTTGACTTTTTCCTTTTTTCTCTTACTTGACCGAGCCATTCTGGCTCCTTGATCTTAGCAGTTTCTACCAGTCCTAAAAATAAATGACTGATTTTTAATTAGGAAAGTTTGCTCTTCTGTGGCTGAATCTTGGGATGAGGGCAACATATACTTTATCAACAAAAAGCCATAGCCTTAGTTCTGCCCACCATGCCATTGGTTTCTGTCTGATCCACAAATTAGAATTTTGTCCTTTTCCTCTCCACTCTCCTTTGATGGATTTGAAAACTTCTTTGGAGGGGGGTCCTTTTCCATTTCTGTTTCTTTTTTAATAAAAAGTTGACTTACAGTTATACAATTTTTAGGGTCCTGGAAGGTAAAGCAGATAATAATTAGTAACAATTTGTTTTTAGGTGAACTTCTTCTGATAGTATCTATCCTTATTATTGCTTTAGAATTATCAAATAGTTATAAAATTATAGAACATGTTAACACTTATAACACATTACTATGAAATCAGTATTCGGGTATCTTCTTGGAGTATGCTAAATATACTGATTTGGAAATAGCAGATATTAACATTGCAGAAACCAAGCAGCTGGATTTAAAAGTGATTAATAATGTAGATTCATGGGATTTTTAGAATAGAAAGAGATCATGTAAAATTCTTTTGTAGTTAGAGATACACAAGGCCATCCTGATTAGTACATTTAGCTCCTAGCTATGGTTGAGTTCATTTATTTGCATATTAGCATAACAGAATTGGAAAAAAATTGTTATGTAATACTGCAGTATGTGAGTATTAATAGAATAAGATGTGGTCTTCCAAACAGCTATTTTTGAGAATTTGTTTTTTGCTATAGATAGCTGCATGTGTACGCATGTTATACTTGTGCATGCATATACTCTGAAGACTCTGTTTATAAATAGTAAAGATTAAGAGCAAATCAAATAATATAGTGGTAGGTTGACACGAGTCCTCTCTCATGAGAGACTGATGGGTAGCAGGTGTCTGCTCTCTAAATTGAAAATGCCTGGGAAGGGGTAGGCTGTTTTTTATGAGCATTGCTGATGAAGCCTCTGTTGCTTTTGACCAATTAGTGTGGCCACAGAGGGATGAATGACCTCGTTTGCAGCTACCATTAGACTCATAAGCCGTATGCCTCTCTCCATATGGTTTTCTGCTACCTTTTATTTTTCATCTTCCTTCTAAGCTCTGATATCCTGTGGGCATAGTAGATGTAATTTTTCAAATAGTTAATATGGTTTAATGTTTATTCTTGAAGGAAATACAGCGAGTTGCTTAGATTTTTATTTCTATCAATTCATGCTGATAGATTATGTTAAATACAGATAGAATTATTCAGATGTTTTCATATCGGAACTAACAGAATTCCTGATGTAATACTGGTTTTAAGGATGTGTTTACCTTTGGAGTTTTTGATGGTTTGTTGAAAGAGATCTGTATGCTCTTTCAAGGCTTTCTCTGATTTATGTATATTTCCATAAATGTTTTTCTATCCATTAAAAGTAATATTAGAAGTAGAATTGCTATGACACAGAATATATACACGTTCAGCTTTAGCAGATATTATCATGTGGTTTTTCTAACGGGTTAAACCAATTTACACACCTACCGGGTTCTAGTTGCTCTAAATGCCTACTAGCACTTTGTATCGTCAGTGTTTTTTTGTTTTTTAGTTATAATCATTTGTTATGGTTATGTAATGATACCTTACTGTGGCTTTTGTTGCATTTCCCTGATTACTGATGATGTTCAGCACCTTTTCATGTCTTCTTGGCCATTTGGATATTCTTCTTTGTAAAATGCCTATTCAAGTCTTTTGCTCATTTAAAAAAATTGAGTTTTTATTTTTTAAAAATTGATTTGTGGGACTTCTTTACATTTTCTGGGTATGTCTTTTGTGTGACATATATATTGAAAATGTCGTCTAATATGTGACTTATCTTTTCACTGTCTTAAAGAGTGTCTCTTAATGAATAACAATTCTTCATTTTAGTGAAATCCACTTTATCAATATTTTCCTTTATGGCTATTATTTTTGTGTCCTGTTTAAGAAATCTTTACTTAGCTTAAGACCGTTAAGATATTCATTTATTTAACTTCTAGAACTTTTATTTTTTACATTTAGGTCTATAATCTATCTAGAATTTAGTTTTGTGTATGGTGTGAGGTAGGGGTCAAGATTTTCTTTCCATATAAATATCCAATTAATTAATTCAGCACCATTTATTTGAAAATACCTTTTGTCCCCACTGCACTGCATTGGCCCTTTGTCATGAATCAAGTGACTGTATGTTTGTGGGTCTGTTTCTGGAGTCTATTTTGTTTTATCAGTCTATTTGCCTGTCCTTGTGTTCATACCACACCGCCTTTCTTACAAGTTATGTATACTCAACAGGTATTAGTACATTTGTGTATCAAAAGACATGTACAGGAATGCTTGTAGCAGCATTAACTGTAATAGCCTCAAATTGGAAATAACCCAAATGCCCATCTTATAAAATAGTATATCATACAGTGGAATACTTTGAAGAAAAAAGACAGGTAAACAGACAGACAGAGAGAAAGAACAAAAAGAGCGGATGACTGCTACATGTACCACTCCAATCTCTTAAGCATAATGTTGAGGGAAAGAAACTAGACACAAAAGAAAACATATTATATGATTCCATTCATATAAAGTGCAAAAACAGGCAAACTAATTTGTGGTGAAAGAAGTCAGGATAGTGGTTACATCTGAAGCTAATGACAGGAGATAGAACCAAGGGGGCTTCTGGGTGACGGTAATTTTTGGCTGCTGGATCTAGGGGTAGTTCTAAGAGTGGGCACTTTGTAAAAATCCAGTGAGCTGTATATACTCATGATTCTGGAGGTATATCATACTTCAGTAAATAAGTTGATTTAAACAATTAAATTGTGAAAATTAATCAAATTCAGATACTTATTGGCTGCTTCACCCTACACCATTTAGGACAGTGGCTTTCGCAGTTTGCTGCTATCTATTGATCGACATGTGAAATGTCTTTTGCTGCAGGGCGGCCGTGCTGAGACCTGATAGAGTCGTGAGCTGAGCGGTGGTGTGGAGAGCGGGTGGAGAGAGGGGCAGCTGACTGGAGTCCCATGAAGACTCTCTTTCCTGGACTTTATTGAGAACACATAGGGAGTGGGGCCTGGGTGGGAAGCTGACACAGTAGTGAAGGGTGTGTTGGTCATTGGGGTCATCTTACAATGTTGTCGTGATTGCTGGGAGTTTTTATGATTTGTTTAGTATGGTTTTGAGCATTTTAATTCCTTCAGGCACACTCAATAGGTTTACTATTCGAAAGTGCTGCTCATACAAAACTTTGAGAACCACTCATTTGTAGAGCACCTGTTCTCTGCATGAAAGTTTTCTAGGTAGCGCCTTTTGCTCTCAAAAGCAATTAACAAACAGAAACCAGTTATCCAGGTCTATAGACAAAAGTGAGAACCGTTTGACTACTGCTGGGTGGCAATAGACCTAGGATCCCAGGTGGTCAGCATGGAGTTTTAGCTCTACCGAGCCCTTCTCTTGTCCCATGGAAATATTCTTTCAGGTGAGAAAACACCAGATCTTCAGATGGGTCATTTTAGGACACACTGGAATTCTAAAACATACTGATGTGCAGATCCACTCCAGTCCAATTAAATCAGAATTTCTGGGGATTCCCTAAAGTGCCCTGGGAAATTTTAAGGTGTGCGAGGGTTAAGAACAGCTGTGAAACCTTTCTCATACGGTAGGTCTTTGCCCCGTTTAGCTCTGTTAGATATGAGAGAACAAGCAGCTCCAGAATCCTGCAGGTGACAGTTGGTGGGGCTGGTGGGGTACAGAGAGGGTAGGGTTAAACCTTCAGCTGTCTCAATGGAGCTTTCCTTCAGGGAGCTGAGCTGCCCTTTTTCTGAAAGGATAAAAATTGCTGATGAAAGGGGACAATTCCTTAGTCAAATTTGGAGAAACAGATTTTGTGTGTGTGTGTGTGTGAGTGTGTGAGGAGGACCAGCCCTGAGCTAACATCCAATGCCAGTCCTCCTCTTTTTTGCTGAGGAAGACTGGCCCTAGGCTAACATCCGTGCCCATCTTCCTCTACTTTATATGGGACGCCACCACAGCATGGCTTGACACGCCGTGCATCGGGGCGCGCGCGGGATCCGAACCGGCAAACCCTGGGCTGCCGCACGGAGCGCGTGCACCTATCCGCTTGCGCCACCAGGCTGGCCCCAGAGAAACAGATTTTATATGTGAAAATGATGGTCTGCCCTGTGTACTTATCTTGCACCATAAGAATGTATTTTTGATCTGAGTAAAGGAATATGTTGTGTCAGTTATCAAAAGGCCCTGGGTTGGTTATTTGGAGCCTTAATCTACCTGGAATAATCATCACTGTGCAGTCACTATTTCCTGGTCCATCTCTCAGCTCTTTTCCATCCCTCACAAGAGAAAAGACATCTGTGTATTCATGACATTCTGCATCATGGAGGAAGAACCACCCCAGGAGGAATATTTTTTAGAAAGAACTAATTTGACTGAGGCATGAGCACTATTTCTAGAGAGAGGTGATTGTACGTTTCAGACTTTGCTGAGATGCGTCCTCACATTTCCTTTAACCACCTCATCTTGTGCTTGGGTGGCAATGTGTAGTAAAAGTGCTGTTTACTCGTAGAAAATTATAAATCGACACTTGCCAGGCAGTTATCTATTTGTATGGGTAATTTATGCGGAGAGGGAGAGGCCCTCCTAGTAACGCTTCAGTGCACCTCATTATGGTGGGCTGACAGTCTGGGTTGGTGTATCATGACCTTTGGGTGAATGTCCTTTCTGACCTTTCTGAGTGCTGTAGCATTTTCCTCCCACCACACAGACCCTTGCGGTCAGGAGGAATGACCACTGAACTCCCAGAGCATCTATAAAATATATTTTATTGGCTGCACAGCAGTAACACGAGACTATCAGTGTTGCAGATTCATAGTCTTACTTGGTGTGTACTCTTGGTCTCCTCAACTTGGTTGCTCTATTACCAGATCATCGTTACTCACATTTATTCTTTTAGGTCGATTTTTTTGTCTTCCAAATTAAGATGGGTGGGTCTTCCAGCAGAGAAGCTTGTGTCCATGTATCCTAGATGGGCACCAAGGAAGAGACGTGCTCTGGTGGGAGGGCCGGGTCTTTGGAGACTCCGGTCTCTAGAGGCTGGAGGAGTACCCACAGTTTGGCAGCAGCAAAGTGTTCTCGAGCCTGCCTGATAGTGATTGGGACCACTTATTAATACATGTATCTTTAATAGCCTGTTTAATTTACTTATGTGTAAATGAGAGACATGGTAGAAATGAACTTTAACATTCTTTGGGGGAGAAAGTCTACAATCTTTTTGTGAAAGTTCAGTACGCTAATATTTACCAAGTGAAGAATCAGAGAGGGTTCCTGTCCTGCAGTGTAATTACCCAGATCTGCTTACCTATCTTTGTTAGAGAAGAAAGTATTGTTGAAGAATATTTTGAAGTAGTTAAATAGCCCTTTTGTCTCCAAGAATAGCTGCCATTGATGAGTCTACCCTGAGGGGTCTGAAAGCCGGAAGGTGAAACCAAGGGGGAGAAACAGGACAAACAGGGCTCTGCGGGGCACCTGACTGAACGGTCCATGAGAAGTGTCCTCTGTGGCAGTGCCCTGACCTCAGTCATCTTGCCATTACTGGTGGCCAGACAGCAAGGTAAAACAAGGAGGAAGGTGGCTTAGAGGACGTCATCAGAATAACAGAGCGTGATAAAGCTCCTGTCCCCAGGTAGAATTTGGCAACTCTCAGGCCCCCCATTCCTAGGAACACTGGGAGCTATTAGATCCACAAATTATGCTCCAAAAGAGTGCTTTCAACCTTTTCCACACCAAGCTACAGATAGAAAATGATATAATTGTACAGCTAAGTTTGAAGAGATTGCTTGTGGCTAGAGGCCCCGCCGAGCTTTGGCGAAGGTAGAGGTGGAAGGAAGGGGCTTGCAGGTATCAATATCTTGGCACGCCGGTAATCCACTGGTGGCACACAGTGGTGTGCCAGGGACACTGGGGCACATTATCGGGAGGCTGTACTTTAAAGGTGGTGGAGAGGAGAACAGGTATAAGGAAAGGTACAGTCAGCCCTGGAATGCTCTGCATCTATCACTTTCGAGAGACGCCCTCCATAACACAACTGCAGTGGCTAATTCACTTAGGTGGTGGTTTGAAGCTTGGCCCCAAACGTGCTGTGGAGCTGTGGCCACTCTACAAACAAATGGCAGACAGCTTAGTCTGGCTCCTGGATGTGAGAACTGAGCAGGATGGAGCAGTCAATCATCTATGTTCACAGGAGGGCCAGTTTCATATGTAGAGAGGACCGATAATCTAGCCTTAGGCTTTTCTGCTGTGTCTGAACAGAACAGACCATTGGGGTCACGTTTAAAACCAACAACAAAAGAGCCTCAAGTAGGCAGGGAGGCTGAGTTCCCTGAGTTTCTCTGCAAAGGTCCAAACCCGAGACCTGGACTCCAGTTCTGGTGGTCAGGGAGCTGGCCGCTGGAGCCCAGGAGCTGCAAGTTGAGACATATGGGCTCTGATTTAGGGTTTGTGCCTCTGCTTGGCTGAAATGTCACGTGCATCAAGAGGACTCTGCTTCCTCCTCTTTTTACTGTAAGAGGTACGTGAATTCTTGTCTGACAGATTTGGGCACCTGGGTAAGTACTTTTTGCATGACTTATGTGGTAAGTAAAACCTGTAGAGATCTGGGGAGAATCTGTTTGTCTGAATGCTTCAGTTTCTGCTATTTCACTGTCGATTTGATTCTTTACATGGGAATGATCTGTGCTATTCCCATAAGCTTGCTAATAAATCCATTAAACTATCCACTCTCCTCCCCAAAAAACCCTAACAAAAAACTGTCCTATTTTAAAGGTCACATTTAATTTTTTTGCCCTCTCTTATCGTTCGTACTTTAAAATGTTGTTTTCAGTACTCCCTGCTCCACCTTATTTGAATATCATGTTTTGGTTTCATATTTTTAATTTGGTTCGCTCTGGCTTTGGTTTACTTACCGTTTCAAATTGAAACACTTAACCTCGGGCCCTGTGCCTTCTCCCTCAGTTCGTCATTTTTATTATTTTTCAGCACTGCGAACTGGTGGGTTGGCATAATTGTTTTAGTCACTACCAATAGAACCAGTGAGGTCTTAATCTCAGAGTCTTGAAAGGTTCTGTATGAGGTAGCAGTGACTCTGATAAAGAAAATAACCTTCATTTTTTTCTGGACAAAGCTAAAAATTCAGAGAAGAATTCAGGAATTATTAAGGCAATAATAATAATTTAAATACAGTTCTTTCTGTATTTTTAGTATTTTTCAGTGGAGTTGAAAAGAAAACTTTTTAATTAACGAAATTACAAATTACACTTTATTTTTTCTCATGGAGAGTATCCAAGTGAAGACAGAAGATCTGAACTTTATATCTAGCTTGTATATTGACTTTTAAGAAAATCGGTTAAACTCTTTATATCTCACTGTATTCTCTATAAATTGAAATAAAGCTATAGGTCGATCTGCTTACTTCATTAGGATAATCATCCAAATGTTTTGAAAGAAGTTAAAAACTCTTAAAGCAAGATGTTATGAAAACTTAAAATCGTTGTGGTAATAATACTTTATAACTCAAGAAAAACTGGGAAAATTAATTTGTATGCTAATAACACCTCATATTTGCATAGTTCTTTAATCTCTACAAAGCACTTTTAACAATGTCAGCTCAGTTTACCCTCACAACTATCCTGTGTTGTAGACATCATTAGTAGCCCTCAATTTTTTTTTTTTTTTGGTGAGGAAGATTGGCCTTGAGCTAACATCTATAGCCAATCCTCCTCTTTTTTACTTGAGGAAGACTGTCCCTGAGCTAACACCTGTGCCAATCTTCCTCTATTTTTGTATGTGGGATGCCACCATAGCATGGCTGGATGAGCAGTGTGTAGGTCTGTGCCTGGGATCTGAACCCCAGGCCGCCAAAGAAGAGCATGCAAACTTAACCACTACGCCACCGGGCTGGCCCTGGTGGCCCCCATTTTATAGGTGAAAAAGTTGAAGCCTATGTGTACAGAATTACACACAGTCGCACAAAACATTAGCAAGGTTGAGCTTTGGGCCCACGTCTCCTGACCCATCATCTAGTCCTCATTCACTCTCCATGCTACTCAGGTACCTTCACATATTTTATACGTGTAAATTGGGAAAGTGGCACTTCATTCCTCACCCACTTACTTAACAAGAGACGAAAATAGAAATCCAGTATCATCAAAATGTAATTTCAGGGCAGCACCCATTTGAGGTGGTGAACTGTGGGCTGTTGAGAAACCAAAGAGTTGTTTTTCTGCTGTGAAAGGAACTAAAGTTTAAGTCCTTGATCATGTCTCTGGCCCACTGTTACTTAGAAAAATTAACTGCTACACTGCTTATTCTGATAAAGCAGAGCATCTTTATGTCCTTGGATATTGAAAAAACTATATTTATGCACTAAATTTATTTAGTAAGTCAGACCTATTTGTCATTACAAGAAAGCAACAGTATCATGCCTGGTCATTCTGTAGGCCACCTGTTGCTTTCAAGAGCTACATGGAAGGTGCTGCTCCTGGTGACTAAAGATCTTCAGAATGTGGAGGCTGTGTTGTGCCAGCTGTGCTGGGGCAGTCCTTTTCTCATGGCTGTGTGACCCAGGGTGGACCTGGTGCTGATGAGGACAGGGTCACAGGCTGTCCTCTGAGCCAGGGAGCTTTGTAGAGGGAAAGCCTCCCCTCCAGGGGTCAAGCCTGCATCCCTGACTCAGGGCGGTGCCCACACAGATGTGCGACTGTTGCCAAGGAAATAAGTGGATGTCCATCCTGTCACCTCCTCCCCACTGTCCTCAGCACATGATCCTATCTCTTGCTTCTTAGGGAAACTTCTCAGTCTTTGCCTTGAGACCTGTACACTGGTCCTCCCTCTGTTACCATAGAGGGCTGTCTCTCTTCCCCACTGTTCCTGTGCTCCAGATCCCATCTTCTCCCTCCTGTTTTTTAACTTCTGCTTCTGTGCTTATGTCTTCCCCTCAGCATGTGAACATGTTCACGTTCTTAAAAAACAAGAAAGATAGCAATAACCTCCCCTCCTCCCTCTTCAGCTTTCTCTTTGGCAGTATCTTTAAAGAGTGTCTGTGATCTCAGGCTCCATTTCCTTCTCTTCCATTTACTCCTCCTCCCTCTCCCACCAGTGAAGATCATCAGGGCTCACCGTGCCATGCTTATTCCAGGCCTCATCCTGGACAACTTTTCTACAGCCATAGTTGCAATTAACTAGGTATTCACTGATGACTCTTGAGTAGATGTCTCTAGCTCAGATTTGCCCTGAGCTGAAGAGACAGAGGCTACTCAGCATCCCTCTAGCATGTCATCTGAACATCTCACTGCAGCATGTGCGGATCCGACCTTCCCTTTCTTATCCTGCTCCCAGCCTCCTATCTGGTCCTTTCTGGAGCTACTTAGTTTGGCAAATGGCACCACCATCCATTCTCCTTTCTTTATGGCCTAAGAATCATCTGGATGAAAAATAGAATATTTATTTCTTTTAAAGGAGTTGGAAAGCTTAAGAAATTATAGCAAGCTCTTTCATAAGAAAATGCTGGCATTTATCTTTTTTTTTTTTTTAAAGAAATGATTAGTTTAGATATATGTTGCTGTTAAAATTAAGTGCGTAGTTTCCATAGCAAGAACATGGGCTGAATTGAATTAAAAATGATTTAACTCTAAAGTATAACTTTCTCTCTAATTTTCATTCTAAAGTGGTTTGGAGGGAATCACACAAGTATCTAGGTATTCATCTGCCTCTACTCTCAGCCTCCATTAATCTTTGAGAGACTCTTATTATTTGCCATGCCTTCGTTCACTTAAAATGGCAAAGAAAATTTAATTGGTATCTGGCTCAGAAACATTTGTTTCATGTAGGAAAGGTGTTATAAGTTACAAATGGGCATATTTGTGAGCCAGAGAGGAACAGTTTTTAAGCGTTTTGAAAAGGAGTATCCACGTGAAGAATTTATTTTCTTTTAAGGTTTCAGTTTGGAGTCTTAATCATCTTGAGACTAAGGCACCGGTCTTATTCTGAGATCCATGATTTACAGTTTTTTCCCCATTTCTTTCCTGTTACTTTGAAGTTTGTTTCTGTGAAAAAATTATTTTTTTGTGCTGATGGTATTACTAAGCCATTTTGCTACATATGCACATGAGGTGGGCTGGAATGATACCGTGCGTGGTCTGGAAGTCACCATTGGAGTGACCTTCATGTAACAGAACTAGTTAGTTCCCCCTTGATAGCACTGAAGTAGGCCTGCTCTGCCACATGATCATAGACATCTGTCTCCTCTTAGACTGGAAAATGCTAAACAGCAAAGTACATCGGAGCTCCAGCCCTTTACTTTTACTTTCCTCGCTGAATATGGCGAGACACGAAACCCCTGCGCTGGTTGTACAGGGAGGTCCTTGCCAATGAAAGTGTAGCATCAGTAGGCGTTCTGGTATGCCCGGCAGTGGGCACTCAGATGTGTGAGAGGACAGAGCTCCGAAGGGTCAGCAAGGTTGTATATCATGTGGCCGGGTGGGAGAAGCCACACGTGGTGGGAGAGACCTGGTAAAGCTTTATTTCTGGGAAGAGCTCAGGTTGGTTTTGTGACTGAATACAGAAGAAAAGAACTGAAGCAGTTCCTTTCACATGGCACCATCCACTCAAGGTTGCTGACATTTCTTCTAATATTTTAAAGCAGATTTTGGCAGGAGAGGGCCCTTCAGCCTGCACCTGGATGAGCCCATTGGCATTCTTCATTACAACCACCTGATGGTTTTCATCTGCTACGTGTGTGTGAAATTTCAAAGAATATGTCGTTAGTGATCTCGTTTTGGAAAGTGCAGTGGCCACAGATATCTTTGAAATGTAGAATTGTGATGGTCAGAACACCTTTATCCCATGAAACGGGGGGGCGTCTGGATGTGGGGCAGCAAATCTGGCTTTGCTGCTTTGGTGATAAAAGGCCCGTGTGTTGTGAGACTTGTAGCTTTCTGTGTGCCTGCTCAGTTTTGTGAAACCTGCCGGCCAGTAATTCTGAAAAACATCTGATGTGCTGACTGCCTGTAACGTTGTCCATTTGTCCAGAGCCAGGGCCATGACTTTCATGCCTCAACCTTTTCAAGAGATCTTGACAAAAAATGGGAGCAGACTATGGAATGCATTTGGTTAACACTGAGGACAAGTGTGAGAGGAATGTGTGTGTGAGATCACACGTGTGGGCTTTAAGGAAGGGAGAACCCTGTTTTCACGGGGAGGAGTTTACTGATGGGTTGGCTTATTTGTGGTTATCTGGCCCTTTGAGTGAGGTCCTTCTTTCAGTTCGAGGCTTTGCCATCACCACGATGGATGCTGCTGAAAAACCAGGAGCACTTTTGCCCAGTTGCCATCCTGGTAGCACAGCCAGAAGCAGATAACCAAGTATGTCTGCTGGCCAGAGTCAGTGACACAGCTGTGGCAGTCTCTTGCAGGCAGAAGCCCATAGACTCCAGGAAAAACTACAGAATGCTTTTGAAGGTTATTTTGGTTCTGACAGCCTTACATTGAAATGCGGGCTGGATCCTTTCCTTCAGGACACAGCAGCATCAGTTGCTATCCTTGCCACAGAAGGCCCCGGGGTGTGTGGGCACAGGGAGTGATGTAAAGTGAATGGAACTGGAAGAGGTTTGGAGGATTTTCACACTCCTTCACACACGCCTGTCCTAGCCTGCTGGCAAAGTGGGCTGTGATTTCACTTGGCACTATATGCCTTTTATCATTAAAACAAAAACTAGAAGTCGAAGCTGATTGACTATCAAAGCCCTGGACCCAATTTCAACTTCTGTATCAACCCAAAGTAGCTGCCTTCTAAATTTTCTTTTGGTATATAGTGTACTTTCTGTTTTATCTGCACTATTTAGATTTATTTCAAAATTTTTTGGAAGCAGCCAGTTAATTTTTGCATTTAAAATGAGACAGAAGTATTATTTACAAAATTTTAAAATCTTCTGTGTGAAGGAAATGAATTTCCAATGATGAAATTAATTATATGCAAAATTTTGTGGGTATGTGCATATGTTTCCGAGAAGTTTTCGTCAGATTCCAGAGGCATCTAAAATAAAAAAAGCAACCAAACAATTGATTCAGAGCAAGACTGTGCTGTTGCAGCAGCTCCAGCTTACCGTTTAAGGCTCCTCAGAATATCGAGAGCATGCAGGGAGCCTGTTAGTTCTGTGCCCCCATCTTTGGGGGCAACTGGAGAGAGGAAGCTGAGGTGAGAGGGGATCCCTGCAAATGGAGGAGTAGTTGCTAACAGGTGCGCATCGCTCTCCAGGCCCAGCCAAGGCTCCACTACCATCTTCCGCTTTGAGATGCGGAATCCCCATCTGCCGAGAGAGGCCTCTGGGACAGGAAGGACTACGTGTTGACTTTCCGGGGCCTAGGCCTTTTCTCTTTGTAGGCTCCTCATCTATTTAAGAAGTTGTAAAATTATATTTTACAACTGTGTTGGTATAAAGACAAATCTCTTAATATTCTATATAAACCGTTTTATTCAACCTAAAAGTTCTTTTATTTTCTTCTGATTTTAAAAGAAATTAAAACATTTTTGTGGGCCCCTAAAAATATCGAGGGCCTTAAGCATTGTGGCCCCTGTCCAATGGATAGGTTGGCCCTGATGTGTGCAGACTGTCCCCTGATTTTCTTTCTAAAATGAATGAGGAAGAAGTAGAATCTACAAACAAATATGTTCTTTTCACTTCCAATCTATTATTCTTGAGTAAAGGTGAGAGAAGTCATTGAGCATGTTGTGAATTTAAATTTTGGAGAGAATTTTGCACTAGTTAATATGTAACTTGTATCTTCGATTTTGATTTATTTTATTGTTAATTTTCGCAAAGAAGATCCTTTTCAAAATTTTAATAAAATTTGGGTTTTTAAAATTAAAAATTTACTGTATTAACATCAGTAATTACCATAGAGTTTGAGATTTACTCTTTTGAGTATATGCAATGGCAAATATCTTAAGCATTCTTCCTAGTTTATTTTATGAATACATGATACTTTTAACATAATAAATTATTTTCTAAAATAAATTAGCTTTATATAGGAACTTGTATGTCTCCTCCTGATTCTGAGTTTTCTATGAATTCTTTGAGTAAAAATCTACTTTAAAAGATAACAGGCAATAATTTGTGACTTGGAAATTTCAGAGTGGCCAGGAAAAGCATGCTAAAAATAGAAACTGTTTATTTACTCCCTGCTCCACCCAGTCTAAAACACAGCCATGTGGTTGCAGGCTTGGAGAAGGTTGATGGTGACTTGGAGGGTGTTTTTTTCTTTTTTCTCCTGTTGCAGAGTTGAAGGAAGAGACCATCCTTTTAACTTTTGAATCCTGTTTCCTTTCTTTGGCAACTCAGATGAATTATTTTCTCATGCCGTTATCTGAAAGTGCATTTGACCACACTAGTTTAGTGTTTGGTTCCTTATCCTCCTTCCTATTTATATATTTAATCTAAGCTCTGTCCCATGAAAGGACATTTTGAAATTGTGGGTTTTACTAATGATTGCACTTTCAAAGTTTGTTGGTTTATAATTTTACGTTTTCCATGATAGTCTAAAAAGATGGCTACTTATTTGGTGATTGTGTTAAAAAGGGTCTAGATGATGAGTTTAGTTCTTGTGTAGGCTTATCACCTAGGAAAGACACAACTTCATAGGCCTGAATATTAACCTGACAAGCCTGTCATTTGTCTTGTGGGTCATGAGAATCCTGGAGAAGTGCACAGCCATCGCTACCGGAAAGGTAGCCCAATGATACCAGTGGCGGATCATCCATGTATTATATTAGGCAGGTGCTTGAAGTGTCTACCATGATGGGGGCTTTTTGCCCAAATGTTGTTGCTTTGTTAACTCTACAGCAAGGCATTAGGGCATTGATGGTGGCAGTTTCGCAGGGCTGCTGTGGAAGGAGGAGCTTATTGCTTAGGCTTTGGAGTCAGCTGGCTTGGGTGTGAATCTAGGCTGGGATCACCTACTAGCCATAGTTTCTACATTTCTAAAATAGGTATAATAATGGGATCTACTTCATTGGATTTTTGTGAGAATTAATTGAGGTATACATGTAAAGCACAGCCTTCAAGAAGTATTAGTGACTGCTTTTGTACTAACTGACAGAATCTCAGAAGTCTAAACTTAGCATTTCAGGAGTGATGCCCTTCAGATGGAATTTGGCTGTTTTCTTCACCTGTCTTCATAATGACTGCATGAAAGAAATGAATATGAATTCACTTCGGTGTATTTCAATTCAATTTATTTCAAAACACGTTTAATGAATCTTCACTACATTTTTATTCTAATGATATCTATTAATTCCAATATTTTATTCCAAATAATGTTGAAGCAAGTATAAGTGAAAACTTAATTTTGTGGGCTGATTTGGCACTATCAGGTTGTCATTCCTATTGTATGTTTAATTCCCTGTCTCCTTTTCATGGGTTCTCTCTCTCTACTTTCTGTGGAAAATAGAGACAGAGAGAATGGTATAGTGAACTCTTATATACCCATCGTCCAGCTTCCACAGTTATCAGCTCATGGCCAATCTTATTTCCTCTGTACTCCAACCTACTTATCCCCATCCTGTATTATGTTAAAGCAAATCTCAGATACCGTATTATCCATAAATATATTTATACAAACCACAATATCTTTATTATACCTAAAAATTAACGGTAATTCATTAATATCATCAAATATCCAGTCAGTGTTCAGATATTCAATTGCCTTTAAAAGTCATAGATTTAAAAAAATATGGTTTGTTTAATTTAGGGTCCAGATCAGGTCCCATATATTGCAGTTGGTTGATATGTCTCTTAAGTCTCTTTTAATCTTTCCCATGTCAATTAGTCATTGCCTGTGGGCAGGGGGACATAACATCCCAGGGTTAGCTGAGAGCTGTTAGCAGGCAACACTCAGAGCAGTTGGGAGATTTGGGCAGGGCACCAATGGCATCTACTACTTGGTGGAGAACTTCCAGGGAACCTGGAACCGCATGAGCAAAGATCTGTGAACGGTATAGCACAGCATGTTTGGTGGAGTGATAAATGTTGGCTGTCTTGGAGCTGGGCAGCCTCAGGGAGGAGATGTTGGGGATTGAGGCTGTATCCCAGGTTGTGGTTCATTATACATTTTGATATTGGACTTAAAAATTGCTTGTTTATTCAGATGAAGATGAAATTAATAAAAATGTGATGGTAGCAGAGACTATTGGAAATAAATAGTGTATCAACTTAATGTTTATTTTCTGATAATGCCTAAATTGGAAAATTATGGTAATATATGATAAGCATTGTCACATCTAAGTTAACTAGATATTTGGAACAAAGTATGCTTCAGCCTTCTTTCTATTTTTCCTTTTATTATAAAAGTGATGTTAGTATATGATGACATCCCAGAGGGCAGACCATGTTTATCACCGAGTCTCGGGAGTACTCTAGGAAGGGCTTGTGTTATCCACCTGCTGAACTTGGGTAAAAGTAGAAATATTTTGCCAACTGAAGAGATCAATACTTTTATGTTTTTGTCTAATACATTTAAACAGTTTTTATCCATGTTGATGTTCTTGGACTGAGTTCTGGATATGATAACTTAATATGTACACTCTCAACATACAGGTTTTTGCTGTTTCTTGATAGCAAGCACATGAGTTTGAATTCTAACTCTGCCACTTACTGTTGGGCAAATTACATAACTTCTCTATGCGTAGCTTCCTCATCTCTGAAAAGGGAATAATAATAATAGAGCTTCCTTTGGAGGACCTGCTGTGCTGATTTAATGAGAATGAGTGTATTACAGCATTTAACACAGGGTTTGGCACACCAAAGTACTCAATGGTTTTATGTATTATTATTACTATTCTTACTGTTACTGTTTTTTTATTAAATATCTTTTGGGATCATTGAGTTAAGGTGCACTAAGCAGAAAATGACTATGAAGAGGATTAGGAACAAGGATATTAACTTTTATGTGTCCTAGGGTTGAAATTTGCACCATACAACTCAGATGTGCTTCTTTTATATTCTGTATCTTCCTTTATATTCTGTATCCAATTTAATACTGCTCTGGAGTTCCCATTCCTGTTCAGCAAAATGTAGGAATATGTCAAAAATAACTCTGCCTTTTCTGATTTAAAACAGCCTATATTGGGTTAAATGCTATCTCTTTGAGATAATTAGGAAATTTGAAGTTCAGGGTAGTTTCTTCCCTCTTTAAGGGGTCTTCCTTTCCCATCCCTAGGAAACAATAGAATTGGTCTGACTGATTACCATTGTTATTTGGTCAAGGCCCACTATGATATCTACCCATTTATCAGCATTGCACCCACATATTCTGCTTTCCCTATTGTTACCAAGATGAATTGGCCTGGGTCCTACCCAGAGTCAGTCTCTTCATTCAGGTGGAAGATTTCAACCCATCTTGCCTACTCAGTTCATTCATACAGCCGTTCTCCTCCCATCCTGTAGAGTTAGTTTCACTCTACATCAAACATTCTGATATTTCTTCCATGTTCTCTTTATGCCACTTCTTGGCTGGCTACCGCCCAATTTCTTTCCCTCCCTTTGCAGCAGAACAACTTGAAGAATTGTCTGTGCTCACTGTCTCTAATTCCCTGCTCCCATTTTTTCTTAAGCCCACTCCATTCAGGTTCTTACCCTCACAATTCACCAGAGCTGCTCTTGTCAAGGTCACCAAGTTCTTAAATCCCTCAGTCAGTTCTCAATCCTCCCTTTACTTTATGCATCAGCAGCATTTGACGTGGTTGATCATTCCCCATCTTGATACACTTACTTCACTTGGTTTCCATGGCTCCCTGCTCTCCTAGCTTACCTCCTATCTCACTAATCAGTCTTTTCAGTCCCCTTTGCTGATTTTTCTTCTCTCAAAATGTTGCAGTGATCTCAGCCTTTTTCTATCTGTTCACACTCCTCTGATGAACTCATCCTGTCTCATGGCTTTAAGTGCCATCTATATGTCAACCACTCCCAAATTTATATCCAGCCCAGTATCTCTTCTATATATCCAGGCTCCAATATCCAACTGCCTGCTGGATCTCTCTACTTATCATGTCTCAAACACACCTCTCCTTTTTCCTTTCCATCTGCAGCCTTCCCTGTCTCAGTTGGATGGCAACCTTCTAGTTGTTCAGGCTTTGGAGTCTCTGACTCTTGTCTTTCTCTCATATACCGCATCTACTCTATCAACAAGTCCTTTTGGCTCTATCTTCAAAATATATAGAATCTGAAAGTGTGATGGAGGTATTATCCCCATTATAGAGTTAGTAATAGGCACAGCTCTATTGGAACCCAGGTCTGTCAGGCTCCAAAGTCTTCACTATTATTTTGCACTAATATGTTTTTTATTTTATGTTTGTATAATTTTTTAAAATGTCATAGCTTAATGGGAAAGAAGGGAGACCATTCAGAACTAAGGAGCAGAAAAGAATATTCCAGAGTATCTTTAGAATTCACTTAATTTGTCTCCCTAGTTCTAGGAAATTTAAATCTAACTCATATATTAGACTATGTTTTCTTCTGAACAAACCCAAGTCTTTAAGAACCAGAAGTTCAGAACCTCCTTCCCCAACTAGCTAATAACCTGTAAACTTCACTTTTGTTATTTATAGGTGCTGGACTCGCAGAGTTTATGTGATCACAACTTGGATGGACAAGAGGAAACCTGAACTGTCTCCAATGACTGTCAGGTGTTCCTTGTGATCAATTTTCATGCAAAATGAAAATTATCATTTATTTGTCCCTTTGTTTTCATAAATAGTATGTGGATACCTCACCTCATAGACAACCTGCCCAGTGGTTTAATGTGACTATTAAATTATTTTTGTTTTAAATATTTGATTTGGATTTGAATTTATGGAAATATTTTGCTTGTTAATTTTTTTAAATAGCCATATAGTGTTTCAAAACTGTATCATAATTGTGACTGATCTTCAACCTTAGAAGCAAAAAACAGACACGGAAGGATGATCATAAGTAGGTAAAGTGGTGAATTTTGGTATTGATGTGTTTGGGCATCAGCACCCTCATCAAAACAATAAATGCATCCAGTCTCGTAAAATTGAAGGTCCACCTGGTAGCATTTAGAAAATATTACTTGGGGCCAGCCCCGAGGCTTAGCCGTTAAGTGTGCGCGCTCCAGTACTGGTGGCCTGGGTTCGGACCCCGGGCGTGCACCGATGCACCGCTTGTCTGGCCACGCTGAAGCCGCGTCCCACATACAGCAACTAGAAGGATGTGCAACTATGACATACAACTATCTACTGGGGCTTTGGGGAAGAAAAGGAGGAGGATTGGCAATAGATGTTAGCTCAGGGCCGGTCTTCCTCAGCAAAAAGAGGAGGATTGGCATGGGTATTAGCTCAGGGCTGATCTTCCTCACACACACAAAAAAAGAAAATATTACCTGTTAGTGGTTAACATTTGTATAGTAGTTTTACTCTCAACACTATTTCACGGATTGAGTTTGTCTTTCCCCCGTAACACTTCTTGATGTATCAGTTTGTTCTACCATTTTTCTTTGAAGGGAACTGAGACCTGTTTGGTTGTACAAGGTGATGAGCAACATTGCTCAAAAAGCCAAAAATAGATTTGTGGGCTCCTGACTGTGAGACCAGGTGCTCTCCACTGAGTTATTCTGCTTTCTTTGAGTTATTCTGCTTTCTTTGTTTTAAAAACTGTTAATACGTAATGCTGAATAACTAATGACTGTGAGATGAATCTTAGATCTATAAAAATGTACTTCCTAACCAAACCATATCAATCACCCAAACAAACAAAACCTTTTTTGAGATGTTGGTGTTGGAAGATGGCCTCCTCCTACCAGCTGATGGTGTTCTCATTGTCCCCCACATCTGTCCCGGCATTTCTGATACTGGTACCAGGCTCTTGTCACCACACGCTTGGATGATTACAAGGATTAACCTCCCTTCCTCCTTGTTCCTCTCCTTTTCCCCCAAATCCTTTTCCATCGTTTCCAGGTTAATACTGCTTTAACATTACTGCATAACATTCTTTGCCCAACAGTTCTGTGATGCCCTTTGCCCTTGGAGTGGAGCCCTCACGTTCATTGTGGTGTTCAGCACACTCCCCACCTGTCCTTAGTGTTTCTCCAGGATCCTGTCCTTCTTCTCCCCAGCCCCCTCTTCTAGCCAGACTGGGCCTTGCAGGCTGTGGTCACTTTACCATCCCTTTAGTTTCGTCTTCTGTACCCTGTTCCAGAAAGGCCCTTCCCCTCCTTTTGGTTAGAAAGCCCAGCCTCTCTCTCGAGGCACTTCTCACGCATTAGTTGAAATTTTGCTGGTGGAGGTATGCAAATCCTTTAGCTTCTAAGGCTCTTCTGTGGGCCTACTAATGTCTTCACGTAGAAGGTAGCATCACTGCCTCGTTTGGGATGTGGTGTAAAACTTTTCTTAATTATATCATCAGATTATTGCTGGGATTCTGTTATGATTGGTTAAAAAATAAATTAATATTTTAATGGTTTACTGCTTTATAATACATTTACTTGAAGTAATATTTTAAATTTGGCTGTAAGGAAAACGAATATTTAAATTTAGTCAAAGCTTTTGTGAAATGTAAAGTGACCTTGTTTTGAGAAAAGGAAATTAAATCCAATTACCTAATAGAATATGAATATATAAAAATATTTGTGTGTGTGTATATATATATAAAACTTAGCTTTCGTGAAGTCATTTTTAGGACAGTGTGTTGCTAAAAAAACAAGCAGACCTCATAATCATTTTGGATAGAATGCTTAAGGTGCTAGATTTAGAGATTCATGATTTTGTGAAAGTAAAAAAGATCTTCCTGTAAATTTTGTTCCTGTTGTAGAAAAGTAAAATAAGACTCTTATTTCAGATTATTGAAATACAGAGAGTATAGTGATACCCACCGTAGTGTTTTTCTTTTTAAAATATTTTCTTCAATACTGTATGAGGTATGACTTGCCAAATTCCTCTGATACCAGGAATCTTTAGCAACCATGGTATGTATTGTCATAGTCTTTTAAATTTGGTAACTACAAAATGCAGTTCAATTGTATTTCACCGATGTTCATCTTTTTCTTTCTTCCTGTTTAATGTGGAACTTTTGGTGTATGCCATTGCTTATAAGAATTTTTTTAGTTGTGAGTTGGGGAGAAAGTAGTTGGAGAGAAAATTAAGGTAACTCAATAACACAGATCTTAACGTAGTCTATAAAGTTTTCATGGAGATAATAAAGTGCATTGTACGTGGAGAAATATATATAATAGTGAGGGGAGGAATTAGGGAGAAGCATACTAATTCAATTTAATTTTCTTAAACACTAATATCTAGGAGAAAGATGAGTTTTCAAGAGATATATTCCTTAAGTTCACCCATCATTAAAATTAGTATGTTGAATCTAATTTTGAGCTTATTGATTAAAATATTAGTGTACTTCCATGATAAATTAAGTTTGAATTTTCAAGGTTTTTTCCCCTTGGTGGTCCAATTTTACTGGATTAAAATAAGTGGATGTCTTTATTTTTTGAATAGAGTTTCATGAATCCTAGTTTTCATGAAATCACTATAGTAGAAATGAATGATTAAAAATTCTTATGGAGTACGTTAGAGAGTCTTCCTTTTATAGGAGTTAGAGGATATGTGTGGTTTAAAGATTTAAAGATAAATTAATAAAATATCACTTAAAATGTAAAACAGTACTTTCAATTTAGGGGAACAAAAATTTTATCTGCTTATAAAACTGTATTAGTGGATCTTGGTATAAATCAGTGAAAACATCTCTCTTATATTGTGCTAAGGAAATTAATATAAACCAAACAATGTATAACATTAGTGAACATTTTTCTCTCTATGAGATAAATGCTTTTGATTCAAGGCCTAGAAGTTTCTTAAGACTTCATTAAAATCTGCATGTTTATTCTCACCTTGCTTTTCTTTCTTTTTTTTGGTGAGGAAGATTAGCCCTGAGCTAACATCCATGCCCATCTTCCTCTAGTCTATATGTGGGACGCCTGCCACAATGTGGCTTGATAAGCAGTGTGTAGATCCACGCCCGAGATCCAAACCTGGGAACCCTAGGCCACTGAAGCAGAGTGCACGAACTTAACCAAACTTAACCACTATGCCACTAGGCCGGCCCCTCACCTTGCTTTTTTTATTTTTAAAGTGAGAGTTCCGAGTAATAATGTCCACACATTCGCTTTATGATATTATTTAGCCAAAACCTGACATAGAGAAAGTCAGCATATATCTCTGAATATTTTTAAGTGTGTATTTCGTGTTAGAATTATCCATGCTCCACATTTCATGGGTTTTCATGGCATTGGAAACAGTTACTTTCCTGTGGTTTAGATGTATTCTCTGGTTGTATAGGCAGATTTCTTTGCTATACTGACTAATATTTTTCCTTTAATTTTATGACTTTTTCCTGTTTTTATTCAGATAGTGTTTCATCTCTGTCATTAGGAAATTACTTCTCATTGATTTATTCTGTTTATGCATTTTTTCCTTTTAAATTCATCATTTAAATTATGGAAAACTGATTATTCCTAAAAAGGTTATTTTGACACTATTTGGTCAAGCCAGGTTTGACGTAGGGGAAAGGATGATGCTTGTCCTGTGCCTAAGCGTCTACCACTCATGGCTTTGTAAAAGGGAGAAAGGAGAGGTTAGAGGGAAAGAGAGAGAGAAAAAGAGGGACACCCATTCAGTTTACATTTAGAAGCATGGAATGGAGTAAATATCATGAAGAAAATCCAGGCCCCACTTGCTCATACCTCAGAAAGTGATTCATGAGCATCTAAAACAGTCTGCTAAAGTTTTCATTATTTTTAATTAATTAAATCAAAGCATGCTTCGTAGGGGCCTGTAATCTTGAAATGCATTCCACGTTTTGATCTAACTGAAAGTTTTTTTGTTTGTTTGATTTTTTATTATAGCCTACTTTGATACTATAGCACCAGAATTAACAGAGATACAATTGACCCAGTAAACCTGCCATACTAGGGAATAGACGAATTTGAGGAAGGATGAGGAATATAGAATAAAAGATTATTCACCTTTTTAAAACAATGAATAACCAAATATTTTGCTTTTAAGCTAGTTGTTTCTCACTTGTTTTGATCAAGAAAACGTAATATCCCTTGTTGGGTTATAGGATTTGCTGCAGCTGTTGGGTTTTTGTAGTGAACTAATTCGTACATCTACTGGAAGTATCTTTCCTGAAACACTGAAATAGGAAAATGGTCTATAGGGTGTAGAAATGGTCAAGAGGCATGTAGTCTCTCCCGGAACTATTTCTTTTTTCTTTCTTTTTTTTTTTTTTTGTGAGGAAGACCGGCCCTGAGCTGGAGCCATGTCAATCCTCCTCCTTTTTTTCCCCAAAAGCCCCAGTGGATAGCTCTATGTCATAGTTGCACATCCTTCTAGTTGCTGTATGTGGGATGTCGCCTCAGCATGGCTGGAGAAGCAGTGTGTCAGTGGGCGCCCAGGATCCGAACCCCTGCCGCCGGTAGTGGAGCATGCGCACTTAACCGCTAAGTGATGGGGCTGGCCCCACCTGGAACTATTTCTGATGGAAAAATATATCCTGCAGCTTGGCATTCAAATTTGTTACTGCCAAAACTCCAGGAATAACTTACTGCCAAGAGCATCCAGTATGTTAAACAGAACAGTCTCAAAGAAGAAAATTAATACCGTCCATATAAAGAGTCGGTGGCAATACCAATGCCAGTGGTATTGTAGCATCAAGTGAATGTGGTCATATAACTCTAATCTTTTTATTTAGAGGAAAAATCCAAATAGTTGCTGATGAATGTTTGGAATTATTTTGGCATAAATTACTCAAAGAGACTTGAAATATAAACATATTATCAACAGAATTTTAAAGAATAAAAGTTAAAGATAATTAAAATACTTGATTTTTCCTCTTGAGTGTTGAAGTCTGTGTGGTAAATTAGATTAGGGCTCTCTCCTCTCTTTGTGGTCATACATTAGCCATGTATCATCCGGTACCTCAGAGTGAAGGAACAACTTGTGTGTTCTTTATCTCCCCGCTCCCCTTGCCTGTGTTCTTTGTCTTATGAGCCCCTCGGAGACTCATAGTTTCCTTAGTAGGTTGCCTGGCAGTGACTGGAGAATGAGATAGCTATTCTATAAAAGGCTCTTCCTTCCCTGGCCTAGCCCTTTACTGGTACTTAGCCCTTTTCTGTCCTTCGCACTCCGGATGTGGATAGGTTACGGTCCCATTTTGTTAAGGACATACATCCTCTGTGTGCCAGTGGATTATCTTCCTTTCAGTAGGGTCAGGTCTGAAGGGTCTTTTTAGCCTTCTGGTCTGTCTGACTACCTAGCCAATAAATTAAGAATTAGTCCTATAACTAGGATCAGCAGTAATGTCGCGTTTTTAGTTTTGGGGGTTTTTGTTGGCCACACACACCCTTCTGGTTATCTATAACTGTATAACAAATCCCCTTAAACTTAGTGGCAGGGAACAATAACCATTTTATTATAATCATGTATTCTTTGGGTCATTAGTTTGGACTGGACACATCAGGGATGGCTAGCCTTTGCTCCCAGAGGTCTAGGGCCTCAATGGGGAAGACTCGAATGGCTGGGTGACTCAAACAACTGGGGGCTGAGGCTGGAGGGTCCACTTCCAAGATGGCTTCCTCACTCACATGTTGAGCATCTCTGTGGGGATAATGGGAATGCTGGGCTCAGCTGAGTGCCTACGTGTGGCCTTTCCAGCATGATGGTCTCAGGTAGTTGAACGTCCCGAAGAGCAAGCCTCCCGAAAGAACCAGGTGGGAGCTACATGGCCTCTTCTGCTAGCCTCAGATGTCACACCGAGTCACTTCTGCTGCATTCTTGTAGTTATATATGAATCATAGGCCAGCCCAGATTCAAGGAGAGGGGAATGAGACCCCGCTTCATGATGGGAGAGTGGCAAGGTCACACGGAAGAAGAGCGTGTATCATGAGGGACAAAGGTCACACGGAAGAAGAGCGTGTATCGTGAGGGACATTGTAGCAGTCATCTTGGGGACTTACGCAGAAGGGGAAACTGCATCTTGATAATTTGATTCCATAATGCCAGATTTCTATTTTCTTATGTGAATCATTCCAATGTCTCATAATTTGAAAGTTGAGTATTATGAGGAAAAAAAAATTTGGATGACTGCCTGAATAGTCTTCTTTTTACCTATATGTGTTGCTGTCTGACGTGTAACTTTTGTATAACTGCAGAATCTCAGGAGGACTGTTCTACACAGTCTTGGTTTGTACCCTTCATCTGAGAAACTAAGATAGGGCTATCAGACTATGCTAGGTTATTATAAGGAAGAGCAAATTGTCACCATGAACTTTATAGTCAACAAGGAATTTGAACCAGGAATAGGAAAGGAGAGAAATGTTAAAACAATAGAAATTTTTTTTTGCGCAGAAAATAGCCTTTTTAGATAACGCATGAAAACTCCCCTTAATACTAACAGCTGTGCTGATTCTAAATAGTATTCCACAGAGAGATGCACAGTGGGGTTTTAGCAATAGCTTTGCATTGTCATAATAGTGAAGGAAGGGGACAGAATTATGTTCCACAGACTACAGAATTATCACGACTTTCTGTGCTGGAGCAAAAAGACTAAGCTAACATAACCTGGGCAAATTACTTCCCCTCACTGGGTCTCAGTTTTCTCATCTGTGAAGTGAGGGGTTGAAATCTCTTCTACCTATGTAATGCTTTCACTTTATTGTCCTTGCACTTAACATAGAACTGGAAGAAGGCAGTTATATGGCAGCTCAAAGTTAATATTAAATACAAAAGTACAAGGGTCATTCACTTAAGTTTCAGAAAGTTATTAAATCCTAATCACTTTACACTTGGCAGCATATGTAAACTTGTATTAACTAATCCCAAAAGTTAAATAGAAATACTATAGGAAAACTCTTCATTAAGGAAATTATTTTAAAAGATATGGACATCATTCTTAAATTTAGAGCACTTACAAATCATAATACTTAGATAGGAAATATTTTAGTTAAAATTTTTAGTTTTATTCCTTTGAACAAAAAACCTGAATTCATTCATTTGGAGCCAAAATTTAAATGAGAATTTAATAAGAAATAGTGCACTCGAAGTTCTGGGGCTTGTTTTGTTTTCCTGAGCTTTATTGGTCCCTTTGTATATACTAATAGCTAGTTTGGAATCTAGGCACTGCATTATTTTTACACTGTTTGGTTATAAGTTTTTAGGAATTTGTCTCCTTTGCCTAAGTTTTCAAATTTTTTGACATAAGGTTCATCATATTCTCTCGCCTTTTTACAATCCACTGCATATGTAGTTATGTCCTTCTTTTTATTTCTAGTATTGCTTATTTGTTCTTTCTTTTTTCTTGATCAGGCTTGCCAGTGGTTGCCAGTGGTTTATCAGTTTCGTCATCTTTTTAAAAAAACCAACTTGTGGTTTTGTTGATCTTCTCTATTGCTCTGTTGTGTCCCTTTTCTGTTTCATTAATTTCTACTTTTATCTTTATTATTTCCTGTATCCTTATTATTCTTTCCTTTTTCTTTTTTTAGGTTTATTCTTTTTGCTATGTTTCTGATTTTTTAAGTTGTATGCTTAGCTCTTAATATTTAGCCTTCCTTTAAGGTATTGATTCTGTGGCTTGTATAGTTGGCTTACAGAAAGTACGTACTTTTTATGACAGCCCTTTTTTGGAGTCTGGTTGAGGGGGCATGTGTTTTCCTGGAAGTGGTTCCATCAGAGTGAGGAAGAGTCACCTCAGGTGGCAGTACATGAATTATTCTTTCCTGAGAGTATTCTTTCCTGAGAATCCTCATCACAAAGATTCTGTGAATATGGACCTTGAACTAGTATTTCTGGAAGCCATGGCGTAAGAATTAGCAAAACCATTGAAAATTCATTCAGGCAAATTATAAAATTGCTAATACCCATATATGTACCACATATATAGCATCTGTGTAAAACTTAATCACCAGAGTACGCTTTGGCCAACCCAATTATTTTTCCTCACTGCCTCTGAGGGTGAGAAATCAGTGAGGCAGAGAGCCTGTGTGTTTTTAAACAAATAGAAATAATTTGTCCATACTGTTTTGTTATTGGTACTCTTTGTAGTTTAGTTACTTTATTATCTGTAAAAAATCTTGCATATTGTAGCATGTAAATGTGACAACAGATCCTCCAGTCACTCGATTATGGATTCCAGATTCCAGAAATGCTTAATGTTTAGAAGGCTAGTGAGGATATTACTTCCTGGCTTTATAATGGCATTTAACTTTTTAAAACTGCATTTATTAGATAGAATGTTAATCCTTCTATGTTTTTCTGTTTTTAGAGATGATATAAGACATAGCATTGTTTTAACTCCTAAGGTATTTCACCTAAATATAAGTTAATTTTATTATTTCATATGATTATATGATAAATTTCTAATTATTGAGAATCCGAACAACTGGAAAGATTAACCAAAAATTAAAAAGCAGATATGTAAATTAGAGAGAGTGAGAGAGAGCAAGAAAGCAAGCGCTTTGAGGCCTGTAAGTGCTCTTGCACGCTGGCCTGGCTGTCGGTGGCGATTAGAGGGGGCCAGCCTTCTAGGGAGGACACGCTCACAGAATGCAGGAGTGAAGTGCTTGTGTGGCGTTTCTATTTATTTTTAAAGTAGATTTACTTCTCATTTAACTGGAGGCCACCCAGCTCCTCAAATAATGGGAATAAATAGGAGTTTACTGTATTGAGAACCATTGTGTTATAACTACTACTAAATGAGAATACAGTGAAACATTTTGAATATTAATTCCTCAGCACCAAATTGTGATCTATAAATATGTTTTGGCTATTTATAGTTTTCCTTTATCCTTGCCATTTGGAAGAAATTGAGTGTGGTAACTGCTTTTAAAATTATATCTCACCTTCAATTAAAGTTTGAATTAGGAATTTCATACAAGAATAAGATCTATTTCTAAGAATAGAATAGAATAGATCAAAGTCATAAAAAAAGGTGCTTAACCTTTTGACTTAAAAGCATCTTTAAACATTACATGTTTCATTTTATTTGTGGATCTGGCCCACATGGTAAGTTTTTCCAAGGTCAGGGGTCCAAGACCTCTGCTTCTTGTAAGTGTGTGTGTTTATACCAACAGATAACTGCTACCTGGTAGGTAGAGAGATGCTAGTCAACTATTTTAACCATATCTTTTAAAGTGGACTATTCCAGAATAAAGTTGCCTTTGTAGAGAATCTTTCTTTTAAATAACTAGTGCTGGGGCCAGCCCAGTGGCGCAAGCAGTTAAGTGCGCGTGCTCCGCTGCGGCGGCCTGGGGTTCACCAGTCGGATCCCAGGCGCGCACCGACTCACCACTTGTCAAGCCATGCTGTGGCGGCGTCCCATATAAAAGTAGAGGAAGATGGGCATGGATGTTAGCCCAGGGCCAGTCTTGCTCAGCAAAAAAAGAGGAGGGTTGGCAGATGTTAGCTCAGGGCTGATCTTCCTCACAAAATGTAAATAAATAAATAAATAATTAGCACCAAGTAGATTGTTTTATTTTTAATTTAATCATCTGTCTTTATGGTATAAGAAAGCTTTAAATATAGTGACCACGAGGGTCAGAGGACTGATATATTGGAAGTGTGATTTGCCTGCTTAATGGAAAACTGCGAATTGGTGACTCTCACACCCATTCTTGGCAAGCTGATGAAATATCTAGTAAATGGTAAGATCATTGGACACATGAGCTGAGAACAATCTTTTGAGGAAAATGGCATCTGAATTTTCCTAAGAGGAGATCTTATTTCACCAGGCTTTCAGAATTCTTCAAAGCCTGGCTGAGGATGTGGATGAGAAAAACAGGAGATGCGTTGCAGCCTATATTTTAGAAAAATGTGCAATAGAAATATGGCAGATTTTGAGAGAACAAGGTCCTAAATTCCCAGAATATCACTATTCATTGCACACATATACAAGGCAAAAATGTTTTCTAAAGACAGGTGCAAATCATTTTATCATGATCTTTACCACTGCCCCTTTCTATTAATTAGTGATTGATCAAGAAAGAATTTAATTAAGAAGGATCCACATAGAACTATTGTCTATTTCAGTAAGGACACAGGAAATATTAAGGCAGCTGTGTGGAAGAATCTCATCTGAGAAACCGTTTGGTTGCTATGGGAAAAAGAAAGTTGAAGATGCTTTGATTTTAGTAGGTTGGTTGAATTATACATATTTTTAGCAGGACAAAAAGAGAGAGAGAGTTGCTTGCAACTATTTAAAAAGAATGTGATACAACAAAAGCTATTTTTAATCTGTGGTGGGGTAGAGGAAAAGTTATGCTTTTTAATAGTTGTGAACTTTTAAAATTAATCCCTGCGAAGCAGAATCTTTACTGCTAGAAGAATTTGGCTCTGCAGTTTTTGTTATATTAAAACTTACTCAGGCAGAATTTTAGTATTCAGAATTCAGCACTGCAATTTACAATTTGTAATAGAAGTACTAAGTCAAACCTATTTTGAGCATAGAACCCCCTTCAAAACTTTAAAATAATTCTGAAATTTTATGAAGTTCTAAAAATGGTAACTTCAATGATCTGAAATCTTTTCATGCTTTTCTAATTGGATGGAACTTTCTTTGATAATGCATTGTGTCTCTTAACTCTCATAAAATATTACTTCCCAGGGTCTTATAATTCTACCAAATATAGCTATGAAATTTGGCTATAGCTATAGCCAAATTTGAGAAATTAATCTTCCTATGCATGTATTTATTAATAGTCTAATATGTTTAACAGAGAGTTTAGAAACTATAATATTAGGTGCCATTGAAATATATCCTGCAGGTATATTTCTGTCAATAGAAAAATCATAATTGGTAACAGGCAAATGAAACATTCCATCTATGAATGGGCACAGAATCCTTTCTTTAGTTCATAATAATTAAAATGAAAATATTATGTTTTAGAAAAAAATAATCTTTTAGAGACAACTCAATATGCTACCTCAAAAGCGAGTAATCAAAGTATGGGGTTTAATTAAAGAGAACCTCTTCCTCATCCCTCCACAAGGCATCCATTAGTACTTTCAACAAACAAAGCTTCTGGAGGCAAAATTTTGCAGTTGGAACCCTGATTTCCCTATTGATACCTGCTGTAAAAGTGAAAAAGTGTTCATTGGAGAAAACAGTAACTCGTCTATAATAAACATTTAAAATATAGCATCCTCTTTCTAAGAATGCATTTAAAAGGTTGCTAAGTATAATAAAATATTGTAAGTGCTCAAAATAAGCTCACCTCCCACTCCCCCCTCCTCCAACCAGTGATTGAAATGTGATTTGTGTTGGGCTCTTTGTCCAGTCAGGGCAGTCAGACTCCCTGCAACATCTAGGGTAGGCGTCTCAGCCCCTTGCCCCTTGTCGGGGGGATAAGGGAGACCTCAGTCCATAACAGTGGCTGCTCACCCCCTGGTAATTTGGAAGTGGGGCTGGAGGCAGGCAACTGGTCTGCAGGAGGAGGGTGTCACCTCGGGTGATCTGGCGGTGAGGAGTGGGGAAGACCAGGGAGTTAGCAGCTCACAGCAGTGAAAGCAGCAGGAGCGCAGCAGAAGAGCGGAAGCCTAATGGTCGGTGAGGGTGGCCAGGGCTGTGTGGATGGAGGCCTGGATTTCTGTCTCCTGCTTCCTCTTATATCTTTAGCATATAGTGCTGTTAGTCCTACCACAGTTCATAAGGAATTCTGTTCTATTAAACTGTCACTCTTCCTGTGTCAGAAGCACCCAGTGGCATGGGGCTTAGTTTAGTTGCCTCACACAACCACTTCTGTTAGTTTTGCCCTTAAGTAAATATCAGTTCTTATGTTTCATCAACTCGGGGAGTTTTCAACCATTATTCCTTCAAATATTCTTTCTGCTCCGTCCTCTCTTTCCTCTCGTTCTGGGATTTCCATTATGCATATGCTGGTATGATTGACGGTGTCTCGGAGGTCTCTTAGACTTCCATTTTTTCTTTATTCTTTTGTCCTTTCTGCTCCTCAGACTGGATAATATCTATTGACCTCTCTTCAAGTTTGCTGATTCTTTCTTCTGCTTGCTCAAATCTGCTATTGAGCTTCTCTGGTGAAAATTTCATTTTGGTTATTGTACTTTTGAAATCCAGAATTTCTGTTGGGTCCTTTTTAAAAAAGAAGAATCATTTCTATCTATTTATTGATAATTTCTATTTGATGAGACGTGACTCTCATGACTTCCTTTAGCTCTTGGAGCCCTTTAGCTCTTGGAGCATATTTAAAATAGTTAATTTAAAGTCTTTGTCTAATAAGTCCTACGGGAGGGCTTCCTCAGAGACAGTTTCTATTAATTGCCTTTTTCATGTATATGGGCCATACTTTCTTGTTTCTTTACATGCTGTGTAATTTTTTTGTTGAAAATCGGACATTTGTAATATTATAACGTGGCAACTCTGGAAATCAGATTCTTTCCACTCCCCAGGGTTTGTTGCTGCTTGTTTTAGTTATTGTTGTTTGTTCAGTGACTTTTCTGTACTAATTTTGTAAAGTCTGTATTCTTTGCTATGTGTGGCAATTGATGGCCCTTACTCTGTTAGTTTAGTGACCAACTAGTGATTGGACAGAAATTTACAACTCTGCCTTAGCCGTCACTTCCTGCTTGCACAGAATCTGAAGGTCAGGCAGAAGTGAGAGTTTAGGGCTATCGCAGGGCTTTCCTGAGCATGTACTTAGCACCCTGCATGCGTGTGATTGTCTAGATTCCCAGGAATATCTCCGATCTTTTCAAAATCCTTATTTGCCAAAGCATCTCATTCCCCAGCCTTTCCTCCCAAGCCTTTTGGTTAGTTTATTGTTTACCTCAACTGTTATCCATTGCCCCAGGCAGCAGCAACTAATATATTTGCCTTGAAGTGTTTTTGACAAAAGTCCCCTGGGTAGCCACCTCAATACTGGTAGAATTCCAAGTTAGAAGAGATTAAGCCAAGCCTTTTGAGCTGAGCCACTAGGCAGATCAAAACAAACAACCTCAATTCTTTCCAAATAAGCTGTGTTCTGGCTCCCTCTGGTAATAGTATCTGTACTGGGAATGTGGGCTATTGTCTTCAAGGCCCCCCACTGAGCTGGGAAGTGGGGGATGGGACCAGGGTGAGTTATAATACCATGAAATTGGCTGTTCCTACTGAGACTCAGCTGTTTTTTGTTGATTATGTGTTCCCTGGTTGCTGCAATCTCCTGGTTGTTTCCATAGTTCCAAAAAAAGTTGATTTTGACAATTCTGCCAGTTTATTCGATGCTTTTGTGGAGGAATGGGCTTTTGGAGTTCCCTACTCTGCCATTTTCACTAATGTCACTCACTCTCTGACTTTGGCTCTATAGGCTGCTGTTAACTTCAAACTGTAACTGCTTAATTTAACATCCATCTAACTCTCCACCTTTCTTGATGAGTCTTTTTTCACTGAAATATATAAATGGATATATTCTTCATTGCTTATACATTTGATATTTCACCGTTTGCTTTTCTTAATACTGACGTGGTCGAAACCCTGTTTATGACTCGTTTTACAATTTCCTTGAGAACACCACTCAGTCTCACATGCTCCTACTTACTCAGTCGCCTCTGGCTGGGAGCGAAGGAATTTATATCAGGAGGTGATCAATGACTTTAATCTCCTGCCTATGTGTTCCTTGAGGCATACCGTATCTTGGAACGCAAGGACACATCTCATTCATCTGCCCCCATGCCCTAATCTTTGAGACTAACCAGATCACCAATACTTTCTCTCTCTCTCTCTTTTTTTTTTTTTTTTTTTTGGTGAGGAAGATCAGCCCTGAGCTAACATCCATGCTAATCCTCCTCTTTTTGCTGAGGAAGACCGGCTCTGAGCTAACATCTATGGCCAGTCCTCCTCCTTTTTCTCCCCAAAGCCCCAGTAGATAGTTGTATGTCATAGTTGCACATCCTTCTAGTTGCTGTATGTGGGGCGCGACCTCAGCATGGCCCGAGAAGCAGTGCGTTGTCGGTGGCGCCCGGGGTTCCGAACCCGGGCCGCCAGTAGCAGAGCGCGTGCACCCAACCACCAAGCCACGGGGCCGGCCCAATACTTTCTCTTTTGACATTGCTTTAGAGTAGTAAAAATAGCTAAAAATCATATGTAATGGCCCCACACAGACACTGCAGCTCTTCACTGTCGATGTGTCCTGTCCCCATGCAGCTCTTTACTGCCTGTGGGTCCTGTCTCCATGCTGAAATACTTGCACGGCAGCTCCTTACTGCCCATGGGTCCCGTCCCCATGCTGAACATAAAATAAAGGTGCACGAATGAACAAGTGGCTCGTGTCTGAAAATTCTTTTTCGACTCGCCCCTCAGGGGCCCATATCAAGACTATCCTTTCCAAAACCCTCTAGAGTCTGTAGACATATCCAGAGCAATTTTATTGGTTTTCCTAAGTTAGTGTAGTAAAACTTTAAAATCTAATATCTTATTTTAATGAAATAAGAATCCCTTGCATGACAATAAATAAGATAAAGCTTGGAGAATCCTAACCATTGCTACAAAATTCATCTTTCCCAGAATTTATCTAATTTCTAAATAAATAGTGATCATTACACACATTTATATGTTATTATTTGATTGATGACTGTCTTGCCCACTGGTCTGACAACTTTCTGATCCAGAGAAAATCTCTGTTTTTATTCACCTTTGTACCCCTAGCACTAGGCATGGTGCCTGGAACATGGTAGATGCTCAAAAAAACATTTGTAGAATGAATGAATAAACACAGGGGCTGTTAGATGAAGACTATGGAGTGAAGACCTATATGACTTGAATTATCTAAACCTTTAAACTGAGTTGAGTAAAATAATAGAGTTACAGAAAAGCTGTCTGGATTTTATCCTTAGTTTTTGTGGCTTACTTAGAAAGTACTAAAAAGCATATCCTTTAGGACCCATCTCTCTCAGTGGCTTCCAGTTGGACCTGTCAGAACAGATTTTTTTCCCTTGTATTTAAATGCGTAGAAAATGCTCTTAGGTCATACACAGTCATGTGCCACATAACAATGTTTCTGTCAACGACAGAGCGCATATATGACGGTGGTCCCATAATATTAGTACCATATAGCCTAGGTGTGTAGTAGGCTATACTATCTAGGTTTGTGTAAGTATACCTTATGATGTTCGCACAACCACAAAATCGCCTAACTAGTTTCTTAGAACATATCCCAGTCATTAAGCAGCACATGACTATAATATCTTGAACACAAAGAGTGAAATCTAAATTAGAAGTCTAGGATTTTAGCATTCTAGGCTTTGGAACTGTCAGCTGGAACTTTTCCACAGCCTGCAGTCAACCTCTGATTGTGCCAGTTAAGGGGCATTGGCACAGAAAATGGAGGACGATAGACATCCTCCTCAGCTCTGTGAGGGCCACTGTTTCTGGCAGCGGGGTGGAGTGTACTTTACCAGCGTGTTTCAGTGTAAGTCAGTGCTTGGGAGTAACCATGATGCTAGGTATTAGAAGATACCTCTAGGTCAGAATTTCAGATTTTATTTAGCTTTACTTCATGTATATATGGAATTTAAATATGCAGAACACAGGGTTTTTTTTTAATGTGAGTGACCTAAGTCGTTATGACTAATCAGCATGTCTACTTAAAATTCCAGAATCCTGTTGGCACACATATTTATTTTAGCCAATTCAAGTTATAAACATGAGCTTTATTGTTCATATTATTTCATGCAGTTATCCAATGTTCTTTTTTTATTGAAATGTAATTCACATGCCATAAATTTCACCATTTTAAAGTGTACATCTATATTAGCATATATGAATTAGTATGTTCACAGTTGTGCAACCATCACCACTGTCTAATTCCAGAAAATTTTCATCTCCCCAGAAAGAAATGGTTGCCCATTAGCAGTCACTCCCAGCCCCTGGCGACCACTAATTTACTTTCTGTCTCTTTGAATTTACCTATTCTGAACACTTCATATAAATGGAATCATACAATATGTGGTCTTTTGCAACTGGCTGTTTTTTACTTAGCAGACTATTTTCAGGGTTCCCCTGTGTTATATAGTATGTAGTATCAGTACTTCATTCTTTTTTATGGCTGAATAATATTCCATTGTATGAATCTCCCACGTTTTGTTTGTCCACTCATCAGCTGATGGACATATGGGTTTTTTCACGTTTTGGTTATTATGAATAATGCTGCTGTGAACATTTGTGTACAGGTTTTTGTGTGGACATGTTTTCATTTCTCTTTGGCTGTATACCTAGATGGGAATTGATGGGTCATATGGTAACTATGTTTAATTTTTTGAGGAACCGCCAGATGTTTTCTAAAGCAGCCCAGTCTGCTTTTCAGGTGACTGTTCACAGAACAAAGGAATGGGCCATATTGACTCACACTTCTGTAAACTAAATGTTTCAAATGCTAACAGTTTGCGGGGAGAATTTCTGCATGAAAACAGTCAAAATTATTTTCTGTAGATCACCCTCTGTAGAACTTATAAATTTTATTGCCATGCTCATCAGAATTAAGTCTTTTACTGATTCTTCGTGATAGCTGGCCTGTCTGCTTAAGTAGCTTTAAATTGCTCACAAACAAAAAACGGCCTGTTACTCATAGTTTCAGATACTCTAGAATCAGACAAATGTGAGGGCTGGCTCTACTACTAGGTTTCTAGCAGTGTCACCTTGGGGAATAATTCCCTTTCTTGAACTTCAGTTTCCTCCTCTTTAAGATGGGATTAATAGTAGTATACTTCTAGGTATTCCTGTAAGTATTAGAATGAGATCATGTGTGAAAAACACTTGCCTGGCACTTCCTGAGTGCTCAGTAAATGTTGTTAACCTTATTGTTACTATTATATCGTTACTTAACTGCAAAGATTTTCTTTGGAAGAATAAATTAAATAATGTTTTAAAACTACTCTCTGAAACTGCTTGGAGATGAAACTTGTTTTACTATAATGATCAGATTTTCATTCTTGCAAATAATAATTTATAATCAAAAACTTTTTAAGGTGAGGGAAGAGTGGGGGGAACAGCTGAAAAAAATCAATTTGAAATTGCTCTTTGGTAGTTATTATACATTTTATCCTTGATGTACATAAAATTAAAGCAATTTGTTTTTCTGTTCCTTCTTTTCTGAAGCAAATGAAATTTGGACACAGAGAATATACTTTTTTTTTTAGCTAAAATGAAATGTTAAAGTCATCATCCCTTTTAGCACTTTAAAGTTATTGTTTAAGAAAGAATGGGGTAAACCCTTCACAGAATGTTTGTAAGACATTTGATTGTACAATAGGGTATCAGCTATCACATTTCTCTTTAATTTTGCTTTATTTGTTATACTGGTATTCAAAGTGAATTTTTTCCAGTTATCGCTCCATAATATAATACTACAAATATGCTAATGCAAATAAAATAATGATAAAATGAAAAAAATAAACAATTGAAGACAAAAATGAAAATGGCCAAGAATGGTTAGTGAACATTCTGATCAAACCCTCTTTGTAGTTCAGAAGTTATACATCTTTGCTCAGTCTGTGTTCTAACTGGGATGTCCCATTGTCTACATCTGGAGCATCTTGATAAGTTTTTGTGGCTTGGTAACATCAGCAGTTTTAGAGCTGGAAGGAACCTTGATAATAAAGATCAGTCTAGTTCAGAGTTTCACAACTGGGGCACATTTTGGGCATGTTGACATTTGGGGATGATAATTCTTTGTTGTGGGGGCTGTCCTGTATGTTGCAGGATGATGAACAGCATTCCTGATCTCTACCCAGCAGATGTCAGTAGCACATGCTCCCCTTCCCCCCACCCCTTTGTAACAATTAAAAATGTCTCCAGATTTTGCCATATGTTCTTTGGGGGCAAAATTGCCCCCCATTGAGAATCACTGGTCTAGTGTTCTCCGGAGCGTGCACCCCATGGAGCATCGCTCTCTCTGGAGGGTCTGAGATACTCCAGGAAAAGAACATTCTGTGGTCAGATAAGTTTGGGAGACCCTTATTTAAACAACAATAAAAGATTGTCAGAGCTTTTAATATGCTATTTAATGTGAATTGCCAGGAGAAGAACATGCAGCATGTCTCCACTTATTTGACTACAGAACTTTTCTCAAAGGGCAGCTTGCAGGATGTAATACACTTCCGTTCCCCTGATCCAACTCTGTCATTTTCCAGGTGAAGAACCTGAGGTCTAGGGAGGTTACTTCACCAGCCAAAGGCTCTGCATTAATTAATTTCATAATTTCTGAATGAGTACCTACTGCATGCTAGCCCCAGTATTAGGCACTGGGGGACAATGACAATACACACAATAGGCAGATGGAGACCTGGTGACTACAACACAGGGTGGTTAGCCCAAGGAGAGAGGCTGTATAGGATGCTGAGAGAACACTAGGAAGAGCATTTAACTCAAATATGGTAGAGGAGCTGAGGTCCCTGTTGGACACTTTGAACCTGAGGCATCTGTGGAGGTGACAGCAGACCAGTTGGGGAGACCAGTCGGTAGACTGGCTGGAGAGACAGATTTTGATTCCTGAGCATGATAATTGAGGCCAGGAACTGGCTGATAGCCTCAGGGACAGGAGCCAAGGATAGAACCCCGGGGACATCAGTATTTAAGGGTCCACAGACAAAGAGCAACCCCAAAATGGAGACCAAGAAGGAGCTAGGAGAAAGCATGGAGACAGGCGAATGGCTACAGTCTGATGCTGCAGAGAGGAAGCAGCAAGCTGTAGTGGCTGAGGGCCTGGGCTCTGGAGCTAAGCTTGTGTTTGGGTCATGACTGCCTTGCTCACAGGTTGTGTGACATTGGGTTCATGTTACTTTACTTCTCAAAGGTGCAATTTATAAAGGGGGTATAATTGTAAAACCTACTTGGTCAACTTGTAGTGAAGACCAGATAAAGTGCGATAGTACGGAGTATCATACCTGGCGTATGAGAAGAGCTCAGTAAACACTGGGTGACATCATCATTATTACCATCAAATAAGATGAGGACCTAGACACAGTCTTTGCGTTCAGTATCATGGAGGTTGTGGGTGATTGGGGCAAAAGTCCATTCCAGTGGGGTGACTGTTTGAGGAGTGAGTAGAAGGTAAAAAAGCGGAGGCTGGAGACTAGAAATTTTCTCAAGGTTAGTTGTGAGTGGTTTGGGGGGATTGTTGCTGGAGAGAGTTGGATTTTGAGGATAGGTTTAAAATAAAAAGATGGGAGAGGCTTGAGCATATTTAAATGCTGAGGGTAAGGGGCCAGGAGAGGTGGAGATGGTGAAGCTAAGCAAGGCGGGGAAGATACCTAGGAAAGCAAGGAGCTTAGGAAGGCAGAGGGGATGGGAACTGGGGAGCAGAGAAACTGCCCTTCACCAGGACTAGCCTCAGGGTGTCTAGATACTGCTGGAATTGAGATTTGTAGGTTCCTGAAAATCAAGGTTTAGTGTACTGTTGTGGCATTATTATCTCCATGAAGATACCATGTTTTCAAATCCTGAAAAGGCTTTCGAGAAGACAGGCAAGAATCAGAGCATCCTGGTAAAGTCATCAGACACCCTGGCAGTCACATTGGAACACAGACTTTGTAGTCATTCTTAACTTTTGAAAAAAGCGTCTCAGATCTCACCCTATTGAGCTGTAGCCATTGGCTCTTTCCTTCTGATTTCTCTGTGCACAGATATATCTCCAACATTTCCTCCTTCTTAGGTGGCCACTGATGTGTTGTTTTTCTGACCAAGGATAGCAAACCCTTCCTCCTTCGCAGTCTCCTGTACTAGGCGGGAGGAATTCCCCGTATCCCCAAGTCTTGGAGGACTGGGGAAGCCTAGTCCTCTGGAAACTGAAAGAGGAGAATGCTCTCTACTTCCTGACATAGGAACTCCTTGAGTGTAAGGAGAGTACACCATGCTTGGATCCAAAAGGAGCAAGTGGACAGCTGCTGCACATCTCGACTGCTGTGTGGGGCTTAACAAGTAACTCCGAGGTCCTGGGCTTTGTTTCCACAGTTCTCTGTAGACTCTCTAAGTAAGGCCTGCATGTTACCTCACACAGGCTCTCAGTGACTCTCAGGAAGGCGGAGGCCTCTCTCTACAGACGGAGAAATATGGTGGGAGGTGACTTGCCCAGGAATGCAGAAAAGTCACATGGCTCTCAATTTAGAGTTGTATTCTAGCCAGAATGTGCCCGGTGTGTCTTCACTCTCAGAACCTAGATCAGTGCTCTTCTGCGGTAAATGCTTGTAGTTTATTCCCTTTTCTTTTAGTCTAAAAAATATGTAATGTGGGTTAAAGTTTGTTTTTGATTATTTCTCCATTTAACTTGAGGAAGTAACCTCATGGGTTCCTATTTCTGTTTCCCTCATTTTGATGACAGGCAAGATTTCATGAGTAGAGGGAAGAACACCCAGATTTGAGGGAGAGCTCCAAGTGGGTGAATACTTGTGGCTGAGAGGAAACAATGGCCCTCCCTTGACTACTGCAGGGAAGAGCTGGTATTGGGAACAGCTGTGTTTGAAAGTCTCCTAATTGTTATTTATTCTGTCTGTAGATCTATAGTCCAACAAATGTCTGAATAGGACCTTTGCTGATCATCTCTCTTTGTTTTGATCAGAGCTGCTATAAATAAAAGAGCTATAGTGTAGTATTTTCTTAAACTCCTAGGACTTTTACCACAATTCAGTGTTTTTTCTTTTGACACAGCCTTCTTTAGCTTCTGTACATTTCTAAGAAATCGAGCCTAGAGTAGTAAACAAGTGATACTTGTATAAACTCCCTGAGGGACCACTTCTCAGGTCTCTGAACCCCATTGTCTCTGCTAAACTTAAGTCCCTTATTTTCTTATGCCTCATGGAACTCTCTTACAGGCACTTGAAATTTAGCATGTCCCAAATGTTATTCGTGATTTTCTCCTTAAGTCTGCTTCTTCTTCAGTAGTTCTTATGTCATTGATGGTATTTTTTTAATGACCCGAGCGTGAAACCTTGGAGCCATCTTTATCTCGTTTTTTGCCTACCTTCAGCGTACATTTGATTACCCCAATTTCTGAGATGTATATTCTAGTCAAGTCAGTCTGTAGTTTTTCCTCTATACATGCGGATTGTAGGGTAGGGCCCATATCTTGATGTTAATGCTTCTGCTTGGAATTCTCCTCCTCCTGGCCAGTTCCTATTCCTCCACCAGATGTCACAACCTGGGCAGAACCATTCCTCCCTGAGCTCCTTCCCAGAAAGATGCATTCCCTTCTTCCTCTGCATTGCCCTTTGTTTTTTTTACTCTAATACTCATGAAATTGTTTGGTAATTTTTTACTTGCAGGTCTGGCTCTTCTGCTAGAGTATGAGATCTTTGATGATAGGGACCCAGTTTGTACTTAGATCCATGTCTGGCTATGTCCGCACGAAAACTAGTGGCTAAATTTAATTGACTTGACTTTAGAAAAAGATATATGGAATAGAAGAGGAACCGTTAAATGATAGTTATTTCTTGTTTGATCTCTTTTCAGTCTTTTCTTTCTCTTCCCACCTCATTTGCTTGTCTCACTTAGAAAAAAAGCGCACAAAAGTTTGTTCCTATAGAAACAATTTAAATACAGGCTTTCTGTATCAGCAAATAGAATAACCTGGTTGCACTATCAGTGTTCTGTCAAAATGCGGTTTAATTAACATCTGTTGACATTAAGGAATAGAAAAGAAAACCTCACAAATAGTATTTATAGAGGAAAGGTGTTGGTCTTAGAGTCTGAGAGTCCACGTTCAAGTCCTCTTGCTGCCACTTATTACCTGAGTGACCCTAGGCAAGTCTCTAGTCTAAAGTTCAGTTTTTTCCTCTGCAAAATGAGAATAATAGTAAACCTGCCTGCCAAAGTTACTTTAAGGATTTGATGAGATATTGGACATGAAAGCATCTTGTAAAGTGTAAGACATAGAGTGAGTTCTGAAATAGAATAAGCTCTCACTTAATTTTTAGTTGAATCTGAATTTATATATATTTGTCAGGCTTGGGTTTAATAATCATTCTACTAGTTGGTTTATGTAGTATCGGTTGAAAGCATACGTGATGTCTCAAGGACTGAGTGTTCAAAATCTATCTTTCTATCAGTTTAGTAACATCCTTTTTTTGGTAATAACAATTTATGAATATTATTTCAATTAATGGTTTCATAAGACAACTGGACTGAATTTTTTCTTCTCATTTAAGAATTTTTGGAGTACTCATTATTTCTCTCCCATGTTTTAGATAGTATTGAATTAATGGTGTCTTTTTTAAAAACTTGATAATTAAATTTAGCAATTTTGTTTTGGAGGTATTTATTTTCATGTTGGTATGAAGACAAGAAATAAGATGTTTAGGGATTATCGTTATTTTGTTTGGAATTTCTGCTGAATTTTCTCTCCATTGCAATTCTCCTTTGGGAAAGGGCCTTCTCTCCATAACCATATGCTGGTTCATATGGGGAGAGCATGATAACCTGGTTGGCACTAGGAAATAGAGGAGATACAGAACATATTATTCTCTTGCACATATCTTTAAGATGTAGGAAAAACAAATCTAAGGCATGAATTACAACTTATTAGTTGTAGACAGAGTCTGTAACCCAATACTAAAGAGGAGGAAATCAGCCCCTCCTAGTTCGTCCTGCCGTGTTGGCTGTGTCAAGTCTAAGGAAGAGGAAAAGCCCATTGGAGTGAAGGTGTTTTCTCTCTCTCTTTTTCTTCCTTTTCTTGTTTTCTTTAGTCCATCCATTTATCTTTTCTTTGGTTTAGTCATTCATTTTTTATCGTAATATGGGCCACAAAAGCAGAATTTGTAGTTAATGCGGTTTGGCTGTACAAATTCATAGTTTTGCTTTTCCTTTAAGGCTGATTTCAGCACCACTTACTGGGAAGAAACCATCCTAGTTTCATGCTGCCTCCAAGAACACGGAATGTACCTAAGTATTGTTAGACAGCGGGCGCATTTTACAGTGGCTGTTGCTCAGGACGTTGTAGGGTGAAGGACTGAGAAAGAGGAGCAGAGCAGACTGAAGAGAGAAGGCAGCAGCCCTCCACTGAGACATACCTTAAATGACCTGGCAAGGACGGTAGTGCTACCGCTGCCTTGGCAGCCTTGTTGAAGAGCACTGGAAATTGTAAGGTTTTCTTGGGGAGGAAGGGAGATATTAAAATTAGCTTTTGTGCTTCTCGTATGAAGAGTTTTGCCAAACATTCATACCTACTTAGTTAAGTAAAAATCCAAAGGTAAGCTGTCATTGAAATATGTAGTATACTAACAAGGCTGAATGGTAAAAGATTATCCAGGGAAAAGTCTTTCTCCCCGCCCTGGCCCCTGCCACTCAGTTTCCCTCCCCGCAAGAGTCTTCTTGCAGAGACATCTGATGCATGAGCCAGCACATGTATGCATGTGCCTGCTCCTTTTAGACACACAGCACTGTGTTATAATATTGTTCATCACTTTGCTTTTTTCACTATTTCCAAGTTGGTGTATAAAGAGTTTCTCATTCTTATGGCCGCACGGTACTCCATTGTTTTGATGTATAATTTGTTTCATCAGTTTCCTCATGAGGGACATTTAGGTTGCTTTTCGTTTTTGATTATTACCTACCAAAGGTGCTAGAATGAAGGAAAGATTTTTAAAATTCTCTTCTTAGTTTGTGAGAGCTATCCTATTATAATGTGCTCTGTTGATATGATTAATAATTTGTCCTAGAAAAAAGGATAGAAGGAGCTATGTAGGATCTCTGTTTCCAAAACAACAATCACATCTGATAAGGCTTAAAGGATAAACAATAAAGACCAAAGAACCCCCAAAATTGTCTATAAAATGCGCAGCTTCAGCATATCTGCTCAGTGTCTTGCTATCTCAGGCAACCACTACCGGGTGTATGTATTATGGAATAGTTGAGCGTGTGTAAAAGAAATGTTGGTGTTATAGACCTAGAAGCACTTGGTGTGTGAATAAGCGAGGGAGCTGTTGGGCATGCAAAGGATTTGGGGCCTCTGAAAAGGCCAAGCAGTGATAAAGGTGACTTGAGATGCCTGCAAACTAAATGACTCACAGTTAAGCCCATAATTCCAACACAGTTTGGTCAGTACTGTGACTGGATAAGTGCAGGCCGCTGTGGACAGTGTGTGCTTAGGATGGCCATCTAACTCAGACGGGGGAGAGGCAGGAGAGGTTTCCTCGGAGGCAGTGCCTGCTAAACTGAGCCCTGAAGAATGTGTTAGAGGAGCGTAGGTTAGCTAAGGGGTGGAATAGTGTGGGGACCCATGTCCCAGGAGGGGGAACAGCTGCATGCTCAGAGACCAGCACGGCCGATTGGAGGAATTTCACATGTGTCCGTGACGGGATGGGGAGAGGAGGCTGGCAAGGGAATCGGGTCAGGATATCCACAGCTCTCTACAGTTGTTAGGGAGTTTGGACTTAACTCTCTGGAAGGCTACTGAAGGCTTTTACCAGGGATGTGAAGTTATCTGATTTGTGTTTTTAAAATCTCCTCTAACTGCCAAGTGGAAAATGAACTGGAAGGGGACGGGATGCTATTTAGGAAGCTGTTGCGATAATCCAAGTTAGGAGCGATGGTGGCCTGAACTGGGTAATGACGGTGCAGGTAGAGAGAAGTAGACATTGGAAAGCTCTTTAGACAGTGGAATCCACAGGTGTTAGCTATTGCTGGACGTGAGTGTGGAGGCAGAGACACTCAGCCCTCTGGTTGTTCGCTTAAAAAAAGTCTTACAAACAATGCATTTAATATATACATCTTTATGAACTTTCCGTATTGTTTCTTTTGGATAAACCCTGGAAGTGGAATTGCTGAGTCAAAGGAAACGAGATTTTTAAATCTTTTAATAATGTAGTCAAATTGCCTCCAGAAAGGCTTCACCAATTTACAGGTCCACAGCAATTAGGAAACTGCTGTTGCCCCACAGCTTCAACCTCACTGCGTGTTACTATTGCTCTGAATTGACACCAATTTAATAGGCGTAGAAAACACGTCTCTCTTCTTTGGTTTAATTTGTTTCTGTGAGTGCTGGTGAGGTTGAAGCTTTTTCATGCTTATTTACTCATTATATTTCCATGAATTGCATATTCATGGCTTTTGCTTATTTTTCTCTTCAACAGTTTATCTTCATCTTTTTGATTTCTAAGCGGTCTATAAATATTTAGTCGCAGCTTAACCCTTTGTCTTTTAAATTTTTGCAGTATTGCCCTAGTTTGTCGTAGGATTCCTCTAGTTTGTTATTGTGCTTACTTTTGTTAATGTTGTTTTGTTGATCAGAAAGACTTTTCTAAAACGTAATAAAATGCTTTGTTTGTGCTACGTGCCTTTACTGTTGAGAAAGTCCATCTTCAACCCTGGGTTATATAAATATTGGAATTTGTATAAATATTCACATTTATTTTCATTTTCTACCTTTAAATCTTTAGTTAATCAGGATTTTTCTGGTGTAAGATGTGTTGTAGGAATCTACCTTTTTGGTTCCCAGTAGTTAAAAAATTTTTTTTTCTGAAACCAAAAATCAGGACACCTAGTCTAACAGTTTTCATGCAATTTGTGTGGGGAGGCAGTCTCAGAGATTAGATGTAGAAATATTGAAATTTCTGAGGCCTTTGATGTTATACATGGTCGAAAGAATAGAATGTTTGAAATCGGGAGTGTATGGGAAAGTTCAGGTCATGAAATATTGCCCATGATTTACGTGGTTGCAACTTGCATTTCACTCAAAGCTCAAACTTATCCTTCTTCTTTGAAACATGAATTAACGTCAGAATGACTTTTCAGGTGGATGGTGGCTCTAATCTTTGCATGCTCATAGGTTCCTTTCTATGCAGAAGGTCCAGTACAACCCATTTTCTTGACTGCAGTAGAGGAAATCAGAGCCAGACCAAAGATTGTAGTGTCTTGACCCACAGGACTAAAGCAAAGCCACAGAATGACTCAAGGAATCTTAGGAAAGACAATGCCACAGTCCCTGACATTTATCATTTTGGCAACAAGGTAAACATTTCCTAAACTTGTAGAAATAATTTAGGTTCTTAATGGAAGTCTGATTTTTTTTTTTAATTTACATTCTGGAGCTTGATTGGTTTTTCCTGAGAGAAAGCACTGCCCTGTTGTGCATGTTTAGGAGAAATGTAGAGACGAGTCTGGTGATGGGACTGTTTGTATGTGCTTGGCTCCAAGGGGCTGTGTTGTCCGCATTAGCCTGTACCATTGTTGGCTCTCCAGCGACGCCTGGCTTCCCAGTAAATGCTGTTTGCAAGACTCATAGGTGGGGTTCGGTGGCTTTCAGGCCACCCAGAGTTCCATGTGTATCTGTTTGATAAACTCTGTGGTTTGTCTCTTCTCTGTGTTTTTGCCAATTTGTTTAAAAAAAAAAAAAAGAAAGAAAGAAAGAAAAGTGAGCAGGCAAGCATATGTTAAGTGTCTATCATTTTACAGGAATTTATGAAAAATCTAAGTGTAATTGCATTCCGGAAAGAACAAAAGGTTGTTTCCTGGGGAGATTTTTTTTTGAGGTGATTGGGTCTTTTTTTTTTTAAGGCTATGAATATTAACTATGTTGAATATGTGACTTTGTAAATGCATTTTTTTTTCAGCAGGCTAAGCAATGTTTTTTCAAAAAGCAAGGCTATAATTAACTACTCTTTGCATATCAGAGATCAGGAAGAGAATGAGTGTTGGAAATCATCCTTTTTTTTTTATTATGGCACAGGTTTTCTGGTGTTGTCCAGGTATAGGTGTTAACTCTTAAATTTTATCTTTATAGTTTGGGGTTTCAAGCCTCAGCACTATTAACATTTTGGGCTGGATAATTCTTTGTTGTGAGGGGCTGGCCTTTGTATTATAGGATGTTTAGCAACATCCCTGGTCTCTACTCACTACATGACAGTAGCACCCTGTCCCCCTCCCCAGTCATGACAATTAAAACATGTCCTCCCAGACATTGTGAAGTGTCCCCTCGGGGGCATATATACTCCCTGGTTGAGAACCACTGGTATCATCAATGCAGAGAAGGTAAGATTGGTCAGATCAGGATTTATGTTTGACTTTTCTGTGGTCTACTTTGAAGTCAGATAGTTGTCTCCAGGGCAATAATAGGCTACTGGAAGGAACCTTTACCTAAACTTCAGTGGAAATACAATTAAATTTCATAGCACTGAAAGTCACTAACTAAATTGGTTATATTGAAAATGTAATCAGTGAATTGAGACCTGAGGATAGGCTTGAGGATCTGGGAGGGTGTTTTCTAGAGAGTGATCTGATGTAGGTCTCGATTGATTCCAGGCAAAGGGCAGGAATCGTGTGGCACTTCTATGGTGAATCAGTTATGGTTGTTAAATTTAGTTATTTGCAGTGCTAATGGCATAAATCAAAGAACAGGACACTTCTTTCCTAAATATCCACTCGCCCTTCTAGGCTGGGCAGGCTATGCAGGTATTGCAGGTTGTGGCCTTCTGTGGACAGTTGACCTATGCAGATGAAACACCCACCTGCTGTGGAAAATCTGGAAAATCCACCAAAGCCTGTAACAAAACCCTTACTTGACTACGTGTTTTAATGACTACAAGTTACACACTTGGCTAGAAATTAGTGGCGTGTGTTTTCCTCCCATATGGTTCAATTTCCCTCTCATGTTGCTGATTTTTTTTTTTTTTTTTGGTGAGGAGGATTGACCCAGAGCTAACATCTGTGCCCATCTTCCTCTATTTTCTGTGGGACACCTGCCACAGCATGGCTTGATAAGCGGTGCGTAGGTCCACGCCCAGGATCCGAACCTGTGGAACCCCAGGCCGCCAAAGCACAGGGCACGAACCTAACCACTATGCCACTGGGCTGGCCCTTACATTGCTGATTTTTAAAGATGCTTCCCTTTTTATTGACACTGACAGTACAGATCAAACAAAAGACCAAAGAGCCATGTCACAGACTCAGTCTCTAGCAGAGAATGTTGTGCTGCACTAACTTTGGATAACAAGTTATGGTTTTATATCAGATATTTTAATAATGCAATGGAAATTACTTTATGAAAAATTGGTCTGAAAGGTGGCAATTGATATGTAATTTGATGTTCCATATTAAAATTTACTTGTTTTACATCATTTTTAGTATTGCTTTCAAGCATAACTGCCTATATAATGTAATTGTGTTAATTCATTGTTAAATACATTTTTATTAATTACTTAACTGGAGTGAATTATAAATCCAAAAGCCAAAAACATGGTTTTGCTTATATTGGACAAGCAATTAATCATGTTTGGATCTGTTTTTTAAAAAAGTTTTGATGATTTTATAAAGCTTTTGGATACTTTGATGAACTGTTTTTACACTGTAAAAAACGCCTTTGAATGCATTTTTAAAGGACTATAAAATAACAGTTAGAACTTAGAATTAGAGTCAACTTTCAATGATCACTTCAATGATCATTGCTAATAGAGGGAAGAAGAGGTATTATAGAAAACAAAAAAGCATTTGAAAAGAATTACAAGAAGCCTGGCCATCCTCAGTCTCCCTCTGTCCAGCACTAACATTTCGTCTACAGTTGGAGTTGACTGGCCAGTAGAAGGGGAAGCCACAGCCGCAGAGAAAGCTATGCGCTTGTGGGAGACCGCATATTAACAGTTTTTTTCCTCGCAGATTTTGATTGGCCCTTGTCTGAGCACATTTCTATATGAAACCGGGAAATAGTAACCCATTTTTTGTTGCATATATAGTGCAAAGGTAGCGTTTAGAAGCACTTTCATGAGACTGATGCTGGGAACTGTCATAGCAGGATGCCTCCTTGGAAACGCCTGGAACAAAAGATGTCTTCAGGGTCTCTTCTCCCTGTACCTCTTCTGTTGTTAATGCCCCCGCCCAGACACGAGTTCTTTAGATCAAGGATTTATATGCAGTTTACTGCTTCCATATTTGTGCCTGAAACAAAGAGAGACAGCTACCACTGTCACTCTAAAAGTTAGAGCACAAGAATTCAGAAATATGAGGAAAATTTGTACAAGTGTTTGAGGGAGGATATTAGTCCTGTCTCTAACATTTGTCCAATTAAAAAAACTTATAGCTGTATAAGTTAGCTATATAGTTTGTTTGAATCATCTAACCTTGTCTCTGTCTAAATATAGACATATCTAGGAATACTGTGAATCCAAGCTTTGTGTTTTGGCTTCTTGAAAATCAACGAAGGCCCACACATGCTTGTGCACATGTTGAAAATAAAATTCTCGCTGCAGATAGCACCAAGGGTGAAGGGGTAACCACACACTCTTTCTTGTGTTTTCTTTTAGGGCAACAGTCTAATAGCTGTTGGAATTTCGATAGATCCAAACTACTTGTGTTTAGTCTTCTAGAGTTTCTAGGTCCTCTAGGTCTATTGATTTAGACAGAAATACAAATCTTTTAATGCTTATTTTAGAAAGTCCGTTGGTTGAGTTTATTGGGACATGGAACTAATGAGGCTCAAGTCATGGGTTTGAGCTCTGCTTCTAGCACTAAGCTTTGCCAGAGTCCATGATTCTATTGTCATGTCTCTAAAGAGGTGATCTTTAGAGACCAAGTCTAAAGAGAGCATCCTTTCATTCCACAGATATTTGTGGGTGTCTCTTATGCTGGACATATATCCTAAACAAGATAGACCACAAACAAATAAATAAATGAGAAAAATGTCATATAAGTGCATGCAGATTATTAAAATTGGGTGAAACAATCAAAAGGTAGTTATTTCTGGAATAAAATAGATAAAGATGGATTAGGTCTCAGTGGAATAAAAATGATCATAGAGTTGTAGAGCTTCTGAATACAAAAGTCTGGGTCTTGTTCTGTTTATATTGCATAGAATATTGGGGACAGCTTTCGTTGGGGTGATAATTTTGTTATTTTCACTCCATCTGTTTCCCTGCAAATAACATATTTTAGAAAACCTCAGAAAAATGTTTGCTTCCAGACATTATAGAAGGAGAAGAAACTGAGAGACTTGCCATTCTACAGGGTTGGGGGGGGGGCAAAGGAAATACCCAAGCACATGGGTGGTGGGTGGTACCTGAATCCTTCAGGTCTAAAGAAAAAGATTCATACTATAAAAACAAAATATTCCATAATTGAGAGAGTCATTCAAAACCCCAAATGAGTAGGGTTTGAGGGAAACTATAGGTAAGAAAAGGACTCCTTAAATGACAGGAGGACAGGGAACTTCTGAATTACTTTCATATGCAAAGCACCTCAGCTGAACTCTCCTTCCCTGCCCTCCCTCCAACCTCAGGGGTGAGACGTCCCTCCGGCAGGCCAGCACCTTGCATCCTCATTGTCCTCTGGCCCCTTGCCTCATCTTCAAATGCTTTCTCTGAATTGGCTTTTCTTGCAGCCGCTGAGCATGGTCTTGCCTCTCTCACATCCTAAACCATCCAGTCCTCTTTTAGGGGCCGCATCGTCTGTTTAGTTTCCCTCCTTGTCAGTTTTATTGCAAGAGAAGCGAACTCTCCTTACTGTCTCTCTCCCTGTGTCCCCACAACTATGTAATCTTGTGTTTACCTTTGCAAAGGCCACAACTAAGTTCCATATTGTAAAATTTAGTACTTTTAAAATAGGACTTGGCGTGAGGTAGGTGGAGGTTTGAATCTTGGCTCTGCTACAAACCCATCAAGAGACATCAGACAAGTTACTTAACCTCTCTGAGCCTTACATTAGAAAATGGGATGATAATAGCTTCTTTTATTATGAAGATCGAATGTGGTCAAGTATATAATAAATATATAGTAAAGAATGCAACGCATGGCGTGGGCCCACAGGAAATGCTTCCTGGGGGATAGTGGCTTCTCCTACTTCTCCTGCAACAGCGCTGGTGCAGTTACTGCTGCTGGACCTGCGGCTGCCTTGATTTTGTAGGCCCTCAGTCTCTTCAGGCTCCCATCCCTTGGCTTCTGCCTTTGCACTCTGTAGGTTTGCCTCTGACCCTGCCTGCAGCTTTCAGTCTCCTTCGTTGCCTTCCCAGCCTTTTCCCATGGCTGAGAGGAAGGGGCTGCCAAGGGCTCAGTCCTTGGCCTCCTGTTCTTCTCACCACTATGCCGGCCATGCTCATGGTTGAACTCCCCGCTGCCTGCTCATGTGCTCAAGTTTATCCCTCTTGCCTGCCAACATTATCACTGGGATGTGCTACGTCCCCTTCCCTCGTAACATGTTATAAACCCCATCACCTCTCAATTCCACTGTTGGCATTAGCCTCTTAACTATTGTTTTCCCTTTTATTTTTTTGCCTTCCTTAAATTTAGATGTCTCATAGGCAGAGTGATTTCTGGAAAAGGCAAATCAGATTATTCCCAGTTAAAAACCCTCAAGCCAAGCCCCTGGCCCAGCAGCATAGTCTATAGCACTTCCCCATGACACTCAAGACTCCTCTTCTCCTGGCTCTTGTCTACTCAGCGCCCCATCCATTGTCCCTCCGCCCGTCACAGTCTATGCTCTGATGATATCCAGTGCCAGTAGGTCCTCAAACGCATGGTACATGTTTTGCCTGCAAGTTTCAGGGTATTTGCTCTGCCTGGAATATCTTTCCTCCTTTCTTTGCTTAGCTCACTTTGATTGTCCTCCACACAGACTTCGCCTCCATAAGGCCCTCTTTGAATCCTGGCTGGACTGAGGGCCCCTCCTCTGTCCTCCCACAGCACCCTGTCTGTTTCTCAGGCTATAATTGTGACTCATTTTTAAAAAATTAAATAAAACTGAACAGAATGGACTAGAAGAGAAAATGCTATTTCACGTTTGTGTCTAAGTATACATAGGGTTGCTGGGTAAACGGTATATTTTATTCAGAGTTACATCAAAAAAGTTTGAAAAACACAGATTTGCCATGCGCTACTGAAATGATCTGTTTGTATTTGCCCCATGGATTGTAAACTCCTTAAGAGCAAGGACTGTTCTTATCTTATTAGTCCTAATGTTTAGCAAAATATGTAGTCAAATAAAAAGCTTATTAAATGCAATCTGCTAGTTACCAAAGGAGTAAAGGTGAGGGAAAATAGTGGAGTACATGAATTCCCAGGATGAAATAAATGATTGTGTGAAATGATTGTGCAGAAAGTTGCTCTGAGTCTAAATGAGTTAATCGCTCTGGTCCCCCAGACTGAAGCTTCCTTGTCCTGTGAACCAGTTGAATCTATATAGGAAGTCTCCGGTGAGAATCTGCCGGGGCCAGTACCTTGTTCTCTTGTGCAAATGCGTATGAGCAGATTCCGTGATTATTTAGGGGAAAAGTAGCTCTTTATTTCTTTAGAGAAGCTGAGCTCCTACCACATCATACTGTGAACCGGCTTGCCTGCAGCCAGGGTCACAGAGGAAGGGAAGGAAGGGCGGTCAGGTGAAAGGTTCCATATGGTCTTTCTCACACATTCTCCTGCTGGCAGGCCAAAACACACCCCGGAGGAAGAGCGGTCATCCTTGCCTCCCAGAGGCTCACTGATGTCGTTCTCAGGACTGAAACACAGAGTGGGAGCCTCAGGATGCTGTTCCTGGAGTCCCTACTCTTCCCTCCTTGTCTTCCCTCCTTGCCTCCCTCCTTGCCTTCCTCCATGTCCTGGCAGGGAGCAGCATGTGGCTTTATTGCACATGCCACTTTCCTGTTCTTCTGGGTTGTTCTATCCTCTTTTTCAGACACCTTTTCTCCCAAATTCAGTATTAGTTCTTTTATTGCTTCCTCTCATATTTTTGCCACCTGTCTTCTCACTGTGCCTTTTTCTTCCTCCGTGCCTTACTTCTCTTCGTCTCTGTTGGGCAAAGCCTGGTGCCATGCGTAGAACAACGAGTTCAATAATAGTTTGCTGTCCAACTAGCTTGAATTAATAAGGAGTAAGTGTGATGCTATGACTGCTTTTTGGTTAGCTTCCCCATAAGCATTTCCCCTGCTCTCTCTTTCATGCCCTTATCTGCCTCCTCCTTTCAAACATTATTATCGGTACTTTATTTTATAATCCGGACATAAATGACTTGACATAAATGACAATCTTGACAGATCTGATGTTATTAAAAATACCAGCTGAATAATATGCTTGCATTTCTTGAGATCATACACTTCATTTGTGATAAGTTGGATCTCTGAGTCTAGATGAGTTATTAACTGTGAGGACAGTTATCCTCTGCACCAGCTCTGAAGCGTGTCTGTGGACAGATTGCCTCCCAGGGGTTGCTGTGGATGCAGTCAGAGCCACTGAGAAAAGTCAGTCCCAGAAGCTCGAATGCAGCCTGGCCTGAGGGCCCCCTAGCTGGGAGGAGTTTGGGCAGCAAAGTGTAAAGGAAATAGCTCTAGAAAAATCTTTCTAGATTGGCAACAGCATTTTTGTTTTTCTGATTTTACAAACAATGCATAGTTACTATAGAAAAAAAATCAGATGTAGTAGAAAGGTTTAAAAAAGAAAGTGAAAATTATCCACTTTCCTGCTCTCTCTCCTTTTTGGTGTATGTCGTCTAGACTTTTGCATATACATGTAATATATATAATATTTTTAAAGGATTATTCTAAAATGTTATTTTATTACCTGATTTTAAAAAAACTTAATATAACACAGATATCTATCCACGTAATCAGTGTAGCTCTACATCGTTGTTTTAATGGTTGCGTGGTGTTTAATTGTAAGGTTATTCCATAATTTTCTAACCAATTACATTTAGGTTGTTTCCATTTTTTTAGTATTATAAAATAAAGAATGTTCTAATTAAGGTCTGTTCTAGGTGGCTTGAATTGGACAAATAATTTAATCACCTTTTGAATCCATGCCCACTTGTGTAAAAGGAGAGAGTTGAACTTGATGATCTCTTGGATATCATACTTAAGGTTAGTTTTGATTATGTTTATGGTTTCGTGCCTTCAACTCGTGGCTTTCCATGGCAGAGGAGGTATAGACAGTGGCTAAGGGCATGACTGCTGCAGTCAGAGTGCTTGGGTCCAAATCCCTTTCATTACACTTATTAGCTGTGTGACTTTGGCATGTTGTGTAACCTTGTTAAGCCTCACCTTCCTGATTTGTAGATGGCGATGGTAATCCTGACATTGTAGTGTTGTTGTCAGGATTAAATGAAGTAATGATGTAAAGTGCTTAGTGTGGTGCCTTACACATGATAAGCACTCAATACATGTCAGTTGATCTTTTTACTATAATGATTTGTACTTCTAATCCCTTTCTCCAAGCATCAGAAGCCTACTCATCATTCAACGGCGAGCTCAGATGGCTCTCTATCTTTCCACTTGGTTAGGCCAAAAACCTTGGAGTCATCCTTGACATGTGTTATGAGATGAATTATGTCTACTCAAAATTCCTATGTTGAAGTCTTAAACCCCCCTCTGCCCAGTGCCTCCAGAATGTGACTGTATTTGGGGACAGGGTCTTTGAAGAGGTAATTAAGGTTAAATGAGGTCATTGGGATAGGCCCTTATCCAATAGGACGGGTGTCCTTATAAGAAGAGGAGATTTAAAAAGACCATGTGAAGACAGAGGGAGAAGATGGCTATCTACAAGACAGGGAGAGAAGCCTGAGAAGAAACAACCCCACCTTGATCTCAGCCTTCCAGCTTCCAGAACTGTGAGAAAGGAATTTCTGTTGTGTAAGCCACCCAGTGTGTAGTATTTGTTATGGCAGCCCTAGCAGACTAACACAACACCTCTTTTCCTCTTGCATCTTACGTCTAATCCGTTAGAAAGTCCTATCAGCTCCCCCTTCAAAATATGTCCAGCATCTGACTACTTTTTATCATCTTCCACTGCTATCATATTGGTCCAAGCCAACATCATCTCTAGCCTGGATTATTACAGCGCCATGTTGTGGTATGCCAGATCACATTACTCTTGTTCCTAAAACCCAGCTCATGTAGAATCAAAGTGTAAATCCACACTGCGGTCCATGAGTTATAACGTGATCTGGCCACAGCTGTTCTCCTCATCTCCATCTGCTCAGGCACCTCTGCCTCCTTGCTCTTCCTGTACCGGGCACACTGCTGTGTTTACCGACTCCCTCTGCCTGGAACACTCTTCCTGCGGATATTTGTGTGCTCAGTCTCACCTCCTTCAGGTCTTTCCTCAAATATCATCTTCTCAGTGAGGCTTTATCCAATTTCTCTCTCACACACACGCATACACACACATAGCACTCGTTTGCCCCTTTCTTGCTTTATTTATTTTTCTCCGTAGTACTTATCATCATCTTACATGTCATATACTTTGCTTGTATTTTTAACTATTGTGTTGTTGTTGTTTATTATAAGTGCCACGAGGGCTAAAGGTTTTGTCTGTTTTATTCGCTGTATGTCCACAGCACTGTGAACATTGCCTCGCACATATTAGGTACTCCATAATGGTTTTTTGAATGAAGGGATGTACTTTTTGGCTCTCTTCCAGTCTCCCGCTCTTCCTTTGTGCTCCTATAGCACCATGTTTCCTGTGGTTCTTAGTGTATTCTGGATTTACTACAGTTTGTGTGCAGTCTCTCCCCCATAGACTGTAAACTCTGAGCAGAAAAAATTCCTCAATTTTAGATTAGGGTATCCAGTGGTACTCTGTATGTACTAAGTGCTCAATAGACAGTTAATGAATGTGCATAGACACTGACATCAGCAGCATGCATATAGCCACCCCGTTTCCCTTTCTTTCCCCATCCAAAACTAACTGGTAGACCCTGAGCTCACGGTTCTACTTTATGAATGGAGTGGGGATCTTCTGACCCATCACTATTTACCCATCGCTGCCTTCATCCCCTACAGGCTGGTGATGCACATCTTCTCTCTGTTTCCCTCCTTTCTCTTTCTCTTAGAGCTCTTCTCCAGTTATCTCAGAAGAGTTTCATTCCTTTTCTTTCTTACACCTTCCCGTGGGATCCCTTTGTTTGATAACTATTACTGCCTAACAAGAGCAGAAGCAGTGCTCGTCTATAAAGTTAATTGCCAGAAGAACAGAATAAACGTGTGGGAGCAGCAGGCTTCTAGTCTTGGTCAAGATCCTTCTAGAGTGAGGCGGCCTTCGTGGAAAGAGAAAGATTTAAGTTGAAGATTGAAAATTGGCAGTATTGGGATAGAAGAGAAAAAGGGGGAAGGTGGTTGAAGTAGAGGGAAATAAGAAGCAAAAGGGAGGAGGCAGAGAGCCCAGCTTTTCCTTTAGTTAACACTGCTTTTCTTCCTGTACTAGATTACGAGGATCGAAATAAAAGTTTAAAAATTATTTTTTGTTGAATTTAAATTGTTTTCTGTTTGGTTTAATTACTAGTATTTCAACAGTTATTTCTCCCTTTTTTATGTTGTCTGTGTACATTAGCTACATGTATTAAGAAAGCTCTTCTGGGTTGGTCTGAGATTATAAGCACTATTTACATTGTAGTTTTTATGGGAGGATGAATTTTGAGTTGCAGACAATTGACTTACATAGAAACTTCTGGAATACAACTTAATGGTGGACTGATTTCTTATAACTGCTTTTAATTTGTTTTGGTTTTAGTTTTGGTGTCACATTTCCCTTATCTGGTCTGTACATGGAATCCAGTGTGGCTTTTTTCATTTGATTCTGTAGTTACTCTATGTAGCTAATCGTCAAGTTAAAACAAGTTATAAGTCCTGTCATAAACAATTTTATTTCAAATTTCTTATTACATTATAATATTTTTAAATGATTCATAGTTTTTTCCTCTGCCTTTTAATCAGATAATAATCAGGTAGAGCCTTTCTTTTATATTAATTTTCCCACATAAGAAGAGTAAGTGAATGAATATAAGAGTAAAGATTTATTCTAATGAGTCATCATTATTTTATATGGGAGCTCAAACAAAATTGCTAAAAGAGCAGTAAGTAAAGATTTTCTTAAACTCTCACCTTTGTGGGATTCAGATGTGAGTTCCTCAGGAGAGGGATGGTGCTTTTGTCCCTAGAGCTACACTCAGTAAATGGAGCTGAAGGAATGACAGTTTCTACTGAGACAGTCAGAAATCAGGGCCCATCTGCAAAGCCTCTGGATGAATACATCTTACCCGTCTGGCATTTTTGTGCTTTTGAAAGGCAATTCATTACATCCATGGAGAAGAAGTGTTTTAAAAACAGAATATCCTCTGATTTTCAATAGTTTTGTCTTTAGTTATTTTGTTATTCCATATAATCACAAAATTCACTCCAAGTCAGAGTGCAAAATACCTTTGCTATGAAAATGTTCAGTTACCCCAGTGATTGGCAAGGTTTAAAACCTCCCCTCCCCCACCACTTTCCAGAAAGCCCTTTCATTCCTTTCTCTTCAGAAAATTCTAATTAATAAATTAATTATTGATCAAGCATATTTCTCCAGCTACAAAAACTCATTTCTTAAAATTTAACATTTAAGAGAAGGTTAACTTGGAAGTTAATTATAGTTAGTATGATATCAATGATTGCTTCCTGTTCATTATTTTTATAAAATGGCTCTTTCAGATTGATTGAAGATTACTTGTTAGGGATGAATAAAGAAAAACATGTATTTTAATTTTCCTACTTTCTAAATCATCCAGCACACATTTACTTAGAATGTTCAGCTTTTTTTAAAAAGTGTTTTGACTTATACGTGAATGTTCATAGCAGCGTTATTCATAATATCCAAAAAGTGGAAACAACTCAAATATCCATCAGCTGATGAATGGATAAATAAAATGTGGTACATCCATGCGGTGGAATATTGTTTGGTGATAAAAAGAAACGAGATACTGATACCTGCTACAAATGGATGAACCTTGAAAACATTATGCTAAGTAGAATAAGCCAGTTACAAAAGGCCACATACTTATGACTCCATTTATATAAAATGTCCAGGGGGGCAAAACTATAGAGACATAAAGTAGATTAGTAAGTAGGGGGTTGGAGGGCAAGGGGAGTGACTGCTAATGGGTGCAGGATTTATTTTTAGGGTGATGAAAATGTTATAAAATGGTTCAGCAGTAAAATCCCAGGATATGACTTGTAAACATACGTGTGGGAAGCTTTTCTCTAGGGTAGTAAACAAGAGAGAGAGTTGCTAGGTAGACGATGTGCCTGTTTTCCATTTTGATGCTGCAAGTTGTCCCCTCAAAGATGCCGGTGTGCTCTCCCGTTAGCAGGTTCCTTGTCCACTCCCAACACTTGGTGTCATCAAACTTTATTTGTGGTTCAAACAAACTCCTTGTTTTAATTCGTATTTGCATTTGTATGAATATTCATGAGGCTGAACAGATTTTCATGTTTTATAGTACTTTAATCTCCTTTTCTGCAAATTATTATCCTTTATGCATTTTTAAAATATTGGTTAGTTTAACTTTTTCTTATTGATTGGTAGGCATTCTTTATATATTTTGGATATTAATCTTCTGTCTCATGTTTTGTAAATGTTTTCTTTCTCTCTAGCATGTCTTTAAACTTTGTTTATGGTATCTTTTGTCAAGCAGAGGTTTTGAATTTAGATGTAGTCAAATTTATCTTTCTTGGTGCTCAGAAGCCCCTTCATCTCCCTCCCCGCTTCGTTTAATTCTCTGCTGTTGCCATCTTGAAAAGTCTTGCACTTTCATTTTGCACTGGGCCCCACAAATTGTGTAATTGATCCTGCTTGTATGTTATTTTAGGTTTAGGTTTTTAATTACTCTGGAATATTTGTATGTGTGTATGACTTGTGTGAAGAAGAGATTTTGTTATTTTTTATTTTGTGCTTTTTGCAAATGGACAGCCTGTTATTTCAATACTATTTGTTGAGTAGTTAATCCTCTTCCCATGATTTGGAATGCCACTTTTATTATATTTTGAATTCCCTTGTATTCCCTGGACTGTCTCTGGAGTCTGTGTTCTGTTCTGTTAATCTGGTCATTTATTCCTGCACTAGCATCCTGCTGTTTTAATTACTATATCTTCACAGTGTTATTTTGATGTCTGGTGGGGCAAGTCCTTTGTTCTTTCTTTTTAGGATCGCCTCAGCTCTCTTGTATACTTATTCATTGGCTTTAATTTTTCGTATCAGCGTGTCAAATTCCTTGCAAATTCCATTTGATATTTTGTTAGAGATTACATTAAATTTATAAATTAATTTTATAATATTGAGTTTATATTGAGTTTTCCCATCCAGGGACAAGATATGTCTCTTCTTTAGTTAATTTATGTCTTTTAGTAAAGTTTTATATTTTTTTCATAACAGTCGTGCATACTAGGCATTCTTAATTGTTATTTTGAGTGGGATTTATTTCTATTTGTTTTTCTAATTGATTATTGCTGTTGTGTATAAAAGCTAATAATTTCTGTTTTTGATCTTCTGTTTGACATTCTTGCTAGCATCCTTAATTTGATGATTTCTGAGAAAAGTGTGGTCGAAGTCTCTTTCCATGATTATTGCTTTGTCAGTCAAATATGCTGGTACTCAAAGTCATGAACAATTTTGCAAAAAATAAGAAAAGACACATTTCTGGTTTTATAAATATAAAGTTCAGTCCAACCATGCTGCCTGTAATATCCTAAGGAAGTGAGGAGTCACCTACATAGATGAGGCTGTATCTAACAGATGATAGAAACCTAAGGTCTTGATAGTTCAAAGATATTGTTCATTATTTTGAAATAAAGAACCTGTTCTAACTACTTTTAGGAATCTTTCTAACCTAATGGAATACTCAGAGATGCGGTCAAAAATGCTTTCCTGCATAATTTGTAATACTGAAAATCAGAAGTAAATGTCCAGTAGTAACAGTTAAATAAATCAAGAGATATTATATAGGCTTTAAAAATCATGTTGTTGAAAATATTTAAGATTATGGGGGGAATCATAGCTGATTATTTAATAAAGCAGAATATAAAATAGCATATAGTATGATTATACTTTGAGAAAAATAATATATGTACGGTAAATATGTGCATAGAATAAAGGTTATTTCTTATTTTTATTTTTTTTGCTGAGGAAGATTCACCCTGAGCTAACATCTTTGCCAGTCTTCCTCTATTTTGTATGTGGGTCACTGCCACAGCATGGCTGACGAATGGTGTAGGTCATACCCAGGATCCAAAGCTGCAAACCTGGGCCACCAAAGCTGAGCGCACCGAACCTAACCACTAGACCATGGGGTCGGCCCAAAGGTTATTTTTTAACAGTTTTCTCTTGAATGATGGTATAGATAATCTCATTTTGTTCTTTATATTTGGCTATATTTTCTAAATTTTTAAAGTGATGATTTATTTAATAATAAAATGTATGTCTTTGGAAGCATCTTTAGCCAAATAACTTCTTTTGTCTAGAATGTACATAACCTAAAATCAGGTGAGTGCTAAAATTTAATATTGGAATAGTATCTAATTGTAAAGGCAGAAGTGCTTTAAATGATTATGGTGATTTAAACTGAAATATACTCAATGAAGTTTAAATTAAAATAATATCAGTGAACATAGAGTAAAAAGATGGATACATTTTGTGTTGGAGAGTGCTAGGGGGCAGTAGGTATTCTTATCTGCTGGTAGTAGTGTTAGGCAACTTGTGATGAGCAATTTAGCTATATGTGTTAAAGTTTTGAATATTTATATTCTTTGACCCAAAAAATTCTCTGCTATGAATTAATCCTGCAGCAATTCCTGTAAAAGTATAGAAGGATTTCACTGAGTATTGTTTATAATAGTGAAAAAATTGGACAAAGAATCCTAATATCCATCAGTATGGACTTGGTCAAATAAATTGTGTTACATCTAAAAAAGGGAATATTATACAAACCTTAAAAAGAAAGGGGAGCTTTATGGATAATAGTGACATGAAAAAATGTCCAAGATATATTATTAAGCGAATGAAACAAGTTGCAAAATATTATGTATAGTATGATCCCGTTTTTGTAACAAATGGTATGTGTGTGTACACATTCACATACACACACATGCGCGCATTAAAAATTTTTAGGAGAAATACTATATGAAATAGTTAATAGTACCTGTCTGTGAGCAAGGGGCAAAACATGGGTAACTTCACTTCGTGTATTACTATGATTTTGAATTTTTACAATAAACATTAATTATTATTATTATTTTTTTGATGAGGAAGATCCGCCCTGAGCTAACATCCGATGCCAATCCTCCTCTTTTTGCCAAGGAAAATTGGCCCTGGGCTAACATCTGTACCCATCTTCCTCTACTTTATATGGGACACCGTACGTCAAGACACAGCATGGTTTGGCAAGCGGTGCATCAGTGCGTGCCTGGGATCCGAACCTGCGAACCCTGGGCCGCTGAAGCGGAGCGCACGCACTTAACCGCTGCACCACTGGGCCAGCCCCTAAACATTAATTACTTTAAACAAATTTTAATAAATGTAAATTTTAAAAGGTAGAAAATGATATCTCTGTAATCAGATACTACTTCGGTATTTCCTTTCTGTGTATGGTCATATGCCTAGCGGTGTAATAAGCATGTAAAATAGACAGCATCCCTGCCCCTGAGGAGCTTGTCCTCTGAAATTCTCTTTTTTGCAGGTATACAACATTCATGTAATTATTTTAATAGGTGATAACATGGTAATTAATTTGCTAGAAGTAAAATAATTAGTAATTTACCTCAGTGAACTGGTGCTAAATCCATGGAGATTTATCCTATGCAGGTCAGATAATCCGAGGGTGGATGCTTAACTTGTCTATGAAAGGAATTAGATAAGTAAAGTTAATAACATTAGTGCAAACTTTAAAAAACCCCTTTGGAGTTCTTATGAAACATAAAAAAAGTTGTAGTTTATACCACTGTATCTTAAATAGTAGGCATAGAAATAAGTCTTAGGAGAATTTGTTACTTATAATGGGTCATAAGTATCATATAAAGTTAAAAAGTCCGGTGCAAATATTTAAGTTTTGAGTTGACTTCTCATTTTCATTTAATGTACCTGATGAACTTTAAAATACCTGTTAATTCATACAATATTAAGCTATAATTTTCATTCAGTGGCATTCATATTTATTGAGCACTGCTGTTATCCCTTCTTTAAATGCCTAGCTACCATAAAACGTTAACTAAAAACCAACCTTAGGAAAGGATGAGCAATAAACCATTAATTGTAGGTAATTGTGCAAATAAGTTCACTGTGGGTAACTTTGCACGATTTCCAATTTTAATCACTTTTAAACGAATGCCTTAGTTTTTGTCTTACTCTGTTCCACCCCTCTAAACTCTAAGCTGGTAATTTGTTTTCAATAAGTATTTGTTTAATAAACTGTTCAGAATGCACACCTGTGTTGTCAGGAGCAATGATGAAAGCTAAGTTTTTGAAACTGCCACCAGACGAGGCTTCTGGTTCCTGTTAGCTTTGCTTCCCATGGATAGATACTATGACTACTGTAGACCTTTCCTCCTAACTCCCTTTCCCCTTTATTGGGATTAGATATCTTTGCGGTCTATTTTCTACTGCCAAAGCCTAACTTCTACATTTAGGCTTGTCAGCACCTCAGACCATCTTTGGCTCTGTGTGTATTCTTCCAGCTTCCCATTCAAGTGTAGAGAAAGGGGGTTCCAATTCTGCTCCAGTGCCAGCCCCTGCACCTGGACCTGATGGCATCACTCGTACCTTCCTCAGCTCTTGTTTCCATGTTTATCCTCACTCTCTCCAGGATCTTCCATCCATCCCTCTGAATTCAACCACACACCTAGCCTGTCTATCATAATATTATCTGCCTTTTGAATCCTATTCTCTTTTGCTCCTTTTTACTACAAAACGTATTGAACAAGTGGTTCATACCCACTGTCTCCCAGCCTCTCCAAACTGATTTTCATTTCCACCAATCTACTGAACAACTTCTTTCTTCAGTGCTACCCTTGATCTTATGTTGCAAAATCCAAAGGTCTCTTATTCATTATTTCTCTCTTTGGTGTTTGCACAGCATTAATGTTGCTGACTCGACTCTTCATGAGACTTTTTTTTCCCTCCTGGTTTTTCTCACATTATCCATCATAATTCTTCTACCTTTATAGCCGGTTCTTCTCAGCTTGCTTTGCTGGTTACTTTTCCTTCTGCTGTCTGACGGTAGACGTTCATCATGGCTCTGCCCTCAGGTCCACACTCTCCTCTATCAATATTTTTTCCCTTGGAGAGCTCTCATAAGCAGCAGATATCACCTCTGCACTAGTGGCTTCTTCAGCATAGTCCTATCCTTGAACACTTACCTGGCTGTCAGTACTGTATCCCACCTGTGTTCAGAACTTTTTCAATTAGATGTCCCACTATAATGTCCTTTCCAGCTTGAGAACCTGTGATTCTTTGGGTGAAAAGAAAGTCATCTTCTCCATAAAACTAGTTAATTTATAAACATTCTTTGTTTCAACAAAGTAACATCATTATTCAGATCTCTGTAAGAGGTACCACCTTGACTAGTGATTTAGCTGAAAAATCTAGGAGTTTCTCTTAAATCAACCTGCCCCATTATCCTCTGTGGAGTCATGTGCTGATTTACATCAGGTCTCCCAGCACAGTTGCCCCACCCAGGTCTTTCTCACCTTTCCTGGCATTCTGACTTAATTCCTCCTCGGGGTCCTCGCTGCCTGATGATGCTTCCTAAACACCACTGTAGTCAAGCCACTAATCATCCAGCCATTCCTTATTTGCTTTGATGTTGGTTGTAGCTCCTGGACCTGACTCACAGGACGCTCAGACGTTTGCCTCTCTGTTTGTCTCCCACTTCCTTCCTTTCTCCCACTTGACGTTGGGTCAGCTACATTCTCTTATTCATGCCTTTAGCCACATTGTCCTCCTTGTGGGAACTGCCTGCTTCACTCCATTCTAAGTCCTACCTAGCTTTCAAGGACCACCAAAATCTCTCCGAATCTACAGCATCTAAAGTCAGTACCCTATATTTTAATCGAATATTGTTCATTTATGTCGTCTATGTGGATAAATAAACAATTCCCTAGGCATAAACCTCACCTTCCTTCAGAAGCATTTCCCGAAGCCTTTCTATTTTCTATCATTTCTTAAAACATATTTTAGTCTTATTTTCATAACTGTGCTTTGAGCTTTTGAGGGTGAGAATATATCCCTTTCTCTGTCCTCTCTGGTGACCATTAATATACGGAGGATAATTTCAGTAACTACTTATTGATTAATTGTTGGGCATCATAGTTTGAATACTTAACAGGCTAAGAAAACTTAAATAAGATTTCAAACAATCCAATCATCTATAGGCAACGAAATAACAAAAGTTTCTGTTAGTAACATATGCCAGGGCCTAACATTCTTGGAAATTAAAAAAAAATGTTTTCTAGATGAAATACTTGCTATTAAAGTGTATGTCCTCTTGTTTCAGTGAAGATGGAGAGCCTGCCAGTTTCCTTGAGATAGCCTTCTGACATTTAAAACATAAAACCACCTCATGCTCTAAGGTCATAGAAGGTTAATGCTCGAAGGGGCCTTAGAGAGTCTTGACAGAACTCTCTCTCTTTACAGTTGAAGCCAACAGAAATTTAGGGACTGGTTACAACACTAGCAAATGTTGGGACTGGGACTAGAAGCCAGTGTTCTTATATCAAATCCAAAGACCTTTCCACTGCACACATCCATATATTCCATTCACTCTTGTTTTTATTCAGCACATACTTAGTGAGCACCTACCATGTGTCAGGCCATGCTAGCTAATGAACTATAACATTCTAAGACACAGTCCCTGCCCTCAAAGAGCATAGTCTACCGGAGGAGACAGACAAGTCAATGTAAAGTGGAAATGCAGTGGGACATGAGGTGGAGGAAAAGTTTTTTGTTTATGTTGCTTTATTTTAACATGGAAAGGATATGAGGAAATTTAATGCTAAGAGAAAGTGCCAACAGCAGGAAAAAGGCTGAAGATTTGGCTGGAGGGTAACTGGTGGAGTAATGTCCCTTTGAAGGCTGTGTGAAGGGAATAGGGTCCAGAGCGCAGGTGGGGGTGGGGGCATTATCCTGAGACCAGAGAGGGATAGCATTTCCAACCAGAAGGAACTGACGAAGGAGAACCAGAAGCTGTGGAAGCATTCCCATGTGATGCTTTCCATTTTCCAGATGAAGCAGGATACAAGGTCATTGGATGAGACTGAGGGTAGTAGAATAGGGAGGGAGGAGGAGGAGAATAAAGAATATTTGAAACCTCCCTGTAGGAAGTGCAGGAATCTTGACCTACTCGAGAATGTAGGGAGCAAAGTCATCTATTGCCCAAGAAGGGTAAAGATGGTGAGGGGAAAAGACCTGAGACAGCCTTCATAGAGACCCAGCAGAGGGCCACCACTAGGTGAATAAGGGGTTTGCTTGGCAGGAGCCAAGCCCTCTGATGTTCGTAGTGCTCCAGGGTGCCCAGTGTCTCAGCTCCTGCCGGAGGGAACCTGGCACTGATGAGCCTGGTGGATGGCAGTTATGCGGGAAGGGTTGGAGATCTGTGTGGGTCATGGGTCAGCTCAGGGAGCGTGGAAGCCTGGGGATGGACAAGAGTGGCACTGACCACAGGGATAAGTAGACACTTTTCTTTTGTGGCAGTTGGTGTATAAGGAATAGAAAGTCTGGTGAAGGAAGAAGGGGAAGGGATGTTAGAGAAGAGATTATTTTAAAAGAGATTTACTTTGAAAGGTTGTGGTCAGTTGATTTAGTCTTGAAATGGAGAGCTAAGCTGGCAGAGACATACTGATCAGTCTGGTCAGCACGAGGCGTCTCCATCCTTGAGTGATGGTGGGCCTTAGCTGCTAGCATGCCTCATGACCTAGATGTTAGGCTCCCTGGATTCTCACTGCAATCAGGAGGAGCCCCATCTAGGATCTTATTTTTTCCCTCCAGGACCTTTCATGTTTGATTCTTATGCTGTTATATTTCTTCAATATTAATAATTCAGAGTCAATTGTTTTTAATAACCTAACTATAAATAATTAGTGAAGAGAATTAAAAGAATTGATATACTTATTGATATTTTCATCATCCTTACCCTGCCCTGTGGCATGGCCTACTACTGATGAAACTTGATATTTTAAAATTTTTATAATTTTATGTGATGTGCCTTTGAGACCACCAAGAAGAAATGTCTGGGAGGCAGCTGGACACGCAGGTCAGGTGCTCTTGAGAACTCCAGACTGTTGTCACCTGCATGGACATGACCCCTTCTGTCCCTGAGTTCCCACAGTACTTGTGCCTCTCTTGCTGCTGCCATTAAGAGTTCCTGTTTTGGATCATGGGTATCTCTCTGTGCCTTATATTGTTTGCTAAGGGAAATCTAAGTCCAAAAGCGTTTGCCCAATAGCACAAAGATTTAATAACCTTTGAAAATGCAATTATGTCTCACTTTGCGTAATAGATGCTTATTGAATAGTCTTGAAAATTCTCCTCATGAGACTCTGAGTGTATGGAGAGGGAAAGGGCTGAAGTCTACGGCCGAGGCACTTGGAGTTCCTCCTGAGGCTCCTGCTTCCATCTGGTTCCAGTTCCGGTGCTGGCCCTTTTTCCTCAGTTACAGATTTGTGACTTGAGGAGATCTGCTCAGGTGGAAGAAAGGGTACTTGTTTCAGGTCTGGCTCATCTAGAAGGGGCAGTGAGGCATGGAGAATCCCAACCTGGGCTCCAAGAGTACTGCCTTCCTCTAAAAGGTCTTGAAGAACAAAACGTGTTCTTCCCCCCAGCCTCAGGTTACACTAGGGCAGAGGCAGAAAGACGGACCCTTGATAAATGCAGAGACTTTTCATAGAGCCTCTTTGAGGCCAGCTCCCCTGGGAAGTCCTGGTGGCCTTTCCTGAGTAATCAGGAGAGATTGAGGCTAGGATTTGTTCCTCATTCACTTATTCAAGGCATAGCTCAGTGAAGCCTAGAATCACTCTGATTTCAGACCCTTGCTCTCCTAGGTAGTGGGTTTGGCTGCTTTGAAATACCTGGTGTGGAGCACAATAGCAGCTTATTAGGAGCTTTCGTTATAGTAGTTTTGGACCCCTGTGAAGGATCGGACTTCCACGTTGCAGAGGCTAGAAGATGTAGCTCTCTTGACTATTCACACTGGCAGAAAGGTCTGAGAGGCCCAGGTGGAGGGAACTTGTCAGTAGGGCTCCTAGGCCATGTGATGGTCAGACACAGGCACATACTGGAATTATACCATGGAGGTTCTCCCAGGTGGCTGCATAGGGGTTGGGTGGGAGGATGTGCCCTTAAGTGGATGGCTGGAGACTGGTTGGGAGAAGTTCAGGATGACTGAATTGGGAAAAGGAAGCTGTTGAACTGAGGTGCTGTGAGTGGCTGGGGCAAAGTTTATCTGGGGTGCCATCCCCTAGCCTTGGGTCCGCTGGCTTCTTCCAAACCCACTTGCCAGCAGAAAAGCTGCTGCAAGTCTTTCAGGAGGCCTGGCTCTCCTTGGCTTAGGTCTGGTGCAGCCGAGCTGCTGCAGGGAGACTGTATTAGTTGGCTGGAGCAGACAGTACCTGACAGTGCCTCAAGTCCCATTTTAGAATGAACTAGTAGGAGAAGGAAGAGTTGAACCTTGCTCATCCAGGTGCTTACCTCTGAGAAAGAAATGGGCAAAGGAACAAAATGGACTTCTCAAACAGCTATTGAGGAGAAGGGGGATGGCTATAAAAGAGGCCACGGTCCGGATCACAATTGTATGAGTCAGGGTTCTCCAGAGAAACAGAACCAGTAGGGTGGTGTGGGTGTGTGTGCATATGTATGTGTGTTTATGTATATATATATATATGTATGTGTGTGTATATATTGAGAGAGAGAAAATGAAAGATTGATTTTAAGGAAATGGCTTGAGCGATTGTCAGGGCTGGCATGTTTCAGATCCATAGAGCAAGCCAGCAGCAGGCTGGAGATTCAGGTGAGCTCATGTTGCAGGCTTGAATCTGAAGGCTGGAAACTCAGGCACATTTCCTATGCTGCTTTCTGGAGGCAGAATTCCTTCTTCTCAGGAAACCTCAGTCTTTGCTCTTAAGGCTTTCAGCTGATTGGATGGGGCCCACCCACATTATGGAAGCTAATCTGCTTTACTTCAAGTCAACTAATTGTAAATATTAATCACATCTAAAAAATACCTCTACAACCACATCTAGACTAGTGTTTGAACAAACAACTGTACACCATAGTCTACCCAAGTTGACACATAAAATTAACCATCACTGCAATTCTCATGGAACATTGTCATCTCTTAAAGGAAGGAAGGTCATCAGGTAAGCATTTTTCCCTCAAGAGAGAGTGGGAAGAAGTGGGGAGAGGAGAGTGTTGTCCTTATTTGTGGGGCTTATTTGTTTCAGTCTTTAGCTACTTCTTGAACTTTGAGTCTTCCATTGGCCCACACTAGGGTAGCATTTGGGGGGTCACCTCATCATAGATTACTCCCTTCTAGAAAGGTTACCCTCATTGGTACCAGCCAGAGTCCCCGACTCCTGGTCCTCAGTTGGGGCTCATATGTATATATAGATGGAAGCGCCTTAAGGGCAGAATCCATGTTTGTTCATCTTGGTAGCCCCATAGTGTCTAGTATCTTAGTACTGAGCCTCATACATATGGACATTATTCATTTAAAAAGTATTGAGTCTTCCATGTTCAGGGCACTGTGCTAGGTATTGGAATAGCCATTGAATATGTGTTTATTGAGTGAATTATTTCACATCACTTTACATTATGATTTGTATTTCCTCTTCTCTCTGATTAGAGGGGAATGATTTCAAACCAGTGTGTCCTAGAACATAGTCCTGTAAGTACTTACCCTTTGGCTGGCATCCATGGTTCCTGTGGTTTGCCTCAGCTCGCCTCTCTAGCCTCAGCTCTCACTGTTCCTCTCCCACAGCCTGCACTCGGGCCGCACCGCACTAGCTGCCCTTAACAGTCACCCCGAGAGCATTTCCACTCTTACGATGTTCCTTCCATTTTTACCCATTCAGATCCATTCTTCAATAGACGACGGGGGCCTCCCCAGGACCCTATACTCCCTGTATTCAGAACATCACAGCCCTTTCATAAATGTCTCTTACGATACTCACCACTTACCTCTTTCCTCTAGCCTCTCTATTGAAAGCTTCCATAGGCCGGGGTCTGTGTCTTGTTCCATGTTGTATCCCCGCTCAGCACCTTGCAGTTTGCAGGTATTGATGAAGTAGAACTCACTGGAGCCTCCAGCAGTCCTTGCCTTATGTTTGATACACATGTTAGGAATCTATTCAGCCACTACATTGTTGTTTTCAGTTGATTATCCAGTTTCTGGACAATCTCAAACTTTGCTTTTCTTTTTGTATTTGGAATGTGGTTAGAGGACAGAAGAAGAACTGAAGACCTTCCTACTTCTTTTATTGTTGATAAGAGCGTAGTTAACAAGAAAAGCTACAATCATTTGAAGGTTTAAAATGAATGAATGGCTACAAGACAGATTAAAAATTATTTGTGACTTCTTTATCAGTGAGGCTCACTTCATCAATGCTCACAGATTGGTTAATGATGCTTTGCTCTGAGGACCAGTGACAGCATTCTGAAACTTCATTTCCCTTGTTACTCAGTTAGGTGCCCTAGGAACTCGTAGTCCAGCAGGATGAGAGGAGGAGAGAGAAGGGAAAATGTATAATGGGATGTAGAAAAGGGGGTGGGCAGGGGCCTCTTTCATTTCTTTTGCAGTTCAATGAATCTGGATCTAGCCTAGATATCACCACTAAAAGGGAGAAAAATGTTCGAACTGTGGAGAAGTACTGGCAGCCACGACGTTCTTGGGGATGTAAGGATGTAAGGACATTCTTACAAGCTCATTAGTTTTCTCGCCATAGAGGCATTGGCACGCTCAGATGCCAGACGACATTGTGTCAATGCAACAAGCCCAGAATCCTAGCAACAATTTTAAATGTTGGAAACTTATTGAATATGACTCTTTTTCACATTAGGAAGTTTTGTTGGCAGAGAGGAAAGCAAATCTTGCCCTTTGCCAAAGCAGAGGAAAACTCACGTCTAATTTTCTTTTGGTCAGTCTTGCTGTTCTGTTAGAACTTTTAGCTGATGCAGAAGTACTCACCCAAAGAAAATAATTGTCCAGAAAAGATAATTCTAAGGAATGATGCAGTCTTGTTTTTGGAATGTTTACCCTTTCACAGCATCAGCAATTTGTTTTGGTAGTTGTCTTGTTTACTTTTGAATATTTGACTAATATTTCCAAGTCACCTGATGATGTGACTTATACATTCTGTGGGGCACAAGCCACATTTATTTTGTGATTAAAAACCTCAGTTAAGTCTAAGGCATGAACTCTTATTTCTTTTTCTAATGGATATGCCCCCCTCTCCCACCAGGATATTTTGCATATATGAACTTTATTTGCGATTTGGTTTAATTTGAACTACCACTTTGAAAAAGTAAAATTTATCAAACCACTCAACTGCAATTGTCATAATTTATATTTCCTGGAAATATGTTTATTTAAATAATATAATATTGATAATATACTGATCAGGTAGCAAAAGTGGAAAAGAACATGTTTTCTTCCAGTTCACTTTCTATTTTAATTTAAGCAAATTTTGTATCAGATTTTAAAAATAATAGCATACTTTAAAGTTTTATATTGAGGGTTTGGAAAAAGAAAGCCAATAATAATCTCATGACTAAAATTGTGAATCCATCTTCATTTTCACTGTCTATAGGAAATGGGTAATTTCTGTATTGAAATATGTATATTTGGGGCATTTTGTGGGGTTCGAAATAGTAATGAAGCTTTCTGTGATTTGGTGATTTGGTTCAAATGTAGGCACATCTTCTGAAAGGTTTATATTTCGTTTGCAACCTATCCAGAGACTGTACTTGAAGGTTAATTTACTTGTTAACATTCACCTCTTTGAGTTTCTCTTTCCTAGGTAGAGAAGTAGTTGCCAGCCACTTTATTTCACAGTGCTCTTTATACAAGAACCATGTGCTGAATTGCATCTTGAATTTAGTTTCTGAAAGTTAATCTCAGCGAGGACTTTTGCTTGCTTAATTTTGTTGGGCAATAAAAGATGTGTAACCCTATGTATTGCCGTTTTTGACTTTTCCATCACAAAAAATTTAGTATCTAACCAAAGCATTTTATTCGCCTCAGGTGTGTGGTGACTTCTTATCTTAAAGCTTCTTATAGATGTTCTATTTTCTTCACCCCAAATTATCCTCTTTTATATTAGGCTATAATCATATGCCATTTCAGATTCTGTGTAAGTGGGCAGGATACACACTTCTAAAAATATGTTTTCTGGATAATAGTTTCATCCCTATGGAAGTGGTGCAGAGGAGGAACATCTGAGGCAGAGAAAGCGTTTGCTTCATGTCCAAAACCTAGAGGATGTGAGAAAAGTTACGGTGCTGGTGAGGTGCTTCTTGAGTCTCTGTCGAATTGAAGTGGATCTACTACGTGTGTCTTTCCCCAAACTGTAAAATTAAGACTTTTTCTCCATGAGTGCCTTTTTTTCTTCATCCAGCCTCTGTCCTCTTTTCATTTTACCAGCTTATTTAGGCTCTTGCAAGGTTTTAGGAGCTGTTGTTTATTCCCCTGAGGATTCCGTGAGGGCTTCTGAGCCTCAGTGTGTGCCCTGTTCGCCATTTCTGTTTTCTTTTCCTGCTTTGGGGTGTATGTGTTTTTGGGTGGAGGGGAGGGTGTTTTTCATCATAAATGCAGCGGGTGACACCTACCACTTTTATCAAAACACAGGAATGTGGCCCAAAGGCAAAATAGAAATGCACACTTCTGGGCAGAGGGTTTTTCAGCCATTTTGAACTGAAAAGCAAGTGTCAGAGGCAGAGCCTGGGACGGGATGTGGTCGGACCTGCCTGGTTTAATTCAGTGCTTGGTGTCTCGCAGTTGTGTCCTCTCTTCCCCCTCTTATGTGTGAGCCCCCCGGTGCAGGAGGAAGTGACTCCCTTTCTTAACAGCGTCGACTGCTCCCGCTCCTTGCCAGGCTTTCTTCTCTTTGCTTTACTCAAAGGAAACTGTTCTACAGCTGCGTGGTTTCTTACCAGAACATTAAAAAATAAAAAGAGGAAAGCCGTAGTGGAGGTTTCTAAAAATGAAATCCATTCCTCCCTGTTTAATGACGAAAATAAACTTACTTAGTCCGTGAGTATATTTTTATTTCTATATAATTGTCTTCACCCATATCTACATTTCTGTCTTCTCTGTAAATGCTGATCTGTTAATCTACCATTAGTGGGCCTTTGCTTTGGGTTGTTTCTCCATGGCAGTGGCATATTTTTTATGTCTTTAAATTTTTTGCATTAATTTAAAGATGATATAAAGCATATATTAAAGAACATTTTGGGGAAGAAAAAAATCCCTCTAGGTCTCCCCTCTCCCACACAGCTATTTTGCTAGTGCGTGTTGCCTTCCACTTGTACACATATCCAGCACAGCTGCTGTTAAAGGGTGCTTCTTGTTTCATTCAGGGTTTGATTTGTCACGATCCAGCCACAGTCTCTAATCCATTCTCCTTTGGATTTATAAAATGCCCAACCAAGTTTAAAAGTCTGTGATTTGTGGCTGTGGTTCAAAGCAGAGCTAAGTGACTCCTGTGGGAATAAAATGGCTCATATAGCATAAGAACTGCAGTGTCTTTAGAACTATGCTCTCCCCAGAGGAGGTGGCCAGAATTGTCCACTGACTAATTCATTTTGTACTGCTCAGAATGACTAATTTAAACTGAGGTGATTTTAATAGGGACAGAGAAATTCTCGTTGTAAAGGCTTTTTCTACTTTATCCAGAGAAGTATTCCAAAATATATGTAAGATATCATTTGAGCAAATTCTTATTCCTTAATTAATGTGGAAATATGATTAAGGCTTCCATTGCCCTTCAGAGTCACGTTTTCAAATGTAATGATTTTGTATCTCATTGTAGGTCAGCAGCAAACTACATTTTTCTGTATATTGTGAAGACACTTAGTCAAAATATGAAAGCTATTTATTTTCAGCCATTTAGGTAAATTGTTATTTACAACCAACACAGGAAATGGGATAATTCTATGGTTTCTACCAAAAGACATGTTATTATGTCTTTTCATACTTGAATGTGTGAAGGATATTTCTTTTCTAATGTGCAAAGGCTTGAATACTAAGTCCCCATTGACAGGTGTTGATACTTGTTTTTAAAAGAAATGAGGAATTATATAAACAGAGCTAATTTGTTTTTTAAGATTATGATTTTTTAAAAGAAGAAATAAGGGTCAAGTAAGTCTAAGAATAAAAATAACTTACCACTAGCTATTTTCACAGGCTCTTCCTTTCCATTTCACCTATTGATTTTGTTTAGTAGACTTGTAATTGGCTGTAAAGTTCTGAAATTTTGGGAAAATAAGGTTTTATTAAATAATAAATCATTTCCCTGGTTCTTGGACTCTAAGGCTTTCTCTGTGGGTAGGAGTGTTCGAGTTTGTTGTTTCTATGTGAATCTTTTCAGGGTTCACCTCTTTGGGTAATCTACTTAGCTTCTGATCTCCATAAATTAGAAAATGAGAGTAATGAAAATTCATAATTGACATGGAAAGTCAGAGAGAAGAGGATGTGACCAATAGGAAAAAAATGGGTTACGATTTAAGAATCAGATCCATCTCTAGCAATTTCAGGCATAAATAGATTATTTAAAAGAAGCTAAGATTGATTGCTTTCTGAAAGTACAAGTGCAAGTAGGTTCACTCCTGATTTTTGGACGTAGGATTGTATCATTTGCAAAGAGAACTTTTCATGAAATTCCTTTAATTACTTCTCTTTAGTAGAGGATCTAGTAACTCGATCTCTGCGTGTCTTATTATTTTAAGGCTCAGGAGTCCCTAGGAAGCTGTCTCTGAACGTTTTGGCTGGGGATGGTGGCTCCCTGGGCATGCTTCTATATTAGCTTCTAATCACATACTTTTGAAATTATTTCTACCATCTCCTCTAGACTATAAGCCGTTTTAGTACTTCCATAGTACCTGACTGATGATGCTTAATAATTGTTTATTGAATTGAACTAAACTAAAAGACAAAATAGAAAGCATAAAAATGGGCTGTCTTATGGCTGAAGTTAATATACTTGGTGAGTGTAATATTCCATTACTATACACATGGAAACATCAAAGGGTAAAGGTGAGGGAGACTTTAGGCTTATTACTCTAATCCAGTGTCATTTTTAGTTTATTTTCTTAGAGAACTAAAAGTCATGTGGCTGTGTTTGTGCTTCATTTGTGTACTCCATGTGCTTCTGGCTCCACAAAAGGGATATATGAAATGATTGAGGTGGTTGCTTCTCTGTTACCTGTGCTTGGACACTGCCGAGAGGAGTGATAATAACTGCTCTTCAGTGCCCTGGAAGGCCGCCTCTCACTTTCTGTTAACTCACTCTGAGGAATGGGGCATAGCTGGGCTGCACTGACCCCTAGTAGGAGCAGATGGGTGTTAGATATGGGGGAGTATATGCTTGTTTCCAGTGGCAACTTCGGAGGGCTTTGTGAAAGAGACAGAGTTGGTCATGAACACTGAGGGACAGTTCTCAATATTTCTGGTAGTCCCTCGGAGATACCAGGAGGAGGAGAACAAAAAAATGAGATGATCCATGGAACCATGACATCATGAGCTGTCCATGAGTCTGAGCAACCTTGGAGATGTTGATAGGAGTGGCCAGTGGAGCCCAGACATAGGGAATTCTAATCTGCAGGATGCAGATCTTGTCCAACCAACAAAAATAAGCAGAAGGTGCTATAAGGAGGAACCAGCCAGACATTCTACCAAGCCAAGGAGTTTAACGACCCTGCGTGTCAGAAGTTATGAGGAGTGATGGGCTACTTGTATCGTTGCCACTGTGGACAACTATGCTAGCCTACTTGAGTACTGGGTTTCTTTGTGGAAGGTAGAAGGTAATAATGTCTGCATCTTGGAGTGGTTATGGGATTTATATGAGATAATACATGTGAGGCACCTAGCACTAGGCCTGGCACACTGTAATTGTTCACTGTGTTACTTCCTTCCTGACCCTACAGTTCTTCTTCTAGTGTGAATCACCCCACAGATGGAAGGGCCACACCCCTGGTGGTTCTTTAGCTCCCATTATCAACATGGTAGAACTGTTTTTAAGGTTCTAATGGAGGAAGAGCAAATGATAACCTAACAATTGACCAAAAAGGGTCACCTGCCAGAGAGACTTGGGATGAGGGATCAAGCTGCTAATAGCCTCACAGGTTGCCAAGAGCCCTTATTATGTGTAAGTCCTGAATATTTGATATACCAATACATGTTTAAAATTTACAGTTCGTCTATCTCTTTGCTTTAAAAATAGTGTCCATTTAGTATAGAAAGCTGTGTTTTTAAGGGGAACTGGAGGAGGGAGTCTGACATTTATGGGGCCTCTGAGTGCCAGATTCTTTCCCTGTACCTCCATTATTTCATTTGACTCTCACAACCCCGTAGAATAAATTATTATCTTTGTGTAATGGATGAGAAGATTGAAGACAAGAGAGGACGGATCTAGTAGCCTAAGGTCAGCAGCTACTAGCAGCAGAGCCGAATTTGGAGCCAGGTCTGTCAGGTGTTAAGGCCAGTGCTCTTCATCCTCTTGCGTTTGCTGAAATGCAGAAAGTCCTCCTGGCAGGAGGGGTTTCAAAGACAGGCCCAGCGGCCCCTCCGGACGTGAGCCCCTACAAGGTCGGGGCTGCTACGTTCTGCATGGTAAACCCAGGGCTCAGCAACATCTGGCACATGGCAGACTCTCAGTAAATATTTACTGAGGGAATGAAAGTCAGAAGTTAAGGTAGAAAACTAATTATTTCAATAAGTGGCAGTTTGTCAGCAATATGAAATTTGTCATCAACATTATCGAATTACTGAAAAATCTGTGACATTTATTAACACAGGCTCCACTCAAGTGGCAATATAGCAATTTAGAGATCTGTGTTTAGAATTGGACAATATGTGAAAAATTGACACAAAATAGAATTCAAAAGACGTCAACAATTTTTTTAAGTGACTGAAGAGGTACATATTGCCTCTGGAGGAAAATAAACTGATAAGCCTAAAAATAGCTTTTAAAAAATAATGGTATAAATTTTGACTCATATATTCTCCACTTCTTTTCCCTTGAAGTTTAAATGTTCAAAAGTTGCCATTATGGAGATTTTAAAAAACACTATTTAGGGCCGGCCCCGTGGCTTAGCGGTTAAGTGCGCACGCTCCGCTACTGGCGGCCCGGGTTCGGATCCCTGGCGTGCACCGACGCACCGCTTTTCCGGCCATGCTGAGGCCGCGCCCCACATACAGCAACTAGAAGGATGTGCAACTATGACATACAACTATCTCCTGGGGCTTTGGGGGGAAAAAAAAAAGGAGGAGGATTGGCAATAGATGTTAGCTCAGAGCCGGTCTTCCTCAGCAAAAAGAGGAGGATTAGCACGGATGTTAGCTCAGGGCTGATCTTCCTCACAAAAAAAAAACAAAAAAACAAAACACTTTATTTTCATGTAAGGACAGCACAAACAACTTTCAGTCAGATTGAAAATGAAAAGCAAAGCTAATAATTTAAGAAGTAAACATAGTACGCCAGTTCTTAGCCAAATAAATGAAGCTATTAGCTGTATGTTTTATAAGAATTTTGATGATAAAAATGTAAAGGACTAGCTGAACACTGGTATTTTATTAGTAACCATAGAACCATGGATTCGTCAAGCCTGGGGTCTGATGGAAATTATACTACGTTGAATAAATTAAGTTTTAGTTAAAAGAGGATTTTTCACTAAAGGTGAAAAAGCAACTCCTTCAGCCACAGAGCTTCTCCTCTGCACAGTTATATTGCATTTGGCTGAATCACCTCAGTTCCCCCTTCCCCAGTAGGTAGGAGCATTAACAGGAGAGCCAGATACATTGAGATGCCTTTTCCTTTGAATCCATCTGGTCAAAGTGTATTTAGAACTAGCAAAAACCAATTCTATCGCAGTAAAGGAGAAAGCACCCTTCTAAGTGCGTGCCTTGTGTTAGTTGACTTTTCCTCAGAAGCTCATTTCACAATCTGGGTGAAGATACACCAAGTATTTTGCAATTTCATACAACTTTTGTTGTGGCTGACCGTTTCCTTTTCTTGAGGGGAATGGAATGCCCCTTGAGTTTTGTGAAGAAGCTATCGCTGATGAGTGGCCCCAGCCTGGGTAGTCTTTCAGTGGACGGCAGTGTTGGTAGTCAAAAGCAACGTGACATTTATAATTTCTGTACCACAGGTTGAAAGGCACTACTGTCTTTTCTTTGGCTATATCTGTATATTGTTCTATAAACAGTCTAATTTTGTGGCCTTTAAGAGCTGCAAATTATTTTTAAATGGTTATCCTGACTGACCAAGTTGATTTGTATCAACTAGGTAAAAGCTAGCTGTAATTTGCATTTATTAAGCCTCTAAACTTTCAAGTAAAATATGCTTTTAATAACACTGAGAAAAAAGATATTCATCATTTTCATAAATTACCTGGTTGCAATATTAGTTTTTAATTCTTTTTCAAGTTATGTCTGTGTCCTAGCATACCTTACAGCTTCTTACATAATATCAGACATATGAAGTTATTTAAATAGTATTTGAATATGGTCATTTATTGTGGAGATCTGGTTGGGGCCATTTTTTATTTCCCTCTCGCTCGCTCCTACTTTTTTTTCTTTTTTAGAGGACAGTTAACCTTGCTTTCTCTTTATATGTAGTTTGGCTTTGGGGGTGATATGAAGGTGAGTGAACGTTGTGGGTTTTTTTAGCAATGATGTTCATTTGTAATTTTTTTATTGGCCTTGATTACGTTTCTGAGTGACAGCCCTTCTTTCCAGCCATTCATTCCCGAGTTCAGTGATGAAATTTGCTGAATGCTTGCTTTGGGCAAAGCACCACACTAGAAATGTCAGGGGGAATCTGGAAATAAAATATGACGAGTCCCTACCCTTAAGGAGCTTGTCACCTAGCCCTGCGCTGTCTGATACATTAGCCCTGTAGTTACTGAGCACTGCAGTATGGTTTGTCATAAGTGAGATGTGCTGCAAATGTACACGATGCTGGATTTCAAAGACTTAGTATGAAAAAAGAAGGGAAAATAGCTTAATTTTTATACTAATTACATGTTGAAATTCTAGTATTTTCGGTCAAATAAATTATTGAAGTTTATTTCATCTGTCTCTCTTTACATTTTTTAAGGTGGCTACTAGAAAATTTTAAATTACATTTGTGACTCTCATACATTTTTGGATATCACTGATCTGGACAGTGTCTCTGCTTCCTTCCAATGCTATCACTAAGGGAAAGTATCTGTCTACTCAAAGATAATTAGTGTTTTCCCTATAAATACTCATGTTTATAACTGCAACAAATGATGGCAAAGTATAATAGGATAAGAAATCAGAGTATATGGTTTCTTATTAGCCCTTTATTTGGCCCATTGTTATGTAAATATGTGGCTAGATAGCACAGTTTTTTCTTTCACAGTATGATTTAAAAAAAAAAGTAAAGGGCCGGCCCAGTGGCGCAAACGGTTAAGTGCACGCGCTCTGCTGTGGCGGCCCAGGGTTTGCCTGTTCGGATCCCGGCCGCGCACTGACGCACCGCTTGTCAAGCCATGCTGTGGTGGCGTCTCGTATGAAGTAGAGGAAGATAGGTATGGATGTTAGCCCAGGGCCAGTCTTCCTCAGCAAAAAAAAAAAAAAAAAGAGGAGGATTGGCAGATGTTAGCTCAGGGCCGATCTTCCTCACACACACACACACAAAAGCAAGTAATACTGAAACCAAGATTCCCAGGTGCTTAGAATAGAAATAAAGGAAAGGAGGGGGAGCCATCCTTGTGTCATGATGACTGCTTGAAGTACGTAAAGATGTCCAGGAAGCAGAGCTGAGATTGCCACTTGTCTGGGAATGATAGAGGCAGAAGAGAAAGCTCTGATCAAACCCTTGTAAAATGCTTGTTATATGATGATGATGTTAATAATAATAGTGGTGATAAGATCAACCACATTAACTACATTTGACATTTATTGAGGGCATCAAGAACTTCAGTAGGCGTTTCTGCATTATCTTGTTTAATACTCAACAACAATCCTAGGAAGCAAGTAAAGTCATCGTGGTCCAGGGTTAGTTCCACAGGAATCGGTGGTACAGAAGTCAGCCCCCGGCTATGGAGGTCAGGCAGGTACCTGTGGAAGCCTTAGAGATCATGACCCACCGACTTCCTTCTGTTATAAGAGGACAAAGTGTTGGTCAGCTCACAATGAGCTCTTAGAAGGCAGCTTTGTGTAATTTTTACCCATTTAGATCCGTGAGATTAATTTGGGGGTTAATTTCAGGTGAACTCCTTTTTCTGTCTCATAGTCCCAGTAAATAAGACTTGAGGACTTGTAATGTCTTGGTTAAGTCAGCCTGCACAGTGCTTTCACATTTATTATCTCATTTGTGCCTTACTAGGCCCTGTAAAGTAATTAAGGGCAAGTAATTACTTTCCTCACTTTGTAAAATTAGCAGCTGAGGTTTCAAGAGGTTTATTGACCTTCCCAAGGCCGCACAGCCAGTAACCGGGGATTTAGGAGAACTCGGCCCTGGCTGGCAGAGTGGGCCGGCCAGGGCAATGGGAAGGGCCAGGCCAAGCCAGCTTTAGGACCTGGCTTACCACTTAGCGGGTACATCTTTGAGCACTGAATCACTCAGGGTCCAACCCGAAAAACAGTATTTTCCATGATGATTTAATCTAGGGAATTGTTACAGGTGCTGGAAGAACCACGAGCCCAACCGGGGATTGGTGAAGCCGCCCAGAGATTAGCAACAGCAGAAAACCATCCCTGCCCGCAGGGTGGAAAGACAGGGAGCAGATTGGTCCTGGAGCCCAGGGGCCATGGGAACCTCAGAGGGGATGCAGCCTCACTAGCCTCGCCCCTGCAGGGAGAGGAGGAGGGAACACCACCAGGCTTCGCCCTGCACCTGCCCAGCCTTCAGTCCTCTGCCAGAGCCTCATGGGTGTAACCCAGCGGGCATCCAGCTGACTTGGCGTCTGAGGAAATCTGCCTCAAGGGCAGCTCCCTGGCCATACAGAGCAGAGCAGGGTTGGAGGAGGACCCGATATGCCTGGGCAAACTATTTAACCTCTGAAATGGGGATGATAGGTCCTGCCTCCCAGAGTTGAGGATTCAGAGATAACATTTATAAAGTGCCTGTGCGTAAGAGTAGCTCAACAAAGGTTAGCCCACCTCCCCTCTGGGTGGGAACCACTACAGGTAAGGTAGACAGTAGTTACCGTGTGGCCTATAAAGCTTACGTACGTGACAGGTGAGCATGACTGAGATCTTGGTTGTCTCTCTGAGCAGTGTGAGCAATTGTAGATTATTCTAGTCACTCTCCACACTTCATTCTCTTCATTCTCTTTTGAGTTTTCTTCTTTCTCTCTTAATTCATAAATAAAATTAATTCATAGAGAAAATCCATTACATTATCTAAATCAAGGACACTTCCCATTTTTGTCTAGTGGTAGTGGGCTACAGGAGCCAAGACTGCTCAGAGGGAGCTGAGACAGGCCATGTTGAGGGTTGATTTTCCCATATTCTTAGTCCTATCTTACTTTGAAAAGCCTTTGGTCTCAAGTTTTAGTCTTATTAAATAAAAAACTGCTCTACAGTAATGCTTTTAAAAGGACAGCTAAATTACTTGAAAAACAAATTTATAATTGGAATAAACATGGTTCAGCTAAAACTCCAGCTCTTTCCAAAGGACAAAATGTGATTTCTGTGTTGCCATTATAATTTTCAATAAACCCAAGTGAATTTTACATCATATTTGGGTTGGGGGACGAGGGGAGATGCATCAAGTCAGATTAAAAGATAAGCTTTTTGCTAATCTAATTTTTAGATGCATTTCTTAAGTGCCATGAGCCACAGACTTATCTCAGCAACCTTACAAAGGATTGCTGAACCTGGAGAGTCGAGTTTTGAGGTGACTGTGGGATATGCAGTCCTACATTGTCAAAGGTGACACATACGGCAGTGATGATGTCATCTGTGTGGAATACATTCATGTTTTGATAAAATGAGAGCTACAATACACCTGCATATTTTTGGGGGGAGGGAGGCGTGATTTGATCCCAAGAAGAACTGATTTATAGTCTGTTAAGATGGTCAATTGGAATGGCCCAGCCATCAGTTCCTTTACCCTGCCTTGCACCTCACTTCCTTCCTCCAGCTCAGAGAACTCACACTCCGCCTCCGATATCCCTTCTAACAACTGTATCCCGTTTGTGAGGGGCTCCCTACCATTGCCTGCTCTCTACTCTGCTCACCTACGCCTGTGTTAATCACATGCGCAGATCATAACCCCCATCTGTGTGTCGCTTCCCCTTTTGGAGGGTGCACAGGCATTGCCGTGAGATTTGCAGGAAGGCCAACTGTGGGAGAGGCATGATTGAGAATGGGAATCTGAATGGTAATGTCCAAGGGTGTGTGGTGAGCGCAGGCCAGTGCCCTCGGGGGACTCATGGGAGAGGAGAACTCTGCACAGCTAAGCAGCTGGTCTCATTGTGCTCCCAACAAGGTCCATGCAGATCAAAGGGGTGCTCCAGCTGGGAGCTGGGCAAGATTCAGTTCTAGCCAGGCAGGCTGGGGATTGAGCTAAGGATCCATCCCCACAAAGGGGCAGAGGGTAGAGAGAATTGTAGAAGCTTCAGGAAATAAATAAGAAGCAACCATAAGGACTAGGCCACTGTGCCCAAAGGTACACATGGCTACCTGTCCCCTGGTTCAAGGCAGCAAGACTAAGCCAGACCTCACAAACAGGTAGAGATGGGTTCTTGGCCTGGGTAGGATGGGCTTTCAGACTGGACAAGGTGAAGCCTGCAAGTTGGAAGTGTGCAGACAGACCAAACTGGCAGCCTGCCTGCCTGTCAGTGAGGATGGGAATATCCCTGTGGCTGAGGTTAGACTTTGGTTATACTTGAATCTCCAGTGCCTGGCACTTAGTAAGGACTTAACACAGTATTAATAAGGTCACTTTCAAGTAGGGTGACCATACATTTCATTTTGCCCAGAACAGTCCCTGTTGTTGTGGCATATTGATTAATAATTCCCACTTTCATTCCCGGAAGTGTCCAAGTTTAGATGTCACTCCATGTTGGGGGAATCTAGTCCACCAGTTGCTGGTGGTTCCAACCATCCCTGCCTCTGTGGGTCCTGGGGGCCTTGTGTCTTCCCCGCCTCTGTTGGAACCTTCTGTCAGGGCGCTGCTTCATTTGCCAGTGCTCTCTCTGAAGGTCTCTTCTGTAAGACGCTTGGGCCTTAGCAAGTCAGTGTAGAGTCGCATAATGCCCTGAAAGGTCGGCTTCAAACTCTCGGAGATCAAAGCACTATTTAGAAGTGGTGGTTGGTATAGCAGCCTCATTCTTGGAATAAGGACAGCATCCTGCTGAGTAAGGGCTTTTGGTGATTAGTTTGCAAGTAGACTCAGAATTAGTCCTTGTTTTTACTCCTGGATAACTTTAATGAAATAAAATACAGTATAATTAAATGTGGCATTTTAAGCTTACATTTTAATACCTTTATATAAAATCTAAGCATGCCTTATAAGTGCCTATATTTCATTCTCACACTGGTATCCTGAAGCATATTAATAAAAAGCCTTCTAGTTCCAACTTTCAAAACTGAAGTTTACAGTAATGTACTCTGTAGGATTGCCTGAGCTTCCTGGTTTTATATTCTATACAAAATGGCTAGAAACCCCTGTTAATAATGTGTTCTGTGTTGTATTATTTAAAACATGATTCAGGTTCAGGAAGCTGTATTTAGAATGAGTTTTGTACGTGCTGCATGGAATTAGTTGTACATTTGGTACTTGTAGTTTCTCTCAGTAGTTAGAAAAACTTCCAGCAGTGTGGGCTGGAAATGGTGACACGAGATTTCATTGAAGCAGTTAAATTGCTTTAGTCACTGGCAGCACAGACCATTTAAAAATACATTAATAATGAGATTTTGCTCGTTTTTAAAACTGCTTTTCATTTTAGTTTGATGAGCTAATTAATTTGGAAGGGACTTGTAGTTTTAAAAGGGTATACGATGATTCAGGAAAATGGCAGACTGGACCTTCTGCAATCCAAATTGGCATTGCTCTGTTTTGCAAATGCTCTGAACCAATCGCTCGAGTCTTATGGCTTCCTGCCATGTAGGCATTGGCGTTTTTATTGATTTCTTAACCCAAGTATGGCTTTTAATTTAAAAAATGGGGCTTACTCCAGGTATGACATAAAGTGTGTGTATGTTGTTGCTATGAGTGAAGTAGATACAAAGATTGTGAATATCTGTGCCACTTCAGCAGATGTTTGTGTTAGAAAATCTTTTATTTGCATGTAATACCTCTAAGTAGAAAAACAGTAGATTTGGAATTGACTATAATTTAAAATTTTTTCAATAATTAAAAAAAGTTTGGATTATAACATTGTGTACTATAACATTTTCAAATAATTATAACTGTTTAAAAAAGTTGTTTTTAAATTATACAGGTTTCTGTCTGGTGTTAAAATGGTGATCCTTCAAGTGGTAATCTTTGAGTTCATTCATTCATTCAGGGGGATCAATAAACTGTGTCACATTTAAACATAGCCTATCCTTTAGCTCAGTTTTATTAGACAGTTAAGGCAGAAACAAAATAAATACCTACGTGAACGGGCAGGTGATTCTTAAAGTTGTAAAACAAATGAGGCCTTTTTCGTTTGTTGACCTTGTAAAACAGGTGGTGAGTTGTATTTGCACACACAGGAAAACTGCACGTGATTATCGGTTTTGTACATATTTGTATTTTTTCTGTCTGTAGCATGGGAACATGCACTCCCAAGGCTGCAGAGGCCTTCTCAGAGGAGGTGCTGACTCCTCTCCCACAGAAGCTGGCAGCCTCACTCTGCGGTGTTGCCTGCAGGTCTCACATTCAGCCTCCTCTTGCCTGCCTCCCCTTACCCTGCCTATAGGCTCATGAGCTTCTTCAAACACTGCAGGCTCTTTTGTATCTCATGTCTTTGCATATACTGTTCGGTCTGATTAGCCTTCCCTTCCTTTTCATTTTCCATCAGGATCCAGCTCAAAAGTCACCCCTTGGGGAAAGCGAATCATGATCCCATCTCGTCTTGCTTTCCCAAGGACTTTGTTCCTTCAGAGATATGTTCCCTTTCTCCTGCATCATTAATTTTCCCTTCTTTATTGGAAAAATCTCTTCAGCATAGAAACTTGCTCTAATATCGTCAATCTGAATAAACAAAGAAACTCTCCCTCCCTCTAACCACCAATTCCCTTCCCTGGCTCCTTCTTCATAGAGTTAACTACACTCACTGTCTCCATTCCTCATTTCCCTTTTAGTCTCCAGCTCACTCCAGAAGCCTTATGGCAGTTTTTACTACCCTGAAACTGCTCCTGCCAGGGTCACCAAAGAACTCTGTGCTGCCAAATCTCAAACATACCTCACTAACTTAACATCATACTAATACTAATCATACTAAGTTAACATCAAAGAATGCATTAAAGAAGGAATAAAAGAACGAAAAGACGTGAGACACATTGAAAAGAAAAAGCAAAGTGGCAGATGTGAATCCAACTATATCAATAATAACATTAAATGTGAATGGATTAAATAATCCAAACAAAGAAAGAGATTGTCAGACTGGATTTTTTTTTTTTAAAGATCCAACTGTATGCTGTCTGCACTTTAATTCAAAGGTACAAATAGGTTAAAAGCAAAAGGATGGGAAAAGATATATCATGCAAACAGCAACCATAAGGAAGCTGGAGAGACTATGCTAATATTGAACATAAGTCACTCTTCTGACCTGACCCTCCAGAAGCATTGTTGACTACTCTATTCTTATTGAAATACTTTATTCTTGGCTGCTGTAACACCATGATATTCTGGAGTCACTATTACATCTCTGGCTTCTACTTTCTTGCCTTTTTTGCCAGTCCTTCTTTCTCTACCCAACCTAAAATATTAGAATGCAACAGATTCAATCCGAGGCCGACTTCTCTTCTCTCTCCTCTTTCACTAGGTAATCTCTTGTGGCCACCGGTGTGCTATGGCTTCCAAATTTATATCTGTAGGCTTGACCTCTCTCCTGATTTCCAGATTCATATATTTAGCTGCCTGCTTGACATCTCCACTTGGATATCTAGAGGCATTTCAAACTCACCATGTTCAAAACAAAACTACTGATTTTCCCCCAAAATCTATTCCTTATTCTTCCCCATCTAAATAAATGACACCATCATGTGCCATTTAATCAAGCCAGGAAGTTGACAGTTATCTTAGCTTTCTGCATTTCTCTCATTTGCTGCATCCAGTCCATCAGCAAATGTTGTCAGCTCTATCGTTTAAATTATTTTGAAGCCGTCCACCTCTCTCCACCTTTGTTGTCACGACTGTGGTCCCAGCTACCATCATCCCATGTTTGGGATACTGTAGTTTTCTCTTAACTGTCTCTCTGCTTCCAGTCTTGCCCCATTCTCATCCCCTCCCCACTTGTCACTGTATTAAAAGGGTAAGTCAGATCACAACACTGTCCTTCAAGGAGTTGCCCTTAGAATGAAATCCAAATGCCTTCCTATAAGATTCTACAGGATCTGGCCTCTGCCCCTCTGTGGTTTCATCCCCCTCCAGTCTCACCCAGCTAACTACACTTCAGCCACACTAGTCTCTGTTTAGCACTGGAGTACTCAAGTTCGCTTGAGCCTCAAGGTCTTCGCACTTGTTATTCCTTCTTCCTGGAAGGCAGAGCAGAGTGAGTGGTAGAGGGCAGATTCACCAGGAGTTAGGGTGTTTGAGGGACCTGGCCAGAGGCCTGTCTGGGTGAAGAACAAGAAGAAAAGGTAGGCATGGAGTATCCACCCCAGCTGGAAGCTGCTCTGTGAGGTGGGGACTTGGGATCCATGCAGAAGACCTGCAAGGTTTTTTTGGCTGAGGGCTGCAAGGCAGGGGAAGGGTCTCTAAAGCCCTCTGGGCCATTGCGTTGAGCTTGGGGCTCATGGTTTAGTTGCCGTGTTGAATAAGCCTGGAAGAAAATATTAGAACTTCGGTTTAGTTTTGTGAATGTTTTCCAGCATACACAATCTGTTAGTAGCTAGCACATGTATATAATGTATAATAAACAAATAACACATCTTAGAGGCATCTCAATAATAAGAACATGTGATAACTATACGAAAAGCAGTTTGTTAAAAAGTAAGTGCTTTAAAGTTGTTGTGAAAACCTCTCAACAAAGAAAAGCCCAGAAGCAGACAGCTTCACTGGTGAATTCTACCAAACCTTTAAAGAAGAATTAACACCAATCCTCCTCAGACTCTTCTTTGTATTTCTGTAGTACCAGTTGTAATGTCTCCTCTTTCATTTCTGGTTTTATTTGTTTGAGTCCTCTCTCTTTTTTCTTGGTGAGTCTAGCTAAAGGTTTGTCTATTTTGTTTCTTTTCAAAAAACCAGCTTTTAGTTTCATTGATGTTTTCTGTTGTCTTTTTAGCCTCTATTTCATTTCTTTCCACTCTGATCTTTGTTATTTCCTTCCTTCTACTAACTTTGGGCTTAGTTTGTTCTTCTTATTCTGGTTACTTGAAGTGTAAAGTTAGGTTGCTTATTTGAGGTCTTTCTTGTTTCTTAATATAATCATTTATCACTATGAACTTTGAAAATTGCTTTTGCAGTATCCCGTAACTGTTGGTGTATTGTATTTCCATTTTCATTTGTCTCAAGGTATTTTTTTAATTTCTTCTTTGACCCATTGGTTGGTCGATAGCACATTGTTTAATCTCCACACATTTGTGAATTTCCAGGTTTCTTCTTGTAATTGTTCTAGTTTCATACCCTTGTGGTCAGAAAAGATGTTTGATATGATTTCAGTCTTCTTAAATTTATTAAGATTTGTTTTTTGGCCTAACATATGATCTATCCTGGAGAATGTTCTAGGATATTGGAATGAATATTCCAGAATGTTGAGAAAAATGTGTATTCTGCTGCTTTTGGATAGAATATTCTATATATGTCTATTAAGTCAATCTGGTCTAACATGTCATGTAAGGCTAATGTTTCCTTATTGATTTTCTATCTGGATGATCAATCCATTGATGAAAGTGGGGTATTAAAGTCCCCTACTATTATTGTATTGCTCTTTCTTTCTTTAGATCTATTAATATTTGCTTTGTATATTTAGGTGCTCCTATGTTGGTGCATAAATATTTACAAATGTTATATTCTCTTGTTGGATTGACTCCTTTATCATTGAGATTACCAGTTCATCAAAAGGGGTTATTGTTCTGACTGCCAGCATTGGTCCAGCCAGGGGCTGTAGAATGTAAGACGTGGCCCAACCCCTCAAAAAGTTCACTTTCTACTTGAGGAGATAAGGCTAACCCACATAAAACAATTAGAGAACTGAATAAGACTATAATTAAGTGTTAAATTATAGGGTAGAGACTATAAATACTGTATTAGTTGGAGAAGAGACAACATTGAGGGCTGGACTAGTGCAGGCTCATGAATGGCTTGAAACTTAAAAGCATATTCTGTAGAAAGCTGTTTCCCTTTTATATGATTCATTATTTTGTTTCTTTTTTTGTTTTTCTGATCTAATTGTTCTTGCACACACGTACTAATTTCATATGCAAATAAACCATTGGATTAAAAAATACCCCAGCAAGAAGTTTTTTGTCCCTCAGGACAAGATAAAAACAAAATAATAAACAGGATGATTGCATAATAACTTGTCAGTGAAGCAATTTTCCTTAAAAAATTTTAATTTTAAAATAATTGTGGAAATATTAAAATTTCTGACTGAAAGAGCTACTGTTCTTCCTTCTCTATGGTGGACGTGGCCCAAAGCAGGCATACGGATCTCTACGGAAGCTTCCTCCTGACTCCTGACTACCCCTGGATTGTCATCCTTTTTCCTTCAATGCCAAGCAATGACAGATTTAAGGATTAAAAAAAACGAGGAAAATAAATTCTTCCTCCTAAGCTATCCTGAAATAGTGAAGAAACAGCACAATTTAGGGGGAAAAATTGATTGAGAAGTTACTCTTAAAGTTGATCATATTTGTAGCTAAGAATTCACAGTATGTGATTCGACTTGCATACCTTTTAAAATTCAGTATGATTTGCCAGGCATTTATTAACAATTAAAGTTATGTAACCACATCTTGAAATAGCTCTGTAGTATAGGAAGTCAACAGGCTTTATAATATGCTGAATAAGGAATCACCATACACACAGTTGAGAAACACTGACAGTTTTCACACCAAAGTCGGCCACTTAAGTACCATTATTATAGATCATAAATTAAAATTCATTAGCATCAATATTTTCACTGGAATATAAAGTAGCGCTAGTGTAGTTTATAGGAGCTTGGTGCTCACCAGCAAGGTTTTCATTACTGGAGAAAACTGACGAATTTTATTGCAATTTACGTTGGACACAGATGTACATTATGGTTTTGTAAATTTACTTTGAATAAATACTTCAGTAGTAGTGAAAATGTTTCCCCCAAAGAGTGTTATCATGAATATATTGTGTTCCATTATGGTCCTCTGATTTCATAATTAAAGACCCCATTGTTTTAAAAACAGGTACAACCCCTTACATCAAATGATTTGGAAACCTTAACCTGACCTTGAAAACTTCATTTTACAAGAATTGGAAATTCGTTTTCTTTACCTATAGTTGTTTTGAACACTGTAGGAAATAACATGGAAGTATGAAGTAGAAGGAATCATCTGAATAATTCTGATCAGAAAGTGCTTTGAGCCAAGTCAGTTACTTATTTTTTAGACAAAAATATTATGGAGATCACTGCTTTAAATTTTTGTTTTTATATATTAACACTTAACACATGAATTAAATTGTAATTTTAACTATATTGATGGGATATAAAATTAACAAAAGACTAAGAAATGGTTTACTTATTTTTTCCCTATAAATGTGGGGATACAGCCCTCTGAAGCTTTATTTTGAGAGGGCATCTGACTATCTTTGACAGTTTCCCAGTATATGTTGGGCATCACATCCATTTGATTGTGCTCAAAAGTTCTTTGGTAGCATTAAGTAATGGCCTCAGTTAAACAAGACCCAGAGGGAGTGACGTTCATTCTGTTTTCTTCTGGGATGGGACTAACTTTCAACAAATTAGAAGTGATCAGAGTATTGCAGTTACACATTTATGATAGTGTTTCTTGTTATTTTTTCTTTCATGAAGAAATAATTTCAGCCTGAAATGTATTTATTGAACAGGATCTAATGTAGGATGTACAAAATTTCAAGCAGCATTTAGAGCGCTTTTCCAAATATGGCCTCAGTTTATCTTTATAACAACCCTATGAAGTAGGTAATATAAATAACATATGGGGGCGGTGTAGGTAGTTTTTTGATCTATATTTACAGGTCGGAAAACTGAGGCATAGTTATGCAATGCTAGCTCATATCATGTGACCTGTAGTATTTCTGTGGGTGACTTATAGCACTAGAAAGTTTATAAACTATTGGATTATTTTGTTCTACCTTGGAATGAAGAAAACCATTTCACAGCTATAAGTAAGAGCTCTTTCTATGATTGATTGATTTTGCTGTTTCTATTAGTAAAATTCTATGACATATCCATAAATTATGTAGTTTCCTTTCTCTTTCCTGTCTCTCCCTTTGTCGTTTCTCTTTAGGATAGCCTTAATTTTCTTTACAACCCTGTGAAACATTTATCCTTTACCTTTAACATTTAAGGCTGGCATTCTTTCTTAGGAAATGATGATCTTTTTCTTTGCCTCCTAAAGTTTGTGTTAAAAAGGCCATGATTCTAAACTTTCTAAAGGAAGAGGGATGGGTTTGCAAATCACTTTCAGAATCCAGTCACAGTCTTGTGGGGCCTCTGAAACCCATCTGTGACCCCTCAAAGATTTATATCAGATTAGGGACACCTTGTCTGTGGAAGCACGGGGAAATTTAGGAAGAGGAATAGTTTAGGCAATTTAGGAACAGGAAAAAAGGGGACAGTCTTTTAAAAGAGAATAACTTTTCCCATAAAACTATTATATGTAGTACATTTGCAAGCTGGGTCAAGTAGACAACCTGTGGTTAGATGTAAGTGGATCACCTATGATCCATCTGGACTATAATTCTTATCTGAGTTCCTCTGTATATCACTTTCATTTTTAGCCTGGCTACCTTAAAGCTTTGCCTCTTTGTATTTGTTTTTCAGCAGTTTGACTATGATATGTCTAGGGGTGTGTGTGTGTGTGTGTGTGTGTGTGTGTGTGTGTGAGATCCTGCTTGAGTTTCTTGGGTCTAATTTTGGAAAATTCTAGGACGTTATTTCTGTAAATATTTCTTCTGCCATATTCTCTTTCTCTCTTTTCCAACTGGGACTCTATTTTCACATATGTTACACAACAGCTCTGGGATGCACAGTTTTGTACTTTTTCACTCTCTTGTCTCCTTGTGTTTTAGTTTGGATAATTTCTGTTGACCTCTCTTAAAATTCACTGATTCTTTCCTTGGCTGTGTTCAGTCTGCTTATAATCCTATCAAAGGAATTCATCATCTCTGATATTTGGGGTTTTTAAACAGCATTTCCATTGAACTGTTTTTTATAATTTCCATCTTTCTGCTGAAATAGCCCATTTGATCATGAATATTGTCCACTTTCCTCGCTAGACTTTTTTTATCTATTGATAATAGTTGTTTTAAAGTCCCTGTCTGATAGTTCCAACATCTAGGTCACTTCTGAGTCTGGCTCTATTGATTGCTTTATCGCTTGACAATGGTATTTTTTCTTATGTTTTGTGTGTGTGTATCCTGTAATTTTTATTGAATGCTAGACATCATATTTAATAGAGGCTGAGGTAAATATTATTTATGCTCAGAAATGAACATGCCTCTTTTTCTTCCAGGTCATTGGTGTTAGGAAGTTGAGTCAGTCTAGTCAATAATTGATCTGGGTTTGTGTTTAGAATTGCTGTTGTTACCTTCAAATTCCTCGGCCGGAGGGCCACTGTAACCTTGTGTTTAAGTGGGGGCTGGCTTCCTGGAGGGTGTACTCGTTTTTCCTGTGCCACCCTCAGCTTTCATTTGCGAACGCCTGTGTTAGAAAGGGGTCTCATTCTGTGCTCTTGCCCTTCCTCCGTGGTGCACTGCTTGCTACTTGGTGCGAGGCTTCTGGTCGAGTTAGGGGGAATTCTTAGTCCTCCTGGTCTAGTTTCGATCTTAGGCAGCCCTGTGCACCTGGGCCTCAGGGGTGGGACCTTCTCAGCGCTTCTGCCCTGCTCCCCAAGGCAGCCGAACTCTGCCTGGATCCGTGGTGAGTTTGGGCAGGAGACAGTTTTCTGTCTCTCTTCTGGTGGTAGCACAGTTCTGCTGTGATTGGTGCAGCCTCCCGAGTCTAAGAGGTTCTTCTGCCCTTCTTCCAGTGGCCCTGGGAGAAAGAGGGCTTGCTGCCCTTCCCCTAGTTGCTTAAGGCTTTTGCTTATATGAGAAGGTGGTTGGGGAAGTAGGCAGAGTTTCATGCTGTCCCCCAGTGGCAGCCGTCACCTGCTGCATGCCTCTGCCCTGGAAAGGGGCTCCCTCTCCGCTCTGTCTCCAGTCTTTCTCAGGAGCACCTGTCAAGAAGGCTACAAGTGAGTACAAACTCTCCCTGCATCTGGGGCTCCAAGTTACTCTAAACTGATATGCTAGCCCACACTTGGCCTCCAGAATTCCTTAAAATTTTAGCTGATTTCTTCTTACGTGCTCCCATGGTGGCCTCTTCCTCCCATGCTCTGCCAGATGTGGAAGTTTCTATGTCTTGTCTCTCCTTAGAAGGGCTTGTCACTCTTTGAAATTCAGTTCCCTTGGCTGCCTAGTGACCACAGTTCTCTGATGGATACAAGAAAAGCTATGACTTCATAGTCTGGCTTTTTCTTGTTAGAGTGGAAGTGACATTCCCTTTTGACTTTCTGCATTCTAAGCTATTGTCTGAACTGTACTTGCCCACATTTGTGACTTTCAAGTCACCCACAGGTTTCCAAGCCATTAGCAGATCTGTGCCCTCAAAGACTTATTGCCAAACTTGGGCTGGGTGAGCTTTTAGAATACAGTAGAGGGCGTCATGGAGGAGGCGGCCCATGAGGAGAGGTATCCATGGGCGAGTAGCTTTCCGTTACTTGCAATAAAGTGCCCTTCCACGTGAGTGGGAAGCAGCATTTGACCATACCTAGATTTTCTTCAACTTGTTTGATTCTTTTTCAGTTCCTCTGGTTGTGTAAAACGACCTTCAGAGTGACCGTTTTTGCTCCAGATCCTTTTTTTTTTCCCCCTTTTGCTCATCTTGGAGAGCACATCAAAGTTTTGAAGATGTATGAAAAACCTTGCGAGGTAACCCTGATGTGCCCAGCATGACTTATTCCTTATGTTCAGAGTTATTGTTACTGAGCTGAAGAAAGAGTAGGCCTTGCTGTGCTCCTTTCATGGGCCTCAGGTTGTGTCCGGGGTGTTTTGTTTTGTTAAGGATAGAAATTTCTTTAACCTGCTCTTTCTCAGCTCTCTTTAATCCTAGACGCCTTTAAATGAACATAAAGGTCTCATACCCTTTTAATCAAATTACATAGCTTGACTCAAAACAATCCAGAAAGATGACCCACTGCTTTGTTTTCACAGTGCGTCCCCTCCCACTTCTGTGCTGCCCTCGCCCCAGACCAGAATCACTGCCTAGACTTCTTCACTGTTGTTGCCAGTGTCTTCAGTCTGGATATTGATGCATCATTTTCTCATGGTGTTTGTTGAGAAATAATCCAACAGAGAATGGAAACAAGTCAGTTTTGAAATACAAGAGAACACAAGGCAATTCTCTTCCAGCAGGACGTCAACCATGTGCCCTGAGACGAGACTCCGACTCTTCAGATAGGTTCCTCTTCTCCAGAATGAGCTAGAATGATTGGATCAGTGCCAAGCACTTTGTTGCCATCAGAAGGAATGAGGCCCACCTATTTGTTTTACCTCACTTCAGGATGAGAATGTATGAAGTTGCCCATGCCCACTTATGAAATTGCTGTTACCTCTTAAATATCCCAGATGATAATATTAGTGGCCAAAAGGTAGTGACAAACTTCTATTAAATAAAGTAGGCAGTCTGTTAGAAATACGTATGTTTTTCCAGGGGACTCAATATGGCTATTTCCATTTTTAATGTTACATGTAAGTTCTATACATATTTTTATTCTTCCTGAATTTGCTGTGGTGCGGAAAAGCTTGCTCAGTCTCTTTCTATCTAGTTCATTGCTTTCTTAAAATCATTCCTGGTACAAAATTGTTATTCTATAGATAAATGTTGGTTAAATGAATCTTTAAGCTTTTTTCCAGTTCGAAATTTTATAATTGTTTATCTAGAATTCAGAATTTCAGGATTGAAGTGGAGGTGGGTTCTTTTGGAAGCTGGTTTTCTTCCAGACTGGGCGTTTGTTTTGTATTCCTTCTTTGATGTTAGTAAGTGCTGAGAGAGTAGCAGAAATGCACAGTGGACCAAGCTTACATGTTGTTGTCACCACTCAGAAGCTTTAGGGGACGAGTACGTATAGTGTAAGAGCCAGCTCTGAAACATTGTTTATATTATTTTTAAAAGTATTTTGAGGCACCTCCCTGTCAGCAGAAACTTGTGTTTTTTCCTCTGGTTTTAGGTGATTAGTGCATATAAGTTATATACATTTAGTTTTCTTTTAGTTAAAAAAAAAACTATGTGTGTAGCACAAATAGTTTGATCACTTTTCAGTATTAAATTTAGACTAATTAACACTAAGAGGCGACATAGTAAATAGATTCCAACTCTGCTACTGACCAGCTGCTCAGCTGATGCAAGTACTTGATCACTGCTGTGCTAAAAAGTGAAAGGCAGGTAGAAATGAGTAGGAGGGGGATAAAGATTCTGGGAGTCAGGCAACTTGGGGGCCTGGATCTCCTGCTGCTGATCCTCAATTCTCCTTCCCTCCCAAGTGCCTCTGTCTTCCTTTTCCTTTCCTCTGGGCCGTGGGGGACCAGCCTGCCTTCATATCCACCTGTTGCTTCCAGCCCGTGATTCTGGTCCATCCAATGATGATTGGAAGCTCACACCTGCTCTCCTTTTTGGTCTCTAAGCAAGCACACTCTTCTATCCATGTTTTCTAATAGCTTTATCTGCTAGCGAGGAAGGAGAAACAGACCTTTTCGTTCAGGCCTCGGTGTGCTATGGAGAGGACGGGATGGTTCTAGGCAACAGCAGAAGAAGGGGAAGAAGAGACGGGAAGTCTCTGGTAAGGGGAGTCCCTGCTGTCATGACAGCAGCCTATGCTGTGGTGACCGTCATATTCATGTGTCTACAATCGATGATCAGAAGTCACCAGTCAAAGCCTGGGCTGGCTTGTGAAAAGCAAGGCAATGTTTAAAAAGCCACAAGTATGATGTTTAAGCTGCCGCCTGTCCCACAGATGTGGGTGTGTGAACACGTATGTATGTGATTAACCTGCTTTGCAATACAGCTTTTCCCTCTTAATAACAAAGAGAGCTATGAATTTGAAATGCATCATTTCTAATAAATTAGAAAGTGGTAGTCGAATATTAATCAATATGTTAAAAGTGACAGAATAAAAGATTACAGTGTTGAGAAAACGTTATATATATTTTTAATGGGTAAGAACCTCCATTTATCTTTGTGACTTCTTTTTGCTAGTGGCACTTTTGAGATATAATTTATAAAGATTATAAAATTCCCTTACTTAGTATGTTGTCGTTATTAAAGGTAAATATGTGTTTTTAAAGGTAAAGACAACGGTCATTCTGAAAAATAGGAAATTTATACATTTGTTTCATGCCCTTATGCATGGCTGATTACAAATTTAATTTCATGCCAACTCGCTTGAATAGATAGAATACAATCTACACTTTAGGGATTTGGAACAGCTACAATACGATATATCTTATGGATATAATTACCACAGTTTTTATGTCTTCTGCACTTCATTGTTCTGAGGATACAGTTGTAAAGAAATACTCTGCCTTGTGGCTTCTGTGTTTTCTCTTGGCATGCAGATCACAAAAGCCTCTATGGTTCATTTTGAAACTTGGAAGGAAATGATACCCATATGATTTAAAGTTTAAGTTTTATTACCTTCTGCAAATTGCTTTGGAAGTATAGGTAGTCAAAAAGTAAAAGTGGTTTTAAATTTCAGACACAGAGAATAGCATAATCGCTTTTTAAAATTTAGAGATTTTATTCAAAATAGATTCTCTCCAGAGCAGGAAAGTTAGAATCACCTTTGTATAATATTTTGCATGCTTTTTTCTGTATTGCCATGAAAGTTATACAATCCCAACCTTCATCTCTATCCCTAATTTATGAATATAATGACTGACTGAAAATTCATCACAAATTGCATACACCTCCTGAAAGGCAATATCATGTTTTAGGTTAAAATTGCGAAAGGTGAGATTTGAACAATTTTTTTTTTTTAACAATAAAGGCTTCTGTACAGGAAAAGAACTTAAATACACACATAGATGTGCCGTCAGCTCCTTAAGGTGGGCACCTGCTACGTTATGCAGGAAAGTTGAGTGTGTTATTGGTGGTGCAGACTTCTTTAGAAATAGGTGCTGCCTGAAGTTTTCACTTGGTAGTATTAGTCTTCTGTTAATATTTGAAGTACTTGGTGACGTTGTTCTAAGCATGAGCTTGGTGCATGGTAGTGGGCTTTAATAAATCCAGCCTCTAACATTTTAGAAGCACCTCCAGCTGGAATCTAGGCCACCTACCCAGACTTAAGCCACCTACCCAGACTTAATACAACTGCAACAGTAAAACCATATCTGTCTGAAGTATTTAGGACCGTGGCTAATTTAATATGAGACTCTGAAGAGCCAGAGATTTCTGCTGGAATTCCAGTGTCTACTCATTTAACACACAATTTAATGGTTCATACTTAGCTGTTTCTGGTCATTTGATATATATAGTTTCCAGAAATAGTCCAGGCGTCTTATAGCCCAGTGAGTGCAAGTGGTCAGGAAGTGGTTTTCAAACTTTTACTGTACACCCCCATCACCTAGAGCATTGCCTAAAATGGAAACTCCTGGCATTACCCCCTAGAGATCTGATTCCATGAGCCTGTGAATCTGCATTTTAACCAGGTAACCCAGGTGATTCTGGGACAAGTGATTGAGTGACAACCCTTTGAGAAACACTGGTGTAGGAGATGTATATACAAACAGGGCCTGCTTCCTGGGTGTATGACCTGTGCGTTGTACAGGCTCCACACTCAGAAGGACCGTGCACGTAATGCTCTTCGTGCCCTTCTTGAAATTCTTAGTTTTTGAGCAAGAAGTCCTGCATTTTCATTTTTCCCTGGACACTGCAAATTATGTAGCCAGTTTTCTGTACAAGATTTCATTGAGTGTTACTGCAATTGTGTTTCCTGACACTCATGGATGGCAGTTATTCAATAGTGACGTTTTTACCTGTTTGTATTAAGCTGTAAACTCCAAGGCTACTTCTAAGCTTCAGAAGTGAATGAGTATCGTTCGTCATAGGACACACAATAGGAAATCCTGAGAGTGTAATTTTTTTCAAGGAAATTAAATTTTTATTCCTAGTGTTAAACATAGAAACCTATGTTTATGTTATTCTAATACACTATTTCTTTTTTTCTCCTAGGATGGTACAAAACAGAAAAGAGAACGGAAAAAGACAGTGTCATTCAGTAGCATGCCTACAGAGAAGAAGATCAGCAGTGCAAGTGATTGCATCAATTCAATGGTTGAGGGCTCAGAACTCAAAAAGGTTCGCTCCAACTCCAGGATTTACCATAGGTATTTTTTACTGGATGCCGACATGCAGAGCCTGAGGTGGGAACCATCTAAGAAGGATTCTGAGAAAGCCAAGATTGATATTAAATCCATCAAGGAAGTGAGAACAGGAAAAAATACAGACATATTCCGCAGCAATGGCATTTCTGACCAGATATCTGAAGATTGTGCATTTTCAGTCATATATGGAGAGAATTATGAGTCACTCGATTTGGTTGCCAACTCTGCAGACGTTGCGAACATCTGGGTTACGGGACTGCGGTACCTAATTTCTTATGGAAAACATACACTTGATATGTTAGAAAGTAGCCAAGACAACATGAGGACTTCTTGGGTTTCACAAATGTTTAGTGAAATTGATGTAGATAACCTTGGACATATAACTCTGTGTAATGCTGTGCAGTGTATCAGAAACCTCAATCCTGGTTTAAAAACTAGCAAAATTGAGCTTAAGTTCAAAGAATTGCACAAATCCAAGGACAAAGCTGGTACGGACGTCAGAAGGGAAGAATTTGTCGAGGTTTTCCATGAGCTTTGTACCAGACCTGAAATTTATTTCCTTTTAGTTCAGTTTTCAAGCAATAAAGAATTCCTTGATACCAAGGACCTCATGATGTTTCTTGAGGCAGAACAGGGTGTGGCACATATAAATGAGGAAATAAGCCTTGCAATTATTCACAAATATGAGCCATCCAAAGAGGGTCAGGAAAAGGGCTGGCTCTCCATAGACGGGTTCACTAATTACCTTATGTCACCTGACTGTTATATATTTGATCCAGAACATAAGAAGGTCTGTCAGGATATGAAGCAACCCTTGTCTCATTACTTTATAAACTCATCTCATAATACGTACTTGATAGAGGATCAGTTCCGAGGTCCCTCTGATATCACAGGATACATTCGAGCTCTTAAAATGGGTTGCCGGAGTGTTGAATTAGATGTATGGGATGGGCCAGATAATGAACCTGTAATTTACACGGGCCACACCATGACCTCTCAGATAGTCTTCCGCAGTGTCATTGATATTATTAACAAGTATGCATTCCTTGCTTCAGAGTATCCTCTTATCTTGTGTTTAGAAAATCACTGTTCTATTAAACAACAAAAGGTAATGGTTCAACACATGAAGAAGATTTTAGGAGACAAGCTCTACACAACATCGCCCAACGTGGAGGAATCTTATCTGCCATCCCCAGATGTCCTGAAAGGGAAGATACTAATTAAAGCAAAGAAGCTGTCCTCAAATTGCTCTGGAGTAGAAGGAGATGTTACTGATGAAGACGAAGGAGCAGAAATGTCTCAGAGGGTGGGAAAAGAGAACGTGGAGCAGCCCAACAATGTGGCTGTGAAGCGGTTTCAGCTCTGTAAAGAACTGTCTGAGCTGGTAAGCATCTGCAAGTCGGTTCAGTTCAAAGAATTTCAGGTGTCATTCCAGGTTCAGAAGTACTGGGAAGTCTGTTCCTTTAACGAAGTGCTTGCCAGCAAATACGCCAATGAAAATCCAGGGGACTTTGTGAATTACAACAAACGTTTTCTTGCTCGGGTGTTTCCCAGTCCAATGAGAATTGACTCTAGTAACATGAACCCTCAAGACTTTTGGAAATGTGGTTGTCAGATCGTTGCCATGAACTTTCAGACCCCAGGACTGATGATGGACCTGAATATTGGCTGGTTTAGGCAGAATGGAAACTGTGGCTATGTCCTTCGGCCAGCCATCATGAGGGAGGAAGTTTCTTTCTTCAGCGCCAATACGAAGGACTCTGTGCCAGGAGTCTCACCTCAGCTTCTCCACATTAAAATTATCAGCGGGCAGAACTTTCCCAAACCCAAAGGATCAGGTGCAAAAGGTGACGTGGTGGATCCTTATGTCTATATTGAAATTCACGGAATCCCTGCCGACTGTGCAGAACAAAGGACAAAAACAGTGCACCAGAATGGAGACGCTCCCATTTTTGATGAAAGCTTTGAATTTCAAATCAACCTCCCTGAACTGGCCATGGTGCGCTTCGTAGTACTCGACGATGACTACATTGGGGATGAGTTTATTGGTCAGTACACAATTCCCTTTGAATGTTTACAGACGGGCTACCGCCACGTCCCCCTCCAGTCGTTGACAGGAGAGGTGCTAGCGCATGCTTCGCTCTTCGTCCATGTGGCTATCACTAACCGAAGAGGAGGAGGGAAACCTCATAAAAGGGGCCTTTCTGTGAGAAAAGGGAAGAAATCCAGGGAGTATGCATCTTTGAGAACACTGTGGATTAAAACTGTAGATGAGGTGTTCAAGAATGCCCAGCCCCCTATACGGGATGCCACAGATCTGAGAGAGAACATGCAGGTACGTTCTTGTGTTTAAGAATTTATTGACTCGTTGGTTTTCCTTTTTAGTGTATGTGCATAGTTTATGAATATATTGGGGTTCATTTTTTTTTTTACAATAGTATATTTGATTTTAAATAATTTGTAAATTCCAATTGGTTATTAGAATTTATCACTAGTCTCATTTTTTTTATCATTTAAATTTCCAAAACCACGGTTGGTATTGATAAATACAAAACTATTGATAACGTGTTAGACTAAACCAGTCTTGTTGCTGTCTCACACACCACATCCTAGTCCCTGTTAATGATTGCTTAACAGTTCCCCATTTTCTCTAGTAGTGTACATGGGAATCTCTAGTAGTTCTGAAAATGCCTTAGCTGGAACACAAACTGATGGCCTATCAAAACAAAAGGGGTATATTCCAGTCCTTTCTTATGGAGCTGTAATGCTGGGAAAATAGCAAGCCCTTAAATGAACCAGTATGTTTGCATTAAGCCTCCTCTTGCTTTTAGAAGACAGCTGTTTAATTGTTTAAGTAAAAGACATGTGGTGTCTGTATTTATTAGAGGTCTAAGATAATAATTAACTCTGAACTATATAATGGCTAAAAGCAATCAGTTAGGAATTATGTGTGTAATTAAGGATCATCCACATGTCTGGCAGTGTTCTAGGGCCCATGAATGATACAGAACTAGACAGCAAGGGCCCGCCCCCCAGAGATACCAGCCCTAACCCGTCCAGTGTGTGAGAAGTGCCGTGTGCATGATTGCTGCACAGCGTGTGTTTATTAAAAATATATATATAATCATATAGTATGTTAGCTGATTATGTATATATATTCATACACATAACTATTATGAGAAGAATGCCACCAGCAAGTAAAAATCTGACTCAAAGGGGCCGGCCTGGTGGCGTAGTGGTTAAGTTCACACGCTCCACTTTGGTGGCCCGAGGTTCACAGGTTCAGATCCCTAGTGCAGACCTATGCACTGTTTATCAAGCCATGCTGTGGCAGGCGTCCCACATATAAAGTAGAGAAAGATGGGCACGGATGTTAGCCCAGGGCCAATCTTTCTTAGCAAAAAGAGGAGGATTGGCAACAGATGTTTGCTCAGGGCTAATCTTCCTCACCAAAAAAAAAAAATCTGACTCAGGAAATTCAACATATTTCACTCCTCTACCGATTCTATGGATACTCCATTAATAAAAAGACCTTCCTATAACAGAGAAATTTTACCATCTTTCTCTCAAAGTAAAAGCGTAACAGAAATGAGAAGAGCCTTTCCTGTTTCTGAGGGTGAAAATGGTTTGGTAAACCCTCAACTCTGAGCAAGCCACGTTGTCCCCGGCCCTGTGGCTGCTGTTGTGTGTGTGACACAGAATTCCCTTGAGGATCCTCGGGAACTTGAGCATCATCTTCCCAGAGATGCGTGTCTGCGCTGAACCTGGCCGAGCGTTGGTGGCGATGTTGATGAGCGTCAGCCAGGCACAGGCAGTTCGGGCCGTGAGGGTGCAGCAGTGAACCAGCAGATGACTTTGGTTAGGGGTGGGCATTGGGGGGTGGGGAACAGACCAAAACCAGGTGAATAAACAAATAGGACGGCTGTGGACGCAAGCAAGTGCTGTGAAGAAAATAAAACAGGGAGGTGTGATAGAGTGAGGGCAAGACCCCCTTTAGATATCACGGTAGTGACTTACTGTCATAAGTGGTCAACACTGAAGTGATCTTGAGCAAAATGACTTACAGTTTGATGTCCGTGTTTAAAGCAATATTAATAAAAAGAAAATGTTTAAATTTAAAACTAAAGTGCTGCTCATTTCCAAGAACCGGGGTATCTGAGAGCAGAAGGCATGGGGTTTGGAGGGCCTGGATCCCTCCCTTCTGGCTGCCATACTCAGTCCAGGTCAGGGCCTGTGTGCCTGGAATAATATGCCTGACTCCTATTTTGACTGGAGTTTACCTGTTATTATAGCATACTGGTTAAAAGCATAGGCCTCAACATCCACAGATTTCAGGTGAAATCTTGACTGCCAGCTCTGTGACCTTAGACACATGACAGAGAGAGGTCCTAGCCAAGCCTCAGTGTCCTCACCAGCGCCCAGCCCGCTGAGCGGATTAGGTGAGGGGTGTGTAGTGAACATGCCTACTGGAGCTCCACGCGTGGCGAGTGCTCAGAGAATGCCAGCTCGTGGCAGTTTACGGTGTGAAGTATTTTCTTTAATAGATATTTTAATGGCATACCACTGGTGATGAGGAAAAAAGAGAGGGGGAGCAGCGTCGAGATCAGTGGAGACACTCATAGGGAGGCTGAGGGAGGCCCAGGTCCCTGCTGGGCAGACCACACCAGTTACCTGCAGCCTCCTCAGAGTTACTCTAGATTTGGAACCAGCAGGCATACAGGTGAGAGAGATTCAAGTTTCTACCTCACAAATATCCTTTCTCTTTTTGGATGGCTGGCGTATTTGATACTTAGTTTAAAGCTGATTTGATTTTTTTCCTTCATTTTTACCTTTCTTGGAGGCAGAAGCCATTCTTTCTGTTTGCTCATAATTGCATATCAGCATTAGCACTGCTGTGAACTTTGATCTGAAAAGAGGCTTTGCCCTTTGGAAGAATTTAACTTATTTGCATTTTCTGGACTTTTGATAAATTGGCATTACAAATATCTGTAACTGTATTTACTTTGGAAAATAGCCATTTTTCCCAGGATGAAATACTTGTTAGCCAATTCTGTCGTAACATGGCTAACAACTGTTGTACCAGGCAGCTCAAGGATAACCAAGTATATCAGATATAACATCCCTGAGAAATTGAAGCCCCTGGTTAATTGCAAAGTGCCTCCCTTCTTTGACAGAACGCGGTGGTGTCGTTCAAGGAGCTGTGTGGCCTCTCCTCTGTGGCCAATCTCATGCAGTGCATGTTGGCGGTGTCTCCCCGCTTTCTGGGGCCTGACAACACACCCCTGGTGGTCTTGAATCTCAGCGAGCAGTATCCCACCATGGAGCTGCAGGGCATCGTGCCTGAGGTTCTGAAGAAGATTGTGACAACTTACGACATGGTGAGTAGTTGTTGCTGCTTCGATGTGGCTAGGTGGGAGAGGCATCTGAAGACTGTACACCAGGCATCCTCGGGAGCTCTCGCTGAGGTGTGCTTTCCTGCTTCATCCTTCATTTACCTATGCTGGAAAAATTACTCCCCTGACCTTACTGTATTTGAACGAGTTTAGTGTTTTGTTGTTGTTTTAGAAAGCAGGCTTCAGAGACACTTGCCTCAGTTGGATTAAATAGTGGTTAGCTTTTCAAGAACTATGTCTGAATTGATTTCTAAATGATACACTATTTTCCACACATATGTAGTAAAGAGTTTTTTATCTTCCCCTGCAACCAGCCATTAATTCACTCATTTTAATTTTGTTTTCATTTTTCAAACTGGTAAAGGTGAGAAATTTAATTAAAAAAAAATTTTTTTTAAGTACCGTAGGGGGCAGGTGCTTCCATCACATAACTGTACTGTGTGATTGTTTCTTCCCTAACAGCAGCTTCTCTGAGACACCTATAATTTGTAATCAGCTTAACATTAATGAGGTATCCTCAGGACACCTAGAATATTGCATATTTGTGCTTAAGGTAAATCTTGCATTTTCTTAATCGCATCCTGCTCTTATTATACTTTTTGATTTATTATAACTATAAGGGAGAATTTAGTGGATGAACAACACGCATTTCAAGCTCACAATGTAGATAAAGCTGTCAGAACTCCGTGTGAGTGCTGGCAGTTACTCTCCGGCCTGTCAAGGTTAAGGGTGGGGTTGGACACTCCTCTCCCAGATGGGCCAGGCTGTTGACTTTTTCCGCTCAGCGTGCTAGGGTAAGAGACCTCACCCACCACCTCCTCCACACTAAGACCACAGAACACTAGTCTTCTGATGTAACCTGCCATGGTCAAAGACAAAATGGGATTGGCATCATACACTTTAACAGAAATATTTTTGACTGTTTTATAACTTGATCAGAAAGCTGCAATTCAGAGGATTTATACAATTCAGGGGAAAGAAAAAGCACTTTAGGTCAGCATTTCCCACAGTGTGTTCTGAGGAACCTTGCTTTTTTAGGATGTTAGTGAGTGTCGTGTGGGAGAAAGGGTTCCATGGTGAAATAATTTGGAGACATACTGGTTTGAGCAAAATTACTCAGATGTCTTTATTACAGGATTTCTCAGGGCCTTTTATTTGCTGGCACACTGAGTCCCCGAGAGGGTGGTGATGGATACAGTGTGCCCTGTTTCACAAATGGACTTGACTATGGGGTACTGTTTCCGTGGGGTACTACATCTTCACTTCTTGATCTTATTCAGAACTTGTACCCAGCTTCCTATGGAGTAGCCACACTTTGTAACAGATTCTTATTATTCCCTGCTATTTCCAGCTTAGAGTTCATGGTAATGTGAGCGATATAAAGGACTGAACATTGGACACTGCAGGTGAACTGCAGAGAGTGATAGTCAACCTGCAGAAAAAAGGAGGGCCAGAGGCAAATGTATCTGATAAACACTGGGGGAAGCTCCATGCTGAGGAGCCACAGAGAGGAGCACGAATGGCCCCTGTCCTCAGGGAGCCATCCTGTCCACTAGAAGGTACTGGAGGCAGCTGGGGAATGAAATCAACATAGGAAGCTTACACGGAGATTCCTTTGGGGAAAGAAATGGAAAGATAGGAAACAGAGGTAAAAATGAAAAAGTTTGAAGAGCTCCTCCATGCTGTGACCCAAGCTAGCTAGTTAGTTCCCAGTTCTTTAAGTTTTATGAGAGAAGCCAAAAAGCTGGTATTTGTAAATGTTTTTTAAGCCTAAGCCACAAATAAAATCGTTTCACATTTTGCTGACCTATTTCCTTGACCAAAATCTAACATGACTCGCCCCCTTCGGTGTTTCCCTGATTTTGTGGCACTCACGCAGTGACATTTCTTCATGGTCACAAGAACGTCCTGAGAGAGGGGTGATGGTGCCCTGTGTAGGTGACAGAACACACTGGACAAGGGTTAGTACCCAGGACCTAGTTCAGGGGCTGAGAGCCGATCCAGAGCAGGAGTGTGATCATGGCTTGATTCTCAGGGCCTGTGTTAGAGAGCCTCATGGACACCAACAGCCTTCACAGCACCCACCACAATATTTGGCACAGGAATCGCTCAGTGTTCCTTGGTTCCCCGCCCCTTCCTCTTCCTGGACTGGTAGATGGTAACGCTTATTATGTAACTCTTATTTGCATATAACTTTATATGTAACTCTTATTTGCATATAACTTTAACAATGTGTGTTGTGGAAGTGATAAGACAGAATGTATTAGCTTGTTTAAATTTTTTAAATTGTGAAATTACTCTTACATAATGTTTAATTGAAATAGCTGTGCTGCATTATACTCCTAGCTTTATTGATTTGTTCTGTTTTTAATTCCATCTGATAAACTAAGCTATAAAAGACTTCAAATTAAATTTAAATTATTACAATTTGAATTTTAAAAATTATAATTTTGCTACAGCAATATTATAACTCTTGTAATGTTTTACAGTCCTTTTTTTAGTGACCTAATGGTTTCTCACCTGTGACAATTAATTTACTAAAGCTAGCTAAAGGAATAGGTTAAATATTGGTGGGAAATATACTAAGGTCTTGGACAGCCTGTAACTTTAAATATGGGTCTTTATTTTTGTAATGTTATGTTGAGCTTAACCCAAAACTAACCTTAGAAATAAGATCTTACTTCACTTTGTTGACTTCCCACTTATAATTTGAAGACTCCAAATGAGAAGTAAGAGCCGTTGGAGAAATCTCCTCCAGAACTTGTGTGTCGCTGCCGGTCCACACTGCCAAAGCTCGCCCTCCAGTGAGGACAGGACCGTGGCATCTCGTAGAAGTGGATGGATATGTACTTGTGCTATCAAGATTGTGATTACTTTTCAGTGTCTAAACTCTTATTTATAAACTAGTATGTCAGAAATAAGCCAATTTCTTTGTGAGAAAGGAGAATGCAGAGAAGGAATTGATGATGGGAATGTGAACATGTAAGCCAGTATGGAGGCTAGAAAAGAGTGCTCATGTATGGGGTGGCCACACAACCCAATTTTCCTAGGATGGACCCTGTTTATATACCTGTTGTCCTAGCATAATTGTTAATAATTCTCCCTTTAACCCTTAAAAGTGTCACTATTTAGATAATTAGTTATGTGATCGCCCTGCCCATGGCCCCTAGATTGTCCTAATGGCTCCTGTGATTACCACCAACAAACAGACCTTTAAAACTGCCCAGTTGTGGTTTTACCCTATTTGTGGCACCTCCTTGGGTCCTGGAAGTGGTGAGGTTTGAGCCTAGGACTTAGGTCAGGAAAGTAGGTGTCAAAGCCATTCAGGAGTAGAGGAAGAAGAGAAGTACAGACATCTTCTTAGACTAGGCAGATGGGGGTGGGGGCTATTAAAAATGAGGACTGGACTGGTATGGAGAGTGTTGTCAGACAAATAAGACTTTTCTTCCCTTGAGGAGTTTACAATTTAATAGAAGAGATGAAATGTGTATCCACATATAGTAAGATGATAGATGATTAATAGATAGGCAGATTTTTAAAAACATGTAAACAAATTATGTGGATGTTCATGGGAGAGAATGGTCAGTTTCAAGTTTAGGGATTAGGAAGACTTCAAGGAAACGTTGGCCTTTGAGCTAGACCTTTAAGAATGAGTTGGATTTCAACAGGTAAAGATAAGAAGGAGGCTGTTGCAAGCTGAGTTCACAGGGTGAAACATACTTGGAAATGGGAAGCACATATTCTGGGAAATCCATGTTTGGACCGTGGGAGTTCTTGTACATTTTTGAGCAGTAAAGGGTCGTGCTCAGAATTAGGCATATGGACCATGGGAGGTTTGGAGTGAAGGAGAGCTCAGAGACACCCTGTGGAGCACCTTTATTTTGCAGATGAGAAAATGGAAGCCCTCTGGTACCTCAGATTAATGACAGAACCAGAGTTAGAGCCCCAGTAGTCTCTTTGTCTGGTTTTTTCCTGCAATCTGGATCAGGAAAATTAGCCACATGTGGTGTGTTGATGAAGGATCAATATATAGCTGAAGCCCAGATGTCTTCAATAGTGATAATCTAAAGTTGTCTGTGTGGGGCTCTTGAAGTCATAGGTATCTTGTTTCTGATTTTTGCTCCCTATGAAGGTGGAAAACAATTCATTTTGTATACTTTGGTGTATATTAAAAGGCAAATTCAGTGAGCTTAAAATAAAGGAGACTGTAATCAATAGTTAGATCAAATTCCACTTGAAGAAATCTGATTATAAGTATCTGAACAAATGTTGTTACTTCAGAAAGCAGAAAATTTAAATATTTTACTTAAAATTTATGTAAATGAACTTGAATGCATCCACTGTTTACAATCAAATATCAAAATTGAGCTTGTTCTCTTGTATAATTAAAGGCTGGCAGCAGAAAATAAGGATTATGTAACCTGAGTTTAAGAGATTCTAGTGACTAACTGGATACTCTTTATAATACACAGCCCTCTTAAGAATGGATCTGTGCTGGCATTTCAGTGCTATGTCCCCCCTCTCCCATTGGTACAAGTGATCTCATTCATCATCTTTTTAAACTAAAGTGATTTTTAACATCCTTTTAATGTTGGTAAGAGTAATAATTCAGCTCTCTAGCTATCTTTGTTTATTAGTTTTAGATTTACCATCTGTTCTAGATTTAAATTTTTAAAAATTTTTATGAGATCTCTACTAACATATGGAGAGCAAGGATCAGCATTCTTCCTCTGTAGAGAAAAAACATTGGAAATTTTAATATTTGGTGTAGTGTTGCATAAAAAGAAAGTTCTCTTTAAAAGTTTTTTCACTGGACTTAGAGGACAGTATTCTAAGTGAAATAAGCCAAACACAGCAAGAAAAATGCTACATGATTCCACTTATATGAAGTATCTAAAATAGTCAGATTCATAAAATCAAAGACCAGAATGGCAGTTACAGGACTGGGGGAGGGGAGGATGGGGATTTGTTAATCAAGAGGCATAAAGTTTCAGTTAAGTAAGAGAAATAAGCTCCAGAGATCTGTGGACAACGTTGGACCTATAGTCGACAGTAATGTATTGTACACTTAAAATTCGTTAAGAAGGCAGATCTCATGTTAAGTGTTTTTATCACAATAAGATGTTTTTAAAAGAAAAAAATGTTTTTTCCTTGATTTTGCTACAATTTTTCTGTACTATGGAATATGTTTCAGCCCTTGTAATTAAATTGAAGATGAAGTCGTAGGGAATGGAAAGGAGAGACGAGGAAAAAGTAAAGTAAGTGATGCTCAGCTCTGCTACAGGCAGTGTGGCTGTTCATACTCACAGCAGTGGGCTCTTGGGCAGCCCTCATCTGTTCAGAGATGACACATGATTCATTCTTAGCATTGCAGTTCCTTTGTCTCTACTTTCTATCTGAAATTAATTTGTTTTGGTCTTTTACAGCTTCACAAAAATCCTGATTTTAATTGCCTTCACATTTAATTAAGAAAGCATCCTCTGGGGAATCCATTTATCCAGTAGAGAACAGTATGTTTTTAGTGTTAAAAGGGAGGCATAAGATGCTTTGCCTAGGAGGATGTTATTTGCTCTCTGTGAATGTTTTTATATAAGTTACTGAATAGTCCCTTCTAACTCATTACTTTAAATATTTCTCAAAAAAAACCCACACAACGTTCTTTAAATAAAAAGTGTGAAAGAAGGTTTTTTTCTTACACCAACGTGTTGGCGATCAGCATGACATCAGGAGCACTCTGCTGTATCTTGTTGGTATGGCTTCATGTGGTTTGTCTTGCTACAGCTTAATGCAGTAAAGAGAGAAGGCACGCTTCGTAATTAACGGTGTATGCCAGTCTGAACTGAGCCAGAGATGATCTGTAATAAGGTTACCATTGATCCCCATCTCCTTTGTGGCCCCTTTTATCCCTCTACTGCCTCAGAACTTGACATTAAAAGCTTCTTTTAATTGGAAGTGTCACTTGCCCAACTTTTATAACTACAAAAAAAGGACAGATAGAATATTATGCTTTGAGTTAAGACTGAGCTAAAAAAAAAAAAAAAAAGTTTGGGGAAAGGTGGATATGTCCTGCTGCAGAGGGAAGATCAGAAACCCAAAGGCTGTGGTTAATTCCAGGATTGGGAAGGTCCAGCCAGTGATGTTTCCAAAAGCAGTTTCTCTGGAGTCATCAGAACCATACAGCTGAGCCGCTCCAAAACAGTTCAAGCTGCCAATGGAAAGGGAAAAGAAATGTTTAAAAGAAACAGTGCAATGACAGCGTCACATGTATCCTCAGATCAGATGTACAGGCTGCCACTTGGTAATCAGATGCAGGGAGATTTGGAAAGTTTTGAAAGATAGTGCTTCAGGGTGTACACGTGATGGTGATTATAAGACTATTTCTGATCCAGTTTTCTAGTTTCACATATCTCCACAGAAACCATCAAGGAACACATATTTAGAAGTCTTCCTACACACGTACACACACATGCCAGATACCAAGCAATGAACAGTTGGGGAAAGAGTAGCATTTTGGCGGCTGGCAATCCCCTTGAGAGAGACTTCGTCATATAGCAGTTTTTATCAGTTAAATTTGATACCCAGCTCCAGAGTCTCTGGGAGGACAGAGATGAGAACCTTAATGGAATTCAACATGTTGTCCGGTGGTGTCTTCAGACAAGAAATGATAAATGATATTAAGCAAGCCACTGTATCATCTGATGTACTGAACAGTCTGATCTTGTTTCAGGAAACAAGAACTAGGGTGCTGTCGAACCATGCTGGTCAGTGAGAAATGGGAGCCTGCTATTGGCGTCTCTTCCATTCTCGAATAGATTCCACTTGAGCCAAGCCCCCTGGGGAGCTGTTGATGGGCAGTGGTTGGGACCAGGTATTTGGTGGAGTCCCTACTGTTTTACTTCTCTGCTTAGAGCCTTTCTGTTGCTTTTTAAAGGGGAAGACCAAGATTGATTATTTTTCAAACTCTTTATTTCACCGAATCTGATGAAAAATATGTATAAAATATAGCTGAAGCCTAAAGCTCCAGAAAAGTTAGGAAACTTCCTTCTAAACCTATGCTTTATGCAAAAGAACACTACTGCATTTTTATTTTATTTTATTTTATTTTTGCTGAGGAAGATTAGCCCTTCGCTAACCTCTGTTGCCAGTCTTCCTCGTTTTTTGCTTGAGGAAGATTAGCACTGAGCTAACATCTGTGCCAGTCTTCCTCTATTTTATATGTGGGTCGTCACCACAGTGTGGCTGACAAGTGGTGTAGGTCTGCGACCCGGATCCAAACTGGTGAACCCAGGCTGCCAAAGCAGAATGCACCGAACTTAACCACTATGCCACTGGGCCCGCCCCAACGCTACTGCATTTTTGATAAAGCTAAGATCGTTGAAGTACTGTAGTCTTCTTTCTTCCTATGCAAGAGCAGAGGAATTCTTATGTTCCCGTCAAATTCCACATTGAATATTGGATTTTACTTTTGTAAAATCAATAAATCTTCAAAGTTTATTTTTGAGATATTCTCTTCCTGACCGGAAGTATTTTGTTTATGTTTCTGCAGTGGCTAAAAGTCCTTTGCTAAGTTCTTCTTTCTGTCAAGGACCTCTCCAGCAAATTAAAAAAAAAAATGACCGAATACATCTTAAAAATTCTGTACTTGTTCTATAAATAACATACACAGTTCTTTTGGTCCGTCACGATGTGCACTGGCAGCTTTTCAAAGCTGTGAGGAAGTGTTTAGCTTCCTTATCCTAGTTTATTCAGTAAGTTTTTTGTCTCCATTAGACTTTGAATAAATAAACTTTAATTGAGCAGAGGCAACGCTGTCTGTCTTTCCATCTCTGTGGCCGTCATTCTAGTTCAGCCCCTGCTCACCTTATGCCTATGTGGAAGAGTTGAGTTCAGACTGCACACTGGATCCAGATGGCAAAGGAAATGTAGCTTTCCTCTCTCTCTTAGGGGGGAGGTGGGAATTCCTAAATGTTAGTTCAGTTTGGTAAACTTGATCCATGGCTTTAATTTATGTTATCCGTTTTGGACTGTAGATGCTTAGCTCTTTAGGTAAAATGCTCTGCCTCTCAGACTTCCTCTCCTTCCCTCTGCTCCCCTACAAAGTGGCTACCGGTTGCCTGGAGGGGCGTGGTTGCAGAAGTCTTCCTTCTGTGTCCTTACTCACGAACCTCTTTCTAAAGCTCACGGTTCTCCCCCTTCACCTTCCATTCACCTTGAGGTTAGTCGATGCGGTGGAGGGATTTCCTAGGTCCATCTCCAGTCACTCAGGACCGCAAGAGGTGGGCCCCCAGCTTTCCTCCACTGCTCCTTCCCTCCTCCTGTCCCAGAGCTGCAAACTCTTGGCCCAGCCTTGGTAGCTGGAAGGACAGTCTCCTCTACCCGAGGTGATGAAGCTCTGTGATCTATGGGTTGTTTCTTGATATGTTAACATAATTTAGAAAATAGTTTCTCCTTGACAAATCCTGACTTTCAAGCCTTTTGTTTTAGTGGGAACCCAAAAAAAAAAAAAATTAATTTGACCTTTAAAACTGAGAAGTGTCTTTGTTTTTATAAGATAGCTGCTTTTCACCCAGGCTCTGAAACTTGCTGTTTGAATAGGTGGAAAGCCCCCAGGGCAAAATGATTTATAAACCATGGCAACGTATGTGGGGAAAAAAAATAGCTTTATACTATCCCTGTTACATCACCTTTACCGCTGTAGCCGCCCAGACTGCAGCATTCCCTCCCCACTGCAGTTCATCACTGGACTGCTGTAAAGACAGACTTCCTGAAATACCGCCTAGGGAAAGACCTGTGTGTTGGAGAGAGGAGCAAGAAGGTAGTTAGAAGTATGATGTGACAACTTTAAGAACTAGACCAGCTAAAGGGATTATATGATAATCATCAAGAGAAATAGAGCCAAATTGTTCCCTGTGACCTTGGCTATTATTGCTAAGTGAATAATACTCTTCCTAGAGCATCTTGGAACTGTGGCATCCCTTTGGTGTGCTTGGATTGATGAAGAATTTACACTAAGCCTAATAATTGCTAAGAGAGAAAAAAGGGGGGGGATAACTTCAAGGACATGTACCTCATCCATATGTTCCTCTAGTAATTGAAGTTTTCCAGAGTCAAAATTTTTGATTTGCTGTTGAAATGTGCATGATCAAACACTATCAATACTATACAGCCCTTTAAAAAAAAAAAAAAGTTTTTACAGCATCCAGAAGCAGTTTGACATCTTAAAGTTTGTAATTATTTTTGTAGTGTCTGCAAAATGGTATCATCTCTAAGTCTCGTTTTGTGGATATGATTGTCCTCTTTTGTAGAAATCCTTTTCAAACAGAAAAGCAGTGATCAAAGAAACAAAGAACCTAATTGACTTGCAGTGTATGATAATTTGTGTGTCTTTATGCAGCTTGTGAGTTGCAAATCCTTTCAGATTCACAAACATGAGGAGTGGCTGACCTAGAACATGCACTTCATAGCTCACTAATGCATTCAGCCTGCTTCTCCCCTTGTGTTGGGAGCCCCCTGGCTGGGTCTTCCCTTGGACCCAGAGGAGAGCTGTGTCTCTGCTTGACCCTCCAACCTGTGCTGTTGGCACAGAGGGGCCATGCCCAGGGTGTGCTGCCTACTCTGAAGGAGAAATGAACGTGTTCATCTTCATCGTTGTAAGCTTGCAAAGACCTGGGATAGAAACCTCGCAGCTCCCCAAGTAGGGGCTTCGCTTTGAAACACCAGCACTCTTTGGGCCACACCCCACTGGAGGACCCAGGAAATGCACGCACGCTGTTTAACTTAGTTTTCCTGTCGGTGGCAATTTCTGGCCAAGTGGGAGTTGGGGATGTGAAGCCTCTGGTGCTTCTTCCTTTCACCTGGGAAGGTGGCTGCCTTTGCCATCTGAGCCTGCCATTTGCCCTGGTGTCTGGCTCTACATGGGGTTCAGAATGTTCTCCAGCCAGTGAAATGGAGCTTTTTTTGGCCTGAGTGATCATTTTAACAGTGCTGGCTTCAAAGTGCTGGCTGCAATTAACCAGTGAGAATCACCCATGCGGATTTCTTTTCAGAAGTATTTGTTTCTCAAAGATTCATCCAAAGGATGAATCGTTTAATATTTCATTGTGCCCCATTGTTGTTTATATTCAGATTAGAGTTTAGAAAGCATGTAAGTTACAGTGATATAATGTTATTGTTTAGAATCTTGATGTTCTGGATGTATTCCCTGACTTTGTAAATGCAGGACCCATCTATCGTGGATTAACTTGATGTATTGCTGCCCATTCTTGTGTAGTTTAGAACGGCATGTGCTTTTCCATTTAGAAATTCCGCAGTGTTGCACGTCCAATTTGGAGTTGAGTTGAAAAGATTGAAATTACATCAAACACTTGTATAAAATTATTAGTGGTGATACCCAGATCTGTTTGTAAATGCAATGATGAGCTCCTCTGTTTTTGTGGACATAACACTCTTTGGAAGGACAATCACATTCTAGAAGGCAACTCTAAGAAATGGGATAATTTGGATGGAATCAACCCCATAAAAATAAAGTTATAGAAATAGCAAGCTCATATAAAAAATCACATATTTCAGAAATGTTTTGGAGAAAATGTAATTGTACACACTTACTTGAGGCACCCTCTGGCATTTTTTTCTTGGGCAGTAGGATATACTCGTTTCTGACCTTTTTTCCTGTCTGTTATGTCTCTAGTCATGAACTGGAAAAAAAAATTTTGAAGGTGTTTTTCCACAGCCGTTTGAATAATGAGGTAGTGATTTTTCTCCACAGCTAGATATAGTCTTATAAATAACACTTACCAACTCCCGTTTTTCATTCTGTTCTCTTTTATTCCCACAGATTGCTGTGAAATAATTAATGCCACTCACCCCACTAAAATAACCACCTTTAATACCAGAAATCTGATTTTACTACCACATGAATTTATCAGGAATAAAAATAGCACTTAATAATGGTATTAAAGTCTTTTCTAACTTAATTAAGGCGTTTTAAATTCTGAACCATAAGAAAATTACTCTCACAGTAAACTCAGTGGGTGGACAATATGATGTGTTAAGAGTTAAGTTTAAACCTCTACAAGCTTAATTACCAGTTAACTTAAAAATAACATGTTAGGTAGTTTAAAATATTTATTTCCCTATTACATTTAGTATTAGCCAAATCTTTAGGGCTAAATGTTATAGATCTTTATATGGAGATTTTATATAGGAGATCCTTTATCTACTTATAGAAAACTTTAATTCAAGTGTTTTATTTGAGATCAGTGTTGATCATTCTACTTTTCTTTATGATTATTACACTGCTACACAGGAGAGTGATCAAATGCAGTTATACCGTCATTTATGTCATTTATGGCACAAAATAATTTTAGCTTTTGAATCACTTATCTGGTGCCAAAAGCACAAAAAAAAAAAGCCTATTTTTGTGAATAGAAGTGGCTATTTGAATATTTAGCTAAATGTAATTGGGATGGTACTTAGACTTTTTAGTTGATTTTCCTAAAACTGAGCCCTATCTTTGTTGTGTCTGTGAAAATCCTCGATTAATGTTAGGATTCTTCATAACCAAATTTTTCCTTTGCCTACGTATATCATAACATATGTTTATCCTTTTAAAATACTAACTGCACCTGATTTTTCATGTTCTTTTCTAAATGTGCATGTAGCATATCAAACTATATTCTCTTGAATACTTTCAATCCAGTATTACCAAACGGTGCCTCATGTGACATGTTAGACAGGAGCTGAGAAACAGTGGCCTGTGGGCCAATCTGGCACCACCTGTTTCTGTATGGTCTGCAAGCTAAGAATGGTGTTTACATGTTATATAATTGAAAAAAATAATAATAATGATAATATTTTATGACATGTGAAAATCATAGGAGACTCACATCTCAGCGTCCATAAACAAAGCTTTGTTAGAGCACAGCCACATCCATTACGTATTCTCTGTGCCTGCTTTCCCGCTAAGGTGGCAGAACTGAGTAGTTGCAACAGAAATGAAGCCTAAAAGCCTCCACTACGTACAGTCTGCTCCTTTACAGAGAAGTTTGTCAACACTCAGAAAGATTAGGAGAAAAAGTCCTTAGGGGGTTCCGATGCACTGATTTCCAAATTCACATTTTCCAGCTTAAATTATGATCTTTAAGGTTCTTCTTTCTTTTTTTAACTAATGTCCTCAGTGCATTTTGAATTTTGATCCATAAGAACATCATTCTACGTGTTAACCCAGTAGGAGGAGAGCGCTGTAATCACCTGAGTCCTCCTGTCCTGAAAAAAGCAGTGGGCCCCTGAGGCAGGAATACCAGTTGTTAGCATTTTGTTAATTGTTAGCATCTTGTTAGCATTTGACGGTCAGGAACCTAAAGACAAGAGAGGCGGAAACTAGAAGAGGGAAGGCAATGAAAGTTCAAGTTTGCTCTGATTTCTCTGTGCTCATGAGGCAGGCATGCTATGTCAGTAGAAAATGGTGACAATCAACCAGAGTTTTGTGTTATAATCCAATAAACTGTATAACTAACTTAACTCCACACATATTCAGTGAGATCATGATTGGGCTGCTTGGTAATGAGGCATTAAAAATGAGCCAAAGAATTGAGTTAAAGTCTTGCTCCTTTCCTCAGTCAACTCAAGCATTTCGTTAGGGAGGGTGAAGGGCTGGGTGGAGAAAGGGGAATTGGGTGGAGTTAGTAGGCAGGCTCTGTATCTTCTCTGAAAACCCCCAGTTTCCTTTCACCCTCCCCTAGCAGGGAGGAAGGCTTTCTCTCAAATCATAAAATCGAGGCTGTGCTAACCACATTCTATTTAAAGCTGTCTCAGAAGGGAAGGGATTATAAAGGGTACTGGAGGCAGAGGCCAGACCTTTGAAACTCTCCCCTCCCGGGGCGTGTGGGAAAGCTGCTCCCAAGCCCCTCTGTGGATTCCCACACCCTGCTACTCTTTACGCTGTTCATTTCCTTCTTACACTCACTGCAACTTGTAATTATGCTTTCATTGGTTTGATTCCTCTTTTTAAGGTATGTCTTTCCCCCTCCCCCAAATCTGAGCTCCAGGATGGTAGGAAGAGTGTATGTCCTGTTCACCACTATGTTCTTACAGCAGAGCCTGCCACAGAGTGCCTACATTTCCCCGAACTTGACTGATTTATATCATCACAAGTAGCCTTCCCGGGAAGGGTTAGGTTTGGGGGCTAGCGAGGGGGTAGAGGGTGGAACAGCTGCTCTCCAGTCTTAGTACTAGACGGTAGCACCCACATCCTAAGGCAGTGAGTGGGGCCTTTGCTGATCTGGGGAGAGGAGGACGCCTGAGGTACTTGGACAGCTCCAGATGCTTGTGGGAAGGGTGGGGCCAAAGGCAGGAGAGGTTGGGACTAGAACAGGCAGGAGGAAGGAAGGCATGAGGCTCCCAGCTCCCCAGATCATTTACCCTTGTTCAGACCTTCAGAGTCTCCCCTACCCTTTGCCAAAGGATTCTTTGCTCTGTCTGAAAGTCCCTACTTAAAGATTCATAGACCCTAAGAAGAAAATACAGCAGAGTTGAGGAGTGGAGGGGAAAGGAGGAAGAAGTAAGGGCTCCTAGTTGTTCACCTGGCCAGGCAGGAGAGCAGCTTGATTTACTGAAGATGTCCTGAGATGGAAACATCACTCATATATGCATAGCTTTTTATGATTTTCCAAAGCATTCTCATAGGTCGATTGTCACGTGAGCTAGTAGGTGGGCATGGGCCCCTGGTGGACTGACCAGACAGCCACCTTCTCTCAGTTGTCACACCTGCCTCATCTCCAACACTCACTGGCCCTAGTAAGTGAGCTGTACCACACTCCTGTGCTCCTGGGGGAAGAAACCTTGATCCCCATGCACACAGTATCTGCCAGCTCTGACCCCACCTTGGGAAATCCTTGTCATCATTCCTATCTCACCTGCCGTCGTGAGCTGACTCCCAGGGCTACAAGGCGCCCAACAGAAGATATGTCCTGATGTATTTTGCCAAGGGCTCATCTCAATAAGTGCAGTTGTGAATTCACACAGACCATCTGGGCAGGTGTGCATGGAGGGTAAATACATGTGCACAGAATTGTTCTCATACAAAGACACTGTGACTAGAAATTGGGGGATGAGGGAGGAACCTGCCTGTACCCTAGGAAGTGGATGAGTGGGTGTTTTTTAGGAGGCAGTGCTAGCAAAGAATATGAGCCCTGAGGATGAGATAGTCCCTGCTCTGGTGCTTCCTCTGTGACCGTGGGCAAGACCATTTATTTGTCTGTAAAATGGGCATAATATCATCACCTCAAAGGGTATGAGTTTACATGTAAATAGCCCAGAATACAATAAATTCTCAATAAATGGTAATCATTATTAGTTTTTATTATTAGAAACACGCAGCTCTTGAAGCTTTAAGACCTTTATGTGTGTATGTTTTAATCTCCCTCCAAACTTCAGAGCAGCAGCGTGGTTACTACATTTCATGAAGGCAGAGTTAAAATTACAAAGTGAAAGGAGAAGGTGAGGTTTCCCAGCACCTTGCTAGGTGAGTTGTCTCTCTACTCTGAAAGGGGAAGGTGAAGGGACACGTGAGTTCTGTGGTCAACACTAGGAAGAAGGCCTGGGTTTGTACAGTACATCCTGGAGTGACTGGTCGAATGCATTCTTGTCTTCCTTCTAGCTCTGCCATTCCTGGAATATTGTGGACGCTTCACTGTGCTCAAAAATATTGCTTTTCATTACAGAGAAGTCTCCAATTGCTTTTCTCTCTTAACTAACACCTATACTCAGTTATCACAGACCTGAGAGAAACTAATGCTACTTTACAGTAAGACTGTGATTGAATTACCTTCTGTTAATTAGGAGTTTCTAAATCACCTTGATCCCCTTGGAGAAAAGGCTTGCTATAAGTAGGCAGTAATAAAAGTGGTACTATGTTTAATTCAAATTGTATCTTTTGAAATTTAATTAATTTAGTAATAATAGTTTTGAACCAGCATGTCAGAACTCTAAATGGTCCTTGGTGACTTGAAAGAGTTAATGTAGCATCCGCAAGTTCCTAATCTGTTCTGTGGAAGTAGCGTGCTCATTGAATAATTGGTTTAATGAGCTCAAGTTCCCATTTCCTCCTGCAGGGATGATTCAGGCCAGGTTTTAAGCCATTCTCATCAGCTCCTTGGAGACACTCCCTTCCACCCAAGATGTACCCTCTGAGCTCACTATCTTTAAAAGCTCTAAGACCGGGGGAGTCACCGGGATGCCTTGGCCCTTCTTTCCCTCTTTCCAGGCATTTACTGGAAGCAGAAGTGAGTGGCTGCCTGTAGACTACATCCACGCTGGACTGCACCTGGCTGCCCACAGGCCCAGTAGAAACTTCCTTTCCAAGTTGCTAAGACCCTCACTTACTCATACCCCTTCCTACTCTCCTGACCATAGAGGATGCTTGAGCACGAGGGGCACTTAAATTTCGTGCCATCTGAGATGGTATGAGGGTGTCGTGTAAGCACGTTGTTATTATAGTTTGGGAAAGCAGAGAAGAGTTTTACAATGTTGAGAGGCTGACAGGACCAAAGGCCCCGGAGAGGATGGGGTGTGTGTGTGTGTGTCCTTGAGTGTACGATTCATCTTATGCTATAAAGTAGCCTGTTTGGTGTGAGAATGTTGCATAAGTCTTCCCACTGTGATCACCTACAAAACGATGTGTAGCACACCACGTTCTTCCCTAACAAGACTTCCGAGCATATAAGCTTGATCATAAAATGGAGAAATAAGAGGGTTATTATAGTTTAAGTGCATGTGAACATACTGTCTACATGCTGTCCACACAGAAAAGCACAGCGTGATACGCTGTTAGAGGAACTGGAGGGAATTAGTACACAGTTTTTCTGGATACTTTTATAATTGCAATGGAGTTCCTTTTTTAGGGTAGTTTAGGTTCTTTTTCTTGCTCAATTTTCAACAATTTTGTTTCCTCTGAATATGGTATCGTACAGGACCAGAAATAGTACAAGATCAAAACCAAAATTCTTTTCAACTTTTTGAAATTCTGTGTACTTTTTGAAACTAAAACTATTCAGAAGTTTTAAAACTTTGCCACCAATTTGTAGTAGGATAAACATTTAAAATCTGCACATTGACTTCATGACTAATCTGTTGGTGTCTTGGAACCTCTGATTTTTCCAGAGCCCTTAGCTATATTCCCTGAGCTCTTTTGCACAATGGAGCTTCTCCAGCCCCTGGTCTATTTAAATATGTTTGGGAACATATGGAGACTTCTAGTAATGCTAAATCCCAGTTAATCTAGAAATATGAGTGAATTCCTTTCAAATAAAAGTTTGGTTGTGGCTTTATAGTTTATTCAGTTGTCTGCATAAAATAAAATACTCTTATCCGATTTAAAATATGATTTGTGATAAGATAAATCACTCTGGTGCATTCACTGTTTTAATTGCTCTAAGCTCTGCCTCTGTGATTTTGTCATTTTTTTTTCTTTTATTCCTCTACATGTGCTTTTTTCCTCCCAATTTCGTCTTCATGGTGTTTTCTCTCATCTTTGCTCCTTTCTCCTCTCCTCCAGCCTGACAAATGTGTATTACTAAGGACTTCTAGTGGCTAACACTGGAAGTGCCTCTCAGAAATGCCCATGAGGGTAAACATTTGGTCCATCCTGTGTGCACTAGGTGTCAGAGCACCTGGTAGAAAGTAAGGAGAAATGGACCTTCCCTGTCCACGGGGCCCTGGCGTGTACGTACAAAGAGAGCAGGAATTGATGGCCGCCACCTTTGGAGGCAAGCTACTGCCCAGAACAGGGGCAGTTCCCTGCTCCTCAGGCACCTGAGCCGCCCAGCTTAGAAGGGTTGTTGCTATGACAACATGGCGGGGCCTGGCTTTGACTGGAGTGTGGGGACAGGAAGAAACCTCTCAACAGAACCTAGGGTGGTAAATTGATTGTTTTGACTACATGATAGTATTTATTTTCATGAATTTTGTACTGAATCCAAATGGTTATTTAGGTGAGGACAGGAGAAACCTTTATTACCCTGTGTATAATTAGCATAATGCCTGTATCTTATATTTACATGGTGATTCCCTTCAGAAAGTGCAGTTTAATTAAAACTTGAAGTTTAATCTATGAAATGCTGGCCTTTCTAAGTGTGCAAATATGATGATATGTTAATTTAGAGTGAGAGGTGATAGATGGAGGCATTGATTATGGTAGAGGAGGCCTTTTGTCATGTGAAAATTCAGCCAGGTCTCTACAGATGAGATGGGATATTACTTTACAGGATTTGATCTGAAATCCGGTGCATAAGAGATTCAGATTGTACCCGTGTTTAGATAAAAGTCGTGTAACCGGAGATCCACAGTCATTCCTTAGGTAGGTACCATCCGAGCTCTGAAGTGAACTTTATGAAAAGTTAGAGCATATTGAAAAGCTAGAGAATTCTTGGCTTCCTGCATCTGGGCCCTGGGTCACTCATAACTCATAATTCGCTCCAGATTTATATAGTACTTGGCGTCTATTCTCTGGCAAGAAGTGATTATTAAAATAGTTGAGTACAGTGTCAGGCTTATATGATGCCAAAACCATACTTAAGTTGAATATGATAGAAACTGAGCGTTTAACTATACTTCGCAATAAAATTGCATTGGAGACTTTGAAAAAAACTTTCAGAAAGATTTTGATACACTCTCGCTTTTATAGTCAGTTCTGCTATAACACTTGTTTTGAAAATGCAAATTTATTTGTGTGATTGATATGTTAGGGAATCGTTTTAACCTAACGCACATTTTGTGTTTTCTTGTGCACAGTTTTGACCACAAGAAACACTAGTGAACACAGAAGACTGCAACTGGGTGACCTGAATGCGCACAATACACCCCTCAAACATCTACCAGCCCCTCAGCTCACTGAGCGTGTTAGGAGCGATACCCATCCACACCTCATGGTACAACTTTCCATCAGATTTCAGATCCCTCTCCTTCCACCCCTTCACAGTAACTCACAAGCTGCAACCCTTCCGACACCCACTTCCACAAGCAAACTGCAGGTCCTTTTCAAGGTCCAGTGCCACATTCGTTGTAGCATTTTTGCATTCCTGAACTGTTTAACGTATGCAGAACTGTGCTATCGCTTTTGTTCGGTTCCTGTCTTTTTTAATGTGTCACTGCAAAATTTTTGAATGTTGTGCCCCTAGCCTTATTTTTCCCACAAACCTTGCAGTTTTCATTGCACAATTTTGTGTAGTGCAGTGATTTTTAGGAACACATATGTCACATTGTAGCAGAACTGTCAGTACTGCAATTGTATTCTCCATGATGACCAAATGACCGAATCCAGAGCTCCTCATACCGTGGACCCACCCTCCTTCCCAAAACCCTCCTCACACATATGTGAATGTTTAATATCCTTGTACTGTTCCTTCCCCTGGACCACTCCTTCTGTGTCTCTTACACTAGTTCTCTCTGGTGATTAATTTAAGTGATTCTGGAGCATCACTGTGATGTTTTAATCTCATTTATCTTTAAAATTCCTCCCCTGGAGATGCAGACATTCTTTCGTCTCAGCTACTACCTCTGTGCAGAAAATTCCCAATTCTCAATGCCAGAACCAAGCTTCCATACAGGTTCTGGTTGCTGCTGCAGATTTTCACATGACTGCCCTGTTGTTACCACTAATTCAGCTCAACTAAGGTGGGACTCCACATCCTGAATAAGTGCACATATTGAGGTCGCTTTGTAAACTGTGACATGCTTTACAACTGCAGGATGTGTTCCAGTTTTATCTATCCAGTTCACCCTCTGTGTCTTTGGCTTTTTCTTCTGTGCCCACAGCAAATCGGTCCGAGTCCTGCTTTGTCCCTCCCTACATAATCTCTCAGTCCCATCCTATCTTTCCCAACCCCTCTGCGGCCGCCGAGGTCTCTCGTATAGCAGTGGCTCCCTGCCTTCTTCCTGTCCCAGTTTTCACGCCCGGCACCCCCCATTTCTTCCTTCATGCTTTGTCCATAGTTCTGAAATTCCACTTTGATCACAGCGCATCTCTGCTTAAAATCCTGATCTTAAAATCTGGCCCCTCTCTCCTTCTCTAACCGTGTTTCCCTGCTTTCCTCTAAGGTGAATGCCCGTGCCTAGAGAGCTTAACGATATTTCACGTTGCTTTCTATCCTGCCCCCTCCCCATCATGCCTGCAGTGGGGTCCTGTATGCAGTAGCACCCAAATATGCTCCTCTCTATGTTTGTTAATGATCCGGTAAAGCTTTTTATCTGGCAGAGCTTCAGGTTCTTTCTATAATTTTTCTATTATATAGGTTTTTCTATTATTTGCATAGTGAAAAATGTGGAAGTGGAAGGAAAGTTTGCTGAGGAAACAAGGATGAGTTACTCTGGAAACGGTTTGTTACTCAGAAAATGTTTTCATAGTGACTTTGCTGGGAGGGATGATGACCACAGCGATTAATGACATGGCGAACCGCGGCCCCTGGATGGTAACCAGCTCCCTGCCCTCCCCAACACAGCAGAGTGTGGCCACAGCCCTCACCTGCGGGAGATGGAGAGGGGGGCTAGGTTTCATTGTAGCATGCACCTGGGCAAAGACCCCCACAGCAATATAACTGTGGCACCCCAGTGCAAATGTGTGACTTTTATATTATTTTTAAGCGTTAAAAGCTATGTTGCATTTTCCAACAATAACCTTGTAAATGGTTTCTCTTCCACTCATTCAACTTTGTGACATTTTGCTGTACTTGGAAGCTTTAGGGAAAGAAAATGTTACCTCTGAATTTTAGTTTAGAAGTCCTGGATCTTCTAAAGTGTTCCTGCTTTGATTCTAAAATTCTTCACCCACATAGTAGTAATAATTATTGTAAAATGTTAAAAAGAAAGGCAGTGTTGTTAACTCAGACGGATGTTACTTTCAAGAGCACAGAAAAAAGCACCAAAGCTTACAGATTCCTGAGGGAATTTCGTTCTTATTTTCTGTCCCATTCTCAGCATTGATGAACCAGCTCTCTTCGTATGTCCATGTAGCACAAGGGTGACAGTCCTCCAGTGACACTGACCTTTAGAGGCTGCCATGCAGATAATTCTGATTAGAGGGAGAAGACTGTTTTGGATTGCGTTAATTCATCTTCTCGAGACCTCCATCCTTGATTCACGGTTGCCATTTTCTTATTCATCCCTGGAGTCCTGAGAGGCAAGTCCTGCTTTGGTCTAATCCTCCCAGGGTCTTTCCTGAGCCTAGTGGTACCTGAAGCCACACCTGCCACCTGCTCATTCACTGTCCATCAAGGCCTACCATGGATCTTCAAGACTGCCTTGGAACTCTGGGGTGTTCAGTGGTAGGAGCCAGGTGTATCACTTTTACAAGTCCATTGGGAATTTTGAGAATGATGCTCAACTATTTGTGTTTGGGAAGTTATGTGTCACATAGTCACAGAATCTGTGTAAATGAACAAGCCTTTTGGGGGCAGGCCGCATGGGTAGTGGTTAAGTTCGGTGCATTCCACTTCCGCAGCCCAGGTTCGCGGGTTGGGATCCTGGGCGCTGACCCACACCACTCGTCAGCCATGCTGTGGCAGTGACCCACATACAGAGTAGTGAAAGATTGGCATGGATATTAACTCAGGGCTAATCTTCCTTAGCAAAAAAAAAATAGAGAACAACAACAAACCTTTTTTGCTATCTGGCCATTTTCTTATTTTATAACAACTTGAGCACCTCTCAGACTTTGTAACTTCATTAGAAACAGCCACAACGAAGCAGCAGCAGCAGCAGTGTGTTAAGATGGGGACGGCAAAGGACGGAGTTAAGAGGGGGGCCTTTCCTATCTGAAACTGAGGGCCAAAGCAAGATAAAGGGAAAAAATCTAGAACTCAGAAGATGTTATTACTGTTATCACTAAACTTCTTTCACCCAAGGACTTAAAATTATTGGCAAGTTACTTTTGTAATTATCACAATCTGTGTTCCTAGGATGAAAGGAGATTCGGTGTATTGTTTGAAATCAGACATAAGATCCTTACATAAAACCATAGACTTGCTTATTCTGAAAACAGAATTTTCTGACTTGATATGCAAATTTCAAAACAGAAAATAAAGAAGCAGGCTATAGAAATCTAGTAATATAAAATATATTAATATAGTAATAGTCCTTCATAACCATACCTATAAACAGAGAAGTTTGCCTTATACTTACATGGGGAGTTACTTGTTAACAGAGCATTCTTATGAAGGGCATTTCTGGTTTCTTTCCAGCTTAATAAAATATGAATTTTAATTTTTATTTTGCCTTTAGTTGAAACTTCCTGCTTTACATCTGCTTGAGTCCTGTATTAAAACCTTGTATTAGAATTGATCAAATTTGTGAAAGAGTTTTTCAGGCTATGTTAAATCCATAGATTTTCCTAATGCATTAGTTCTAGAAATTTAGGAGGTACTGGTAACTGGACACTAATGTGAAATCCATTAGCAACAACTGTATAAAAGCATCTTGTACTTGATAAACAATTTGCGTGTCCACGTGGTGAGTTACCACATGAGTTGCGTGTCCACGTGGTAAGGGCTGGCAGCAGGATGTCTGATTGCTGTGCCAAGACTTACACCTATGCATTTAGAGGGGATCGATGAAATTAATGCATTTGCATTAATGCAAATAATGCTCATAGAGCCAACCGCTCTACTGGGCCTCGTGCTATATTGACATATTAATGTAATAGATACAGAGAAAATAAGGCAGTTTTTCCCTTTGACTCATTTCTTGATGTTGCTCCCCACATATCTGCTTTTGTCTAGTCTGAGATGCTTATTCTAGTAGTTTCACATTAAATAGAAATGATTTCTCTTTTATAATGATGAATTGTTAAGTGGAGCCAAGTAAATTGTTCATTGTTGTCATTTTTAAAAAATATTTTCCCAAAGCACTTTATAGAAAGTGATATATTGAAAATATATCAATGTTAATAGTTGAGGTGATATTACCATACTGTGTGTAGTGCCTATCAGGAGTTACTAAGTCCCTCTCCTCTCGTACGTTTTTCTGGTTGGAATGCCCTTTCTTCTTCTTTGCCTAGGCAACTGCTGCTCATGTGTCAAGACCCATCATGGATTGTGGAACAGCAGAGGCTTTGAGGTCAAACGCAACACCAGTTCTGCTGTTTATTAGTTACAGCCCCTCCTTTGCCCATCATACCAGACGACCTTAGGAAAGTTGCTTAACTCTCAGGTCTTCGGTGTTCACATCTGGAGAACTAACACCATAAATACGCACCTCACATGGATTTTGTGAGCATTAAATGAAACAGAAAGCACCAAGTACATACCTGATGCAGAGGAGGCCTTGAATTACTTTCATTTTGATTCATTCAACCAACACTTGTACTATTTATACTTACAGCTCGTTATCAAGCAGCAGACCCAGACATTGGTCCCCATGAGATCTAATGGCATCCCCTTATTGTCCCTGCTGTATCCTCAGTGCCAAGTGCTCTCTGTTCAATCACAGTGTCAGCTGAATGACAGCAAGACATCAGCCCGCTGGGTAGGCAGACGGAAGGCGCATTGCCTGGTCCTGCCTCTCAGCCTGCTGGACCCTTAACCTAGTGTGCTCCCAGGAGCTCACAGTCCCGGGAGCTTCCTTAGGAACACTGAGAGGGGCTCCTCTCTCTCACTCACGGAGAACTTAGGCAAATACTGCAAGAGTTGAGGATTAATGAACTCATGCTCTGGACAAGAACTACAAACTGTTTACCACACATTAGTTTAATTATAAATATGCACCCTAACTATAAATATGTACCCTAAAACTATGAAAAGATATAAACTGGCAACTTCTCCTCCCAAAGGAAGTGGTGAAAACATTTAATACCAGGCGTGGCAAAGTGAATATCTCTGCTAAGGTCTGGATGTGTTTTCTCCCTGCCTCCTCTCAGTTCTGCTGATTCTTTACTGTGTGCCTGCCTTCTCCTAGGCTGGTTCCCTCCCAACTCCCCTCTAACATGCTCTGCAAATACCTACTGCTGTTTACTTCCAAACCTGCTGGGAATGGCCTCTCACTCTGTTTGCTTTCTCCACCCTGGTCTGTTAGCCTCCTTCATGTTTTATGTACTGCTCATAAGTGACGGGGGGTGCATGTTCACTCCCATTGTCGGGAGAAGAACTGTTATATTGAAGTCCAAGCCAGAAATGGAGCATCAACATGGACGCCGTGACACCACCAGTACCCCACCCCATTAAATATCCCACCAACCTGGCTTAGGAGTATTTAACTTTGTCACACCCATAGCACGTGGGCTACAATGACAATGCTACATTTTATCGTGGTTACTGTTTGCTCGTAGTCCTGGGTCAGCAACTATTCTTTATTCATTCTCAGCACTTAGCTCAGGGTTCCACACTTAGGGGGCCTCAGTAGATGACTGTCCCCAAGAATAAAGGATTGATCCTTTGAGCATTACAGAGCGCAGGAAGCAGGGGAGTGTCCCTCTCCAAACCCTTGAAATGGATGTGCATTTCTGAAGCCTTGTAGGTATTTTACAGCTGAAAGGTGCATAACTATTTAACCTTTGTTGATACTTTTTTTTTTTCTTGAGGAAGATTAGCCCTGAGCTAACATTTGATGCCAGTCCTCCTCTTTTTTGCTGAGGAAGATTGGCCCTGGGCTAACATCTGTGCCCATCTTCCTCTACTTTATATGGGATACCACCATAGCATGGTTTGACAAGCGGTGCATCGGCGCACCGGGGATCCAAACTTTTGAATCCCTGGCCACTGCTGTGGAGTGCGCGTACTTAACCGCTATGCCACTGGGCCAGCCCCCCTTTGTTGACGCTTTTAAACTGGAAGATGCTTCTAAGAATAATAATGCACTTTGTTGTTTCTCTGACCTTCATCACACCAGGCTTTTCAAGTAAAACTAAAATTAGTAATGGGTGTTTGAAACATTGCCAGTGAACATATGAAAGGAAGGCATACTCCTTCAGCTTATTTTGGGCTACCAGAAAGTGCTCTGCCAGGCCCCCTAGATAAATGGGGAGTCAGCTGTGACATCGGCCATTTGCAAGTGTTTTCGTTGTGCCAGTCGCACACATCCTTTCATTTAAGCCTCACAGTGTTATGACGGTAGTGTCTTTTATTAAACTCATTTTACAGGTAGGACGTTATGACTCCGTGACGTTTGATATCTTGTCCTAGATGACAAAGCTAATGAACAGCAGCACCAGGATTTGAACCCAAAGAAGTCTGTGCTGTTTCTGCCCCACACCACCCCCAGTGTGAATCTGTTTTGACCACCTTCCCCCGCAGGTTGTCTGTATGTGTGAGCCTGTGCTTTATGTTGCTGTTTTGTTCTCCTACATTCCTTCTGGTAGTGCCCCTGTACTGCCCATTTGCTTCATGACCAGGTTCATTTCATTGCTTGTGTGGTTTTTGTTTTTGCTTTTTTCCTGTCTGAATGATGGAGGCACTGCTGGCCAGGTCTTTGATACTAAGCTGTGACAACCACCATCCTTGCTTGAAGAAGTCCTTGCTTCTTCATATCTCTCATTTGGCTCGACATCAAAGCTGAAAAAGGTTACTGATGATGGTATGAACCTTTTTAGTATGCAGATTATGTAATGGTACAAATGACTTCATATCAGTATAATCGAGTTCTTAACTATTCATTTTTATCACTGCCTGTTCAATATGTCAAGCTGTAAAATAGAGTATTTTAATTTACAGGAATGACTCAGATGTTGAAGAAAGAATGTGAAAATACTGAATTCCAATGTGCAAGCTCTGCCACTAGGCTGTGGACTTCTTGAAGACAGGGGCTATATCCTGCAGGTCACTGTGTCCCCAGTTCCTACCCAGGGGCTGCCTATAGTAGACCTTCCATGAATCACGAATGAAGGCATAAATGAACACCTGCTTTGGCCTTCGAACCTTTTGATGTTTACTATACTTTTCTTAGAACAGTGGAAGTTGATAAATGCTGTGTGACTCACTTTAAGAATCTGGTGTAATTTTTAAGAGGCGTGTTGATTAGGCTTTAGTTTAAATAAGTGTAACTAATCAAAATATGGTGTTCTTTGAGTTATACAAAAAATTCAACCTACGTATATTTAGTTTCTATAAAATAATTACCGTGGCAGTTAGTGATAAATACTATAAAGAAAAACAAGGCAGAATTTAAAGGAAGGGAGAATGATGGATTGGTGTTTGTTATTTAAAATAGAATGGTCATGTAAAATAGATGAGTAATATTATAATGCAAAATATTTGGACGTTTAAATACAGAAAGTTAGAATCTACATTTAAAGCAAGCATCATAATTATACCGATGTGAGTCATGAGAACTGAATCTGGTCATCCTATTTTCATAGTGATTCTAAAGCCAAAAATGTTACTTCAGATAGATCTTTTCTTAACATTTTGGTGAGTAAAATAATTGATCAGCTGTGCCCTGATCGTTTTTCTTATTCAAGGTTGGCTCTTAAAACAAGCACATGTAATTTGAAACAAGAACTCAAAATAGAAAGTTTTAAAATCATTGATAGGAACATTAAAAATACTAGTTTGAGTGATATCATTAGTGATGCATCAACTAAATGCTGTTTTTTGGTCCTCGTTGTAAGTTTTAAACCAATTTTCAGATGAAGGCATTTTGAAAATGGATAAGGTATGTAGGTGTTGAAGCCTTCTATAAGATGAAGTTGGAGATTTTGTTAAAATGAATGACTGAAATGTCATAATGTGTTTATAACTTAAAACACAGATCAGGTGTGTACACGTATTTATTTGAAGCTTTGCGCATTGAAGTGAACTCAGTTCGGTACTGACTCAAGGTTTAAGCTCAGTGTTGCACAAGCCTAACTGCCCTGGAAACATCATACTCGCAGTCTTGTTTAAACCATCACAGGAGATGTGTGACTTTATCATTTTTCACATACATTTTGAACTTGAGTAGTAGGAAGTCAGATAAAGAGTGTGTTTTGCCTCATCACCTCAGCCTGTTCTCAGGGGAAGAGCCCCATGCACGTTTGCAGACCAGTGTCCAGCTGTCAGGTGTCATCTCGTGTCTGGATGTTCCCTTTGCAGATGATCCAGTCCCTCAAGGCGTTGATTGAAAATGCAGATGCTGTGTATGAAAAGATTGTACATTGTCAGAAGGCAGGTAAGTACAAGTTTGTTTCTTTTCTGTAAAATAAAATGAGTAGCATCATATATTTTGCCTCTAACTATTTCATCTTTTTGATACTATATCAAGAAAATAAGATATGAAAATTATTTTTCCATGGCTAAAGAAAATACCAATTCACTGGGTCTCAAGCCTGGATGACAAACTCAGCTGGGAGGGAGCTTTTAAGATATACTGACATTGGTCTAGAGTGTGGCTTAAGAATTCATAGCTGTTAAAAGCTCCCAGGTGTTTCTAATGAGCAGCAAGATGAGAACCTCTGCTCTCATCTCTTTCCTCAGATTTTCCTGTGCTGCCAAACCCCCCAGTCACCCTGACTTTCTGGCACACACTAGGAAAGGTGAGGCTTGAGCTGAGAAAGAATGAGTTCTTAGAAAGGAAAATGGGCAACAATTACAACCTCTTAACACTTCTTAATGCACCAGCATTTTCAAATGCTGATGAATTTATACTAGATGCTGATAATTTATACTAGATTATAAAATTCTACTTAGACACACAAGCATGTAATTAATTTTAGCTGTGATAAAACCAAAAAATCAAGTGTTTCTGTATTGTAATTAGAATAGACAAAATTGAGTTCTTTCAATTTTTAAATTTTGTTTGAGTGTCAATTTGGAAGATTCTAATATGGAGATTATTTGTAATTCTGTCCTTAATTTCTAATGTTTTTAGTTGCTTTTCTTTAAGATCAAGAGACTATATAACTATTATGCAGCCTGGGGAAAAAAATCATCTCTTATTTCAGAAATAAACTTGTTTAAAATAGATTAAAGACAAGGATGCATGTGACACTTTTCATTTTTGGTATTTATGGAAGGAATATGCACATTAGTGACTGATCAACAGACAAAAATCCTCATCTTGTTAGCAAAATATTGGCAAAGTGATCTTTCTACATCTAGTCCTTTTTGGGCTAATATTCCCTACAACCACAACTAAAACAAGTTACTTCAAACGCCATTTTTCTCATGTCACTCCCCTACACATAATCATCCAGTAGCTTACTAAAGTCTGTTGTATCAACTCTAACCTTCTAACTTCCCATGCAAGGTCATCTAACCAACTGGCCCACCCATTTTGCCAATATTATATAAAATTTATTAATTAACTCATCTGTTCATTTAATAAATATGTTTTGAACTTCTACCATGCATAAGGTACTTGTAAGAACTATTACATAACAAAATATTAAAAAATAGGCAAGATTGGTTTTTGCCTTCTAGAACGTTCAAATCGAACAGGAGATATGAAAGTAATCACACACAGTCACATGTATTGAGTCCTTACTGTGTGTAACTCAGGAGTCTGAACTCAGTTTGTGAGGCAGTGGGGAGCCATTGGCTTTTGAGCAGAATGGGAAAGAGACTTAACTTTAAGGTGATGATCGCAAAGCTGTGTGCAGAAGATTTTCATGGGCAGGACCCAATTGGAAGGCTCTGGGGAGCAGTGAGAAAGGAAAGGAAGTGACGGTGTCCAACCAGCCTGGCCTTTGGGCTGCCCTTCCCTAATCCCTGTGTGTTCCTACTTAGATTTTCACAAGCTACCCCTCTGGTAAGACTTCCCTCTCCCTCCTCTCTGCCACTCTGTACTTTTCTTCTTTTTGTCTCAACAGTTTTACAGGAGATCTTTTATAATTCCAGGATTTATGTTACCTAACCATTCTATTCAGCCCTTCAGATATGTATTTGGGCAGCTGATAGAGCTGCTTCAGTTACTGTGTATTTTATTAATGTGTTCCATCTTCCAAACAGGATAGTAACATCCTATGGCACCAGGTTTGCATACTGAGTGACTCTGTATTTTACTTGTGACATCTGTTCTAACATTCTGCACAGAGTAGTCGCTCAAATATTAACTGACTAAATGTGATTTGACTTCTATTGAATATTCGATTCTATTAAACGCATGTATTGCTATGAGAATTGTGGACTATTAGAATTTGAGACTACATTTATCAGGAAAAAAGAACTGTTTATTAATTTAACAATTTGAGTTATTGTCAATTCTTTGCAACTTCATTGGTTTATGAAATTTGGTGATTTTTAGCATAATGCAGCTTTGTGTTATTCTGTTTGATTTCATTAGGGGATATTTTTGCTTGTATTTAAAATGCTGAAGAGTCTTGTCTATTAAGGATTTTGCTAGGAAGGGGAAAAAGAATAACCATTATGTACGGTTCAGGGTTCACGTTGCTCTGGGTTTAAAGACCTTTAGAAGCACGTAACGATCATCTTTTGGTTTCCACAGTTACTGCTGAACGCCTACACAGCTCTCTATTATCCTAAGTGCTTATTTTAGAATCCTTTGATCTTTTGTTTCTCGGGTTTACAGTTATCGTAAGGGCAGATAGTCATTAGTCATGGGAAGAATTGCTAATTTGTATTGGGCTCAAAAACATTTGCATAAGATTTTAGTTTTGATAAGTAATTGTTATTCTGCTTGTAGAACTTTAATCTCGCAATGACACAATGAAGATATAGGTCACCAAAGTGCTGCAAGAGAGGATTATTTTAGAAGTATTTCAAATTTTTAAACACAAATTTATATTATTAGATAAACCTTCATTTAAACAATTAAGTGAAAATAAGGAGTTACACTCCCTCCTCCAGGCCCATGTTAAAAAAGTGCACCCAGTCTGGACAGGTTCAACCTCCTGGCTATGGAATTGATTTTTTTTTTTTTTTTGAGGAAGATTGGCCCTGAGCTAACATCTGTTGCCAATCCTCCTCCTTTTTTCTCCCCAAAGCCCCAGTAGATAGCTGTATGTAATAGTTGTACATCCTTCTAGTTCTATGTGAGATGCCGCCTCAGCATGGCTTGATTAGCAGTGCGTAGGTCCACGCCCAGGATCTGAACTGGCAAACCCCGGGCCGCTGAAGGGGAGCGAGAACTTCACCGCTACACCACCGGGCCAGCCCCTGTAATTGATTTTTTGGAGATAGAAATGTGTATGCTGATGTTATTGGGAAGAGGGAGTGAGGCAGGAAAGGAGTGCTGGGAAGTGAATACCCCCAGCCAAGGTAGGCTGGGAACCTGAGGCCCCAGCGGGCAGATGACCCAGAGGGACCCTGGGGTGGGGGGCCCTTTAATCAGCCTGTGTAGCCCACTCTTTTAAGAAGAGAGTATGGCAGCACAGAGGGTTGAAGGGTTAAAGGGAAATCTTAATAAGAAAACCATGTTTCTAGGCGTAAGAAAGATCCGGGGAAGAGGTGAAGAGGAAGGCAATAAAAGATGAGAGGGATTGAGGCTGGAGGAAGTGAGGAGGGCAGGAATCAAGTCCAGTTGTGAAACACTTGACCTTAGCGAGAGGAAGGACTCTTCTTCCTGGTTAATACAGAGAGCTGTGACATTCAGAGAAATTCTGAAAGAGAAAGGAGTGTTTTCCGTTAGAAGGTAGACAAGGATGTAGTGCCATAGGAGAGCAGCAGCTTTGGCATGTGAAAGAGGGGACTGAGGACCGGCCAGAGCCTGGGAGCATTTGTTCAGTGCCAGTAAAAGGGACTAATTGGATGTGAGATGGTGCAGGAGTGATGTGGGGTAAGTGGGTCTGGGCCCCCATGTGAGTGAGAAAGATCAGTGATAAATGGCAGCGCTGTACAAGGAAGAGTGTGTTTACATCGATGAGACAGGTGCATACACTCACATGCACACATGCTCCTAAATCTAACAAATGCTTGTTCTTCCAAGAAATAGCAAAGTAGGTGATTGGTAAGGAACACGTGCAGGGGATCTGAACAGGAATCTGCAGCGGGAGAAGCACCATAAAAGTTCATAAAAATTCTTTTTTAAAAAGTTGATAAAAGATCAGCCATATTCTTTCAGAGGAACAGTCTTTTCCACTTTCTAATGTCTTTCTCTTTCAATGGCCAGAATTAGCAACCTATCTTTGAATTTTAATTCCTTTTTTAGTCACTGAATTGATCTAATAGAAGGAAACCCAGACTGCTCTGCTTCAGTGTGTTGGGTGTTTTCATCAGGTGAATTTAAATAGAAAATAATTTGTTCTCTGGAAAGGAAAAAAGAAATCAGTGACATACATCCTGTCAAGGATGGTGTATTAACACCTGCATTTAATCTCCACTCCCTTCTGAGCCTCATTAAAATGACAGTAAGGGTTGTTTTTTTAAGGCATAAACCCATAAGGACAAGGAAAATGAGAGCAACAAAATTTTGGAAACTGAAAACCAGCTGAACAAGTGATAACTGACTTAGCTGAGTCAGGAGAGCTGAAGCTGAGGTGGGGACCTGACAGGCATCTGATTTGCGCTGCAGACCACCCCCCACCAGCTCAGGATGTGGTGGCACCTGCTGCCTCTGGAAGTGGGGGTAAAAGTGAAGAGCTGCCCCAAAGCTGGATTAAGAAGCAGTTAGACCCCAGATGGCCAAGAGACTACATGTGTCCTGGCAGTGGGGAGATTAAAAATAGCAAAATTCTCATCCACTATGGGGAGTTTAATAGGTGACGTTTGGAAAAAAAATCTAACGAAACAACATAAGCATATTATTTAGAAATATGGACGTAAATACTAAAAAAGGAAACTCAGCTAAAGGGTTTGAGTGTAACTGGCTTCTGGAGAGGAGGAATTGGTGACAACTATTTGGCTCTTTAAACTATGTGCATGCATGATTCTGATAAAAATTAAATTACTACTAAATTTAAATTTAATTTAAATTACTAAATTGAAAAAAAAGAGAAGAAAGGAATCAAGGATGGGAAGCTGCCACAGGAATCCCTGACTGCGGATGTTTCCTGAGAGGAGGACGGGGCCACGCCCACAAGGTTGGGGCAGTGTTAGGTGAATTAGCTGAGGTTCCTGCCGAGGCCGCCTGCCAGCCTCCCTGGCTTCGTGGGCAGGCCTGGTGCAGAGACGGTGTCTCTGTGCCCCGGTGGGCGAGAGCCTGGTTCCTCTTCTGGCAGAAGAATTGCTTCTGCACTCTCAGAATGATGGAGGGAAGATCAAACTCTAAATGAAAGAAAACCCAGTCCACCCAGGCCTGTTTAAATGGAGGCTTCTTTCTAAAAGCTCTAAGGGATTCTCCTGCATGGCAAGCTTGCGTCTTTTCTGAGTACAGTGGGATGTAAGGTGACTGTCCAGATAATGGAAAGCTTTAATTACCCTTCATTTTAATCAACCTAATGGAAAATTTTCTGTAGTGGATTCTGTACATCCCTGCTTTCTCAAATCTGGTTTGCCAAAAATAATTTGGACTTTCGATGACTCAGGGTCATCTTGAGAAGCGTGTGTTATTATTCTTTGGTTTAATAGGGCAATTCCTCCAGGAGCCTTTACGTTTTGGAGGATCCTTAACCTGTACCCTCGATGGCCTTGCTCTGCCTGTTCAGATCAGGGTTAATAGTTTAATTCCATCTCCTCTCATTCAGCTTTCAGTTCTCACTGCTAATTTGTACTATATTTCCGACTGTCTGTACACCACTCGGTTTTTTTCCTTTCTGATTTGCTGCTTCTGGTCTGCTGAGCAGTTGGCATCTCCCCTGTGACCAAGCTTGATAGGTTTATCTTACCTAGATGAGAGCCCGACACACTCCCACATGGGGAGAACAAGCAGAAAATCAGGCCAGGCCTACGTGGCCTGGATTTGATTGGCAGAGACCTTTTTTATTTCACAAACTTCTCAGATCTCAGTGTGTTCTTAGGACCTGAGGTTACCGGATAAGTAACCTGCCACCATCCATCACTTGGTTTACTCACATCATTATCTTACCCAACACAGTAAATATTAAATCATCTGTAAGATTCATTCCGAAAGCACTTCACAAGTGTTCTGTTTGAAAATATTCACAAAAGGAAACCTGGGAGACTGTAACTTTTGTTTTCGTTTACGTCAAGATGTTTCTCAGCTCTGTTTTACAAAAGAGGTTCTTCCCTGGGGATCCAAAGACCTATATTCTGTGCCCTCTGTCTGTATGTCTTACTGTGTGATATTAAGTTAGTCACTTGACCCCTTTCTGCCTCATTTTCCTCCTTCTAAGTGACATTGGATTATATGATGCCCTGCTGGCCCCATGGGTTCTAAAATGCAGTGACTGAAGATCAATTGCCTAAGCAATTTTGGAATGGCTTGATTGCAGTTACTTAAAAAGATTACAAGATGAAACAAGTAATCCCGTACAGTGGCACAGGACACCTAAATTGCAGCCCATCAGCATGAGTTTCAAGGGGGAAAGTGAATGCCTAACTTTGAAGGTGAAGAGTGGCCTCTGAAGGTGAGACCCACAAACCTGAGTCAGACTCCCATAACTCCTTTGGAACCCTCAGCATCTTTCCTCTCCTTAAAGAATGGGTGTTGAATCACCTGATCCTCTCCTAGGCACTTCAGTTAAGTAACAATTAGTGAAGCCATGGGAAGCCAAGAAGTAGCAAGGTCTTCAGTGGCCGGCCAGCCTACCCCTCCTCCACCTTTTAATCCCCCCCAAAGGAACCTTCGTCACTGATAAGGGAGGGTGGAGGGAATGATCACAAAGGTGACAACTAGGCCAACTCAGGGCAGAAGCGTCACAACAAGCAGCTGGTCTCCAGAAAGCTGCTGTCTCACCACACCCAGCCGTCTCCTGTACCCATCACCCCTCCGGCTTTAAGATCCCCACATCGACTGCCATACTAACAGCGTTTCTCCGAGTGTGGTCAGAATCTCCTGAGGTGCTTGTGTAAAATGCACTTTCTTTGCTTCTCCCCCCAGTATTGAATCTTTGGGGTGGGGCTCAGGAGTTTGCATTTGATTGAGCACAGTCAGGTTTTGAGAAGCTCTCTTTAGAGAGTAGAGCAGAGAAGGGCCCCCCTGGGTTCATGCTTACCTCTGAGCCTCTTTCCTCTGGCCCTCAAAGGGACAAGTGACCACTCAGACTCCAACATGCACTTGCTTGAGGGATTAATTGGCAGCCAAGTTGTCTTCCTCGAGGAGTGTATTCCTCCCTCCTAACGTAGCTCTCACTAGTGAAATCTCCCCAGTGCCCTGAATGCAAAGGAGGGAAACTGGGGGACTTATCCTGTGAGAAAGCCCCAAAGCTGTGTCTTCTTGTCATTTCTTCCTCCCTCCTTCCTTTGTAAACCCACAGAGTCTCTGAAAGCATCACTTTTCACTTAAATAGTAGCTCTCAGGGTCATCTTAGCAGATGCTCTGCTGGGGAGGAGTTGGGCTGCTTTCAACTCTGGCATTCCCATAAAAATTTTTTAATTATTATTCTATTATACTTGTTTATTAAAGCTGAGAAGAACTACAATTCAAGTAAAGTCCTCAAATAAATTAAATCATCTTTCTCAGACAAATAGCAGAAGGTTATATATATATGTATAAAACCTAATAAATATCCTTGGGTCTAAAGTGAAGTAAATAGCCTAGATGATCTCTAAGGCTTTTCCAGCTCTTACATTCTATGGTCTACAAATCCTGTAATATAATATGAATAAGGGATTATAGTGGGTAAAGTGAACAAATGCATTCTAAGAATGCTTTAACAATATTTAGAGATAAATGTTCTTATGAGAATAAGGAATTTAAAGCAACTATAGCCTGTATTCTTTCATTATAGGTCAGTGCCATGTCAAAAACATGTCATTACCCATGTTAATATATTAAAGGAAAAACACAGTCATGCATTTGTAGAATGTGTTCATTGATAAGATGTTGTACTAATTACTTATTGGAGATTCAGAAAAATAGTGAAAGGTCTCTGCTGTCATTGGAGGTTATAAAACCCAACCAAGCAGTGATGTAGATAGTAGGTACAAATGAAGTTTGAAGAAAGGGGCAAGCCCAGAGGGTTTTGTAGGTAGGGAAGGAGGTGGGCCTTGAGCTAGGGGCTTGAGGGAAAGCAGGACCCCTGTAAGCACAGCTGAAGGAACAGGGCTTTTTAGGTGGGCCAAGGGGTAGAGGGCTTCCTTCTCAAGGTGTGCTTTCCACACACATGAAATATGTTGTCCTGGCTGAAGGGCAATGTCTGCTCCAGGAAGCAGCAGAAATTAGGGTTGGAAATACAGGTGGGGTCAAATGATGGAAGCCTTTAAATTCAAGGATAAAAATGTTTGGGGTTGATTTTCTGGGCCAACATAGCCCAAAGCCTGATTCAAGAAATACTATTCATGTTCCTTGGGCAGAGGATTTCATCACCTAATCTTCATGACACAACTTATTCCCCATTGGAGATTGGCAGTACACATTAGCATGCTAAATATCCCCTGGTTTAACTCAGCATTTGCCAAACATGTTTGGTTATAAAGCCCTTTTTTCACATTCTGTCAACATCTTGAACACTTTAGGAAATTGCTATAGGCAGTGGGGTCACTAAATAGTTCAGGACAGGCCTGGGGACTCACTGATTGACTCATCTTTCTCCTTTGCCCTCCATGTTCAAATACTACTCCCAACAATGGAACGTGGATGCCTTCCTATTTAGAATAGGAAGAAGTTGATTGTGAAGGTCTGTTTTAGGTGTAGTGAGCATGAGATCACAGTAGGATGGTATCTTGTCCGTTCAGGCTGCTCTAACAAAATGCCACAGACTGGATATCTTATACACAACAGGAATTTCTCTCTCACCTTTCTGGAGGCTGGAAAGTCCAAGATCATGGCGCCAGCAGATTCAGTGTGGTGGCTGCCGAGGGCCCACTTCCTGGTTCACAGGCAGGGCCTTCTCACTGTGTCCTTACATGGTGGGTGGGCTAGGGAGCTCTCTGGGGTCTCTTTACGAGAACACTAATCCCATTTGTGAAGTCTCCACCCTCATGACCTAAGCACCTACCAAAGCGCCCTCCCCCCCACCCCATTCTTATACCATCACACTGGGCATTAGGATTGCAACATATGAATTTGGGGGGGATGCAAACATTAAGCCCGTAGCAGGTGGTCAAATGGAAATAGCCAGTAAGTTGTTGAAGCAGCTGTAGTGAAGCCGGGATGGAGTCAGGTCTGCGGATAGAATTGGCATCACCCAAATGGAAGAATCACTTGGGTGGATGAGTTCTTTAAGGAAGAAAGGGTTAGGAGGAAATACAGAAAATCCTGGGCTATGATTACGAGTCTGTAGTTCAGAACTGGATGTTTTATTTTAACCTCGATGTGTGAAAGCATCCCAGTGCACCTGATCCCGGGGCCCTGCTCTGCTGTCTCTCTTTTTTTTTTTTTTTTTTGCGAGAAAGATTGGCCCTGAGCTAATATCTGTGCCAGTCTTCCTCTATTTTGTATGTTGGATGGTGCTACAGCCTGGCTTGATGAGCGGTGTGTAGGGCTGCACCCAGGATCTGAACCCACAAACCCCAGGCCGCTGAAGCGGAGGCGAACTTAACCACTATGCCACCAGGCCGGCCCCTGCTTTCTCTCTCTATTTTTTTTTTTTTTTATTAGGAAGATTAGCCCTGAGCTAATATCCGTTGCCAATCCTCCTCTTTTTGCTGAGGAAGATTGGCCCTGGGCTAATATCTGTGCCCATCTTCCTCTACTTTATATAGGACACCACAGCATGGCTTTACAAGCGGTGCGTTGTCCTCGCCCAGGATCTGAACCTGCGAACCCTGGGCTGCTGAAGTGGAGCACGCGAACTTAACTGCTAGCCACCAGGCCGGCCCCTGCTTCTCTTTTTTCCATAGCAACTGTTACCTTCTAACTTACCATATAGTTTACTTATGTTCGTTGCTTACTGCGTGTCTTCTTCCAACTAGAATGTAACTCCTTGAGGGCAGGGATCTCTGTTTATTCATAACGCATCCAAACGCCAAGAGCAGTGCCTGGTGCAAAGCTGCACTCAGTAAATAAACGTTGAATTGAATTGAACATGGAATGCTGCGTTTATTTGTTCCTTCATTCATTCACCAGACATTGAATAGGTCCCTACTCTCAGGCTGACAGAGTTGGGGACTTCACTTCCCGCCCTGGGGGGGCTCCAGGTCGAGGGTTGGAGACAGGCCGGATGACGAGCTCCCCCTGCACCAGGTTCTCTATCCACTAGCGAGAGGGCCCTGCTGTGCAGCCGTGACAGCACACCCTGTGATGGATTTGTCAGGGGCGATCATTGAACCAGGTTTTAGAACAGGAGCTGAGTCAAGAAGGTTTGTCAGGGAGCAAGGCAGGCGGGGACAGGAATTCCAGGCAGAGAGAAGAGTACAGGCAAGGCCGTGAGGTCCACACTAGCTGCGGCCGTGACAAAGACACCGTGACAAAGGTGGGAGTAGCAAATGAGGCTGCGGATGCAGGCAAGCAAACAACAGAAACCCAGAAGCTTTTAACATAACGTTAAACCACAGAACTTGACACATTAGACTGCATGAAAAGAATTCTGGGTGGCAGAAACTATCAGAAGCAAAGTCTTAACAAAAACTACAGAAAAAAACGTTAGCATTACATATCAGAAAGGGCTACTATCCGTATATGTAAGGAACTCCTACAATGGGTAGGGAAAAGGCCAGCGACCCCAATGTTTGTCGTCTCTGCAAAGAGTATGAGCACAGTTCGCAATAAGGGAAATTCAGAAGACTCTAAAACGAAATGAAAAGATGTTCAGCCTCGTTTATAAAAGATGCAAACCTGTTCCGGGTACAGGGAATACAGTTATGAACACAGAGGCTAATTCCCTGCCTTCATGACACTGAAATCTAGTTGTGGGAGACAGAAAACAAAAAAGCAAATAAAACAGTGTGTCAGACAGTGATGAGTGTTTTGGAAACAATAAGGCAGAGAAGGGGTTGGGGGGGGTTGGGGGGGGGGAAGAGGGTGGCACTTTTAAATAAAGTGCTCAGCCAAGACCTCAGTGTACTGGTGACGTTTGTGCAGACATGATTGGAGGTGGAGAGCACACTTTTCAAACACATGGAAAGGGATTATCCTAGGAAGGGGGGCCACCGAGGCAGAGGCCTTGAGGTGAGAGCATTTGATGTGTCAGAGGAGGAACTAGCAGGCCAGTGTGGCCTCCGAGCTGTGAGCGAGGGGAGGGGAGCCTGGAGCCAGAGTTAACAGTGGGCAGGCCAGACGTCGTGAGGGTGCTGGTTCTGCTCTCATTAGATGGGAGGGCTTTCTGAGGATCTGACCTGGAGTGGCTGCGTCAGCCTGGGGATAGGGATGGGGGCAAGCGCCGATGCTGGAAGACCACTCACGAGGAGGCGTTTGCAACAGGCCAGCCCCATCAATGACTGTGGCTTGATCTGGCCTGGTTGGGTGGAGGTGATGTGAAATGGTTACAGTTTGGATATTCTGAAGGTCGTGCCATCAGGATTTATTGATGGATTGGGTGTGGGGTAGGAGGACAGAAAGAGGGGAGTCAGTATGACTGCAAGATTTTTAGCTGGAAAGTGGACGCTACTATTTACGAGATGGAGAGGACTGGGAAGGAGAGGGTTTGAGAGGGAAGGTCAGGGGTTTGGTTTTGCACATGTTCAGTTTGATATGCCTCGTTGACTTCCAAGTCTAAAGTTTAGGAGAGAGGTCCAGACTGGAGGTGATGAATTTGGAATCTATAAGCGCAAAGATGAGTCTTTTAAGTTGGAGATCAAGATCATCTAAGAAGAGAGTGTGGATAGAGAGGATGGAGCCGTGCCCTCCGTGTTTACGTGTCGGGGAGACGTGGAAGAGCAAGTACAGGAGGTGAAGATGCAGCCAGACAGGTGGGAGGAGAACTCTGGCATCTTCTGGAAGTCAAGTCAAGGAGGTGTTTCAAGGAGGTGCCATTTTTCATGCATCAGATCCAAACATTTGTATCAAAGACCCCAAAGCTCTGTCACACACAGATCGTGAGGGATTGGTGAGCATGTGGGGGAAACTAATAACTGCACATTGTTGGGGGGATGTAAATTTGGTCCACACCTGGGGAAGGCCATATGGCAGTTCATTGCAGAATTACAAATTATATACACTTTGACCCAGCAATTCCATTTTTTCAAAGTTTCTCCTACAGATATGACCACATCCTGGGGGAAAGACATGTGTACGGAATTCTCTTTGTAACATTGAGAACAACCTAAATGTTACCTAAATGTTCAATAGGAGGGCCCTCATTAAATACGTTATGATAGATCCATATAATGGAACATTATGCTACCATAAAAAAGAATAAACAAATATATATATGTGTGTATATATATTCACCTGCGCGCACACACACTACATATGTATACATATATGAGGCAGATCTTACATATACATATAGGTAAATATATGTATGTATAGTTTTAAAAGGCAAAGCAAACAGTGTATGCTATTTGCTAATATTTATTTTAAAAGATTTAGCAGGAGAATAGAGCCCTGCGTGCTTGCAGGTGGGTCACTGTCTTTGGAAGGAGACCTAAGAGGGAATAACAGCGGTTGCCGGGTGGGAGGGGAGATGAGGAAGGGAAAGAAAATTTCTGTATTCCAGTTTATGCTTTTTAAATTGTTGAGCCATAATGATATATTATCTGTTCAAAATTTAAAATAAGAAGAGGTATAAAAAGAAAGGGAGACGTGGACAGGGGAGGTCACGAGGGCCTGGTGTGTGATGGCGGTCATGCCAAACAGTGGTGGAGAGGAAAGAACTCACTGAAGAGGAGCAATCCAAACAGAGATGTCCCAGGTATAAAAACTAGTCTCAGTATAGTCCGGTGAAGAAGGCCTCTTTACTTTTTTTTAGTGACATGGAGTAAGGAGGGTCCTGCTAAACACATGATTCCTCGTAGGATCCCACCCCAAGTGAGTCACGTGGCCTGTGTTTAGAATGGTGGCATGGTACTTAGATTCCACAGAGGACCACAAGTTATGCACCTTGAGCTCACCTAGATTTACCCAGGTGGAGCCTGCTGGCAGAGGAAGGAGAACCTCCTTCATGTAATTCATTCTCGAACTGTGCTCCTGTGGATTTGGCATCTCAGGATCTTGTCATCCATCTGGGTTTCGTGGATATGTTTAAGAGACCTGGTTTATCTATTCCACCTCATGTGGAGTGGGATTTAACAGCTCAAAATTCATCTTAAAATAATTTGGCTTTTGTTAATGCCAAGAATGTTGAGGAAGAAGGCCAAGAAAAAGAGACTACCAACTGGAACTATATAAAGATAATTAGGCATTTCCATGTCTCCATGGGGATTATGGTGTAAACGCCCACGTGTCAGTGGCACACCCAAACTTCAGACCTCTGGAGTTTTGGGGCAGAGTGTATAGTTTACAAAGACTGTATGTTTTAACAGGTGTTACAGGTAAATTAGTTGGAAAAAATGATCAGATATCCATATTTTGTTCTCAGGATACTTTGAGGTTGTGCCGCAAGACATGCTCAGACCATGTTATTTTGAGGTACTTTTAATACTATTGATAAATTGATCTCTTGAATAGGGTCCCAGATAGACCTGTGTTATATGGAATTCCACCTTCTAGGAAGTATCGCACTACACCTAATTTGGGAAAGTTGAAATAAAATTATAAATATATATTTCTTTTGTCACCATTTGAAAGATTTTACCCTTTGCTTTTGTTTTCTATTTTCAGCACACACAAAAATATTTTTAAACTGGATATGTTTGTGATAAAAGAGCTCTTTAGACAGCAAAGTAAATTTTGATTTGAAAAACTAATCTTTAAGTATATCAGTTTAAGATCAATATATCTCTCATGAGTATTTTTTAAAATTATATTTGCTTCTAAAAATTTCTGGCCATGCGCTGCATGGTATATTTTAGATTCATATCATTTAGATTGGTAGAGAAAAATCCCAACCAGAATGTTTGAAAGGTCATCTGCTTTATGTTTGGCAAGAATAAATGGCATTCATTTCAGTCGAAGAGGAAACGATGCCATGTTTCTAACTGAGCCCCCCTTCCCTTCAAAGCAAAGCCTCTTTTTTTCATATCTTAGTATTGTATATATCACATATTTTTAAATTTTTATTTAATTTTTATAACTGGTTTTCATCTAAGCTTATCTGTGATGGGAAGCAGGAGACTTGATAGAGGTGGAAATTTCTCTTCACTACATTCCATTATATGCAGTTGTACTAATGTTCTTAGTTAATTTAATTATATCATCTTAGAAAATTTACAGTCGTGTATTAATTTTTATAAAACATGATACTTAATCTATCAGCATTACGTTTCACTTTTTATCATTAAACTTTAAGCCTCTCAAAAAAAAACTTTAAAATATTTAACTTATAAAGTATTTCTGAAATAATAATTGGAAAACTATATGAAACCAACACCTACCTATATAAAAAATCTATGCTGTTTAGATTTTTGAGAGATGACATCGAAAGAAGGAATAGCTTCCTAAAATACAGTTCTTTACGTAAAAATCAAATAATATACTTTTGTGTGGCCATACCAACTTTTAAAATTTAACATTATAGCTGTAAATCGAAAGGCTAAACGATTTGTGCAGTCTTCACCTTGGACGCATGGCCTAGCCTTGTTCTTTGTTCACATGACCTGTGTCTTCACTCACTTTAGATCAGGACAGAACTAACTCTCGTAGAAATCACCTAGTATAGGTTTTCATTTGTCCTTTCTCTGCTGTTTCATGACCTGCTATTTATTTCCTTAGTTCTCAAGTTCATTACCACAAAGGAATTTGAGCAGATTTTTGCCTTGGTTAACATCCAGAAGAAAAATAACCCACACCTTTTCCCTAGGAACAGAAACTTGAGGTCATGGAGTTGGAGGAACCCAGTTGTAGTTCTTTGGCCCAGAGCAGCCAAGGCTCAGAGACAATCCTCTTAGCAAGAGAGCAGCCACAGCAGGCGCAGCCAGATCTATGTTAGGAGACAGGGCCATTCACTGCTTTCTGCACATCAGTTACCCCAGGCTTTAATCCACGTTCCTGTGCATTTCATTGGATTTGTGTAATATGTTCACAGACTTCCAACTTTTAATGCCTTTAAACACTCTGTGTATTTTGACTGTTAAATAATATAGCACATTGCAATCATATAATGTCACACTTCTCAGAGGATTATTAACCTAATTAGTATTGGTTTTCAAATGTAGTTTACCAAAATTTACAAAGATTTCAATTTCTTAGGCCAGAATTAACTGTTACCTCGTCTTACTTGGATGGCAATGTCGTAGTACAATCAAGGATTCCTGGTTTCTTCCCCTACCTTGTTAATAGTTGCCCCAAAATGTGACATTTTGCCTTTAAAGAAAACGTGGGCAAGGCCACACTTTATATGAGGCTCTTATAATGCCAGTGGGTTTAAATCAGACTAGTATCTGGGATATTGACTAATAGAAAAAATACAATTATTTTGTTAAACAACTAATTTCAAAATAATGTGAAAAACTACACATGGCTCTAAAATACACAAATTTATGATGAAAATGTGTTAGCATAGTATTTGGAAGATACTGGAAACATAGAGGGAAATAGAATTTGTTCTTGAAAGAAAAACAATCCCACTTCTCATTCCCTCATTATTATTGGCCTGGTTTCTATTTCTGAACCTGAAGATTGCTTTCGCAGTGGGGATTCTTGTCACTACGCAGCAGCAGCAGCCGCAACACAATCAAGAACCTGCCTCCCTCTCGCTTCCCCCCAGCGTCTGCCTGGTAGCACTCCCCAAGTCCACTAGGCAGTGCTTGGGCCATGTGAGCCGTGTTCTCTTAGCTTAAATCTGTAAGTTAGAAACTTCTGAATATTGATTTTACAGATGGTCCTGCAAAAGAAATTTTCTGAGGATCAATAAAATTCTAATTATTTTCAGAAGTATGTAGGTTTTTTCTTACCTCTAATTTATCAGTGAAAAATAGTTGTTATTTTAGAGCTGGAAAACCATGTGTCAGCCCTGAATGCCACAGATGAAGAAATGGAGGTTCCATAGAAAGCCGCCTTGGTATGCATCTTCCCACAATGCCCACAGGGCCCCGTGTGGGACACCCCTTGGTGGTGTCCACTCGCTGAGAGAATGACAGAGGCAGTGTTCTGTTCTTTTTACCTCCTCAGGAGAAGCTGGTTTGGGCAGTTCTCCTGCATCTTCTTATCCTTTAAGATTTACAAGGCTCCACTTAACGGGCATTATTAAAAGCCTGCTTGTGAGGGCTGCTTCTAGGCACAGCACCTATATAAATGAACAGTCCCTTCCCACAGTAGAAATATTGGCAATATAGACAGGCAGATAAAAGACACATTGATAATTAGTAAACTAGGAACGTGCAAAAAAGTCAGATATTTACTTTGTGTAAATACAAAGGGATAATTGCATATCAGTGGCATGAATAGTGTAGTTAATGAGAAGGCAGGAGGTAGAACTAACCTGTGTAAGCTGACCAGAGGAATGGCCAGCAGAAGTGGCCAGGTTTTGTTTCTGAACGGAGTAATGGGAGGCAAAGACATCCTGAGGCCTCGCCGGCATCCTAAGGTCATGATGGGCCGTGCTGGCTGCTCACGTGCCCTGCATCCTGGGCTCTGTCTGGTCGACATCTGCTGAGGACAGGAGCTAAGCAGAGAGCCTTTCTCTAATAGAGTTCAGCTTTCCTCTCGCTTCATTGAGGACACTGAGGCCAGCCACAGGAAATCGTACAGGACTCCCTGTCTTCTTGTTATGTCACTTTCTAATATAATTGCTTACGGTTTTGTAACAGGTGCAGGGGCAATCAACTCCACCATAGGAGGTGTTTACTATCTTCTCATTTTCTGTCTGGTCACTTAAGTGAAGACACAGGATGGACTTTTCTCAGGTTTTCAGAACTTTAAACTTGTCAGATTTGTTATTTTTACGTTATTTTGTAAGATTAAATAATCTAATCTTACGTTACCAGATGTTTGTGATTTATTCTTTAAAGTTTTACATTATAATATATAGTCCCTATATGCCTACTAAATCTCCCATACATAGTGTGTTTCCTAGTACAAAAGTCCTGATTTGATATTGCACCTACAGAATTTATTTTGGCATCGAATTTTAAAAAGCAGCAATTTTTATGTGTATTCTCACATCATCATTTTAATACTGTTGCCCTATTTCCTGTGCTAATGCCTCTAAACTCAGCCATTGTATTCCAGAACAAAATTATAAAGATTTTTTAATGAAAGAGTTGTCAGTGAGCTGATAGCACTAGTTCCCATGCTTCTAGAAATCTGTAGCTTTTTACAGAATGTTCAGCATATTTAAGTCGTAGGACTCAACACAGCATATAGTCAAATGACCTACACATGGTGTGTGATCAGTAAATGTTAATGGCTGACCAATTAGTGTTATTACTTCAAGCATCAAGAATTACTTTCATTATCCAAAATGATGAGACCTTTTGTATCTTAATATTATGGATATTGACTGTTAATTACAAAAACAAAGAATTATTCTGAAAAATCTACATGTTGAAGGAATCTTAGATAATAGTTCAGTTTTACCTCTCCAAGTAAATATTTCTGATTAAATTTCATGTTAGATCCTTTTAAATAAAAGTGAAACTAGAAAACATAGGGGAAAAAAATCTTGTTCAAAATAAACAAAATAAATAAATATTTGTATATGTGAGCTGGGCCAGTCATTAAAAAAGAAAACGTTGAGTCTTGACTGTCTTGCCTGCCTACCTTCTCCTCTCCCTCCCTCCTGCCCTCTCTGTCTCTGTCTCTGTCTCTCTCTCCCCCCCCTTCCTTTCTTCCTTCCTTCCTTTCATCCCTCCTTTTTTAGGATAGACAGAGTTGGCGGTACTGTAATTCTTAGGTTTCCTGAAATACTCCTCTAACACTTCTGGACATGCTGTACATCTTCATCATGACGTTCAGTCTCTCTGAGGATGTCCCCATCCTCCTAGTCTGCTTTTTCCTCAGAGTGATCCCTAGTAGCCCTCTTGCATGGAAGTCTTCTGGGATGCTTGCTAAAAATGTCCATGTCTGGGACCACCCGAGACCTTCTGAATCAGAATCCCAGGGGAGAGGCAGAGAATCTGCATTTCAGATCTGCACCTCCAGGGATTCTGTTGTACACTGAGGTTTGAGATCTACCCTGCTGTCTCCACGTGACTTCTCTGTGAAGCCAGTCCCCATGATCTTCTTACAAGCTCCCCCAAATTCCTTGCCACGTTACCATTCTAACACGCTCTCTCCAACAGTCAAGACCACGTGCTCTTAAAATTCTCTAGATTACTGTAACAGCCTCCTAACTGGTCTCCCAGCCTCCCCTTTTGCTTGTTCATCTGCAGTCACAGGTTCACACCAGCTCCTTGTCCACCCAGGGCTCCTCCCAGCACCGGTTAACGCCCCATCCTCACCCCCACGGTGGGGGTGGGAGCTCCGAATCTGTTCACCTTCCTCTAGCTCCTAACCCTACCACCCCCAACTGTAATTAAAGAACAAGGACTATTAAAACAAGAATAACTTGACTTCTTGGTGGAGGGCAGGGGGAGGTGGTGACAGTCTTAAAATTTTTACTTATCTAATTTTACCAGCTCCTTTAAAACTCACTCTGCTCTTTAGACAGAATGGTATGACTTCCAGAGATACTGCTTTTAAGTTTCTTAATAAGATAAGGACCTTTTCATTGGGTTAATGTTTCTGTGCTGAAAATAATTTGGAAAATAGGAGAAAGTTACTTAACATCTAACCCAGACAAGTTCTTTATATTCATTGTTGACGAAAAGAACCGAAAAGACCTCCTGTGACATGTTAGAATAGATTTCCTGGTAATTTAGTAGCAAGGGAATGATGCAGTTTGCATCTTAGACATATAATTAGATTTCCTTGTTATATATGGACTGACCCAGTTCAAATGCATAATCTCCTCTCTCTCCCTCGTATTCCCTTAGAACTGGGTCAGTGCCTGTCCCAGAGCCCTTACAGTGTTCCACCTCACAGCATAACTATTAGGTACTCAGAACCCTGTCATGAGCTCATATTAGGGACTGGGACTCTTTTTAGAAATAATGCATGGTAGTTGGGAAACCTTGGGACATCAGCCTTGGACAAACCAATATTCAAGTCCTTCTTGACCATTTCTGTGGGAAAGTTCTGTAGCCTCTCCAATTTTCTTACATAATATAGGTAAACCGTCTAGCAGGTTGCCTGTGCTTGCCTTGGTTGTGTGCCCCCAGTCCTTACCCTGGGCTTTGCATGTCACAGGGGAGCAGTGAAAGGTACAGCCATGCTGTACAGGCCAAGCAAGGTGAGAATCCTTTTATTTCCTTAAAAAACAAAATCAACATATGCTTCGAATCAGTGAATTAGCAGAATGTTTGTGAAGATCAGTCTGTAAGTTAATAATATAAAAATCTTTTTGAAGAAACAGGTGTGTTATGCAGCACACCAAACGATGAAATAAATAACAATGGGACTGATAGTCTTGGTCACTTTTTACAATTTTGAGTTTTATATATATATATATTTTGTGTGTGTGTGTGTGTGTGTGTGTGTGAGAGAGAGAGAGAGGAAGATTAGCTCTGACCTAACATCTGTTGCCAATCCTCCTCTTTTTGCTGAGGAAAATTGGCCCTGGGCTAACATCCGTGCCCATCTTCCTCTACTTTGTATGTGGGACGCCTGCCACAGCAGGGCTTGATAAGTGGTATGTAGGTCCATACCTTGGATCTGAACCTCTGAACCCCAGGCTCCCGAAGTAGAGTGCACTAACTTAACCACTACACCACCAAGCCAGCCCCTAAAATTTTGAGTTTTATATATACATATTTTTTGGGGGGGTGAGGAAGATTGGCCCCTGAGCTAACATCCATTGCCAATCCTCTTCTTTTTGCTGAGGAAGATTAGCCCTGAGCTAATAGCTGTGCCCATCTTCCTCTATTTTGTATGTGGGACGCCACCACAGCATGGCTTGATAAGCGGTGCGTAAGATCCTGGGATCCAAACCTGCGAACCCTGGGCGACACCAAAGCAGAGCACACGAACATTTTAGCCACTATGCCACTGGGCCTGCCCCTTGAGTTTTATGTTTTTAACATAATTTTTCCAGTTTTCAACTTATCACCTTTTTTTTTTGGTGCTCCTTTTTTAAAGAACTTCATTAATAATACATTTTGCATTTCCCTGTGGACTTTTATTGAAATACAGATATTTTAAGAAGGGGAAGATAAAAGGGAATTGTCTAGTCTCACTTTTTGATAGACATGTCAAATAAGAACTTTTCAGACAGCTGAGCTTGTCTCTGCAAATGCCCCCCTGCTTCGTCCTTACCACTGTCATTTTTCATCATCTTAACGATTTTTCCTCAAGTCCTCAGTCCTCCTCAAGCAGGGTATCTTTTTACCGGCTCTGGTCCTGGGTTTTTCTGAACTTTCTGAAAGCTACTTCCTCAGAACCTGGGATAGATGTTTGTCCAAGCTCAGCGTTCCCTTCTTCTGCTCTCCCATGCTGGTCTGGTCTGTAGGTTCCTACTTGTCAGTTGGAATGAAGCCCGGGGAAGCAGGTCCTGTCGTGGCCTCGTTGCCTAGTAAGATCATCACCTAGTGAGATGATGAAATGTTACCTAGCGAGGTGATCACCTAGTAAGCTGGTCAAATGTTCAGCAAGGCAAGATAAACACTCCACCTCTAGTGGAGTGAGGCTTCCAAGCTGATGATACCTGGGTGGTGAGAAATCCCCCAGTATTGTCGTATCCCACCCTTGTGCCAGTTTTGAAATTTGTAATAAAAAAGTGTCATAAAGAGCCCATATCTGGTCAGGCCCTTGTAGTGTGTAGTCCCACATTAATATCACTTCCATTTGCCTTCCCAGTTTCTTTCCCTCTGCACCTGGAAGACCATGTAGTTGTATACCTTCTTGTTTACAGAGAGCTGCTCCCCCACGACTTCCCTGTGTCTCTTCTCTTTCCCATGTTCCAGTCATGAATTCCATCTGCCAAGCCTTGGTGATACTTATAAAACTAAAGTGCCTCCTGACTGCCAGAAACATAGACAGGATGAGTATTAAAGACACATGTCCTGAAATCAGATCTTGCTGAAGTCCAGTATTAAATCCTAACAGAAAGGCCAGCACATCAGGGTTAACCATTAGGGCCTCACATGGCCCTGTTCTAGGAAGTCAGTCTGAGTCATCACAGCATGCTGCAGGGAGTCTCCCAGAGGTGACCAGGGAGAAAGTGGGTGGGTGGGTGTGGGCACGGTGTGGGTGTGAGTGAGGGTGTGGTTTAACGCTCCAGCACATCCAGGGAAAGTCAGAACTAGATACAGGGGGTGCGGCCCACTGTCTGAGCCAGGTCACCAGCACTGGGGTGGAGGGGTCAGTTAATCAAGTTGGGATGTTCTCAAGTACCGTCATTGACAAAAGTGAGGTTGGAGAAAAGGAAAGTGGTCAGTGTGGTAGTTTCCTAGACAATGTAATGAATTTTACTAATTACTATTCTTTCTTGAAACCAGTGAGGTTATTAAGCCTCATTAGCATGACAGGAATCAGGACAATAGTTCCTATTCAGTGAGGAAAAAAATACAGAAAGAAGAAAAAAGACTAAGTTGGCAGCTTGCTATATTTATCATATGTGTGTCAGCTTTTGCTTACTGTTTAAAGACATGATGGAGTAAAGTTGCTGTCAATCATTGTATAAAGAGTTGCTTTGAAATGATGTTGCATAGAAATGGAGTTGAAAATTGGAATGCCCAACTCTCTGGAATGCCCTACTGCTCTACAACAGTAGAAGTGTACAAAAGAACACAGGAAACGTCTTGTAAAAATTACAGCTGTTCCACATTCTTTGTAATAGCAAAAGATTTGAAACAACCCAATGTCCCTAACATGCTGGTTCATCACACAGTGGAGTCTGTGTAGCTGTTAAGAGTCAGGAGGAGCTCTGTACACTGACACGGAGTGATCGGGTAGTTAATGGGGGGAAAAACAAAAAGTGAGGCACAGAACAATGTACATAGTATGCTACCTTTTGTGCAAGAAAGGGAGGATTATGGATATATGTACACATTTGCTTATATTTTCAAGGGGAAACAATGCAATAGAAAGATAAATCAAAAACTAATAAAAATGTATAGGGGAAGGGAGGGATTGGGACAGAGGAGACCAGGAAGGAAGCAAGACTTAACTGCCTACACCTTGATATGTGGTTTGACTTTGGAATCATGTAAACTTTTGTCATAATCATAAAACAAATTATATCCAAAAATCACTGCCCTCACCACACACACAGAATGACAAAAAAGAGACAAATGAACCTCTTTGTACTTTGTTAGTGACATAACCACGTAGAGAAAAGAATTATTCTGAGTGACCTTAGGACATAATATTTTACTGTATGACATAATGTTTTTACTGTACGTTCTCAATGAGATACACTCTAAGGACAAAAGTAAATGCAAGGAGAGTTTAAATTGGATTCAGCAGTCTTACTATTAATAGTTATGTTGATGTGGTTAGGAATTAAGATTTTCTACCTAAGAGATAAGAAACAAGCATCAAGTTTTAAAAAATTATGTAAAAACCCTATACACTTAAATTTGAATTAGAAGTATTAATAAGCTCTTATTCTTTCCTTTTTTAAAAAAAAATACACGTCTGAGGTCTGTCCAATGAAAAGGCATAGAAAACTCAGTAACAATGAGCACTCGTAGCACCCAGATTTTTGCCTTTAAACATCACTTCCCACTAAAAGAATCTGGAGGTCCTTGGAGAAAGGCCTGGGTTCAGGTCTGAGATGGGAAATGTACTTGGTGAGTCTAGAAGATCTTGTGCCGGAAAGCCAGGGACAGATCAAATGCTAACTGGTCATTTCAAAAGGACGTAAGAACCTGTCTTAAGGGTTCTCATTGGCCAGAGACGGGATAATTGTCTGCCATGAATATGTAAGAAATCCATGAGTTATTATGACATTAAACCAATAGAAGGCCCATCATCTCACTCCTGCATTATTGCAGGGTTGCTGCCTGAGGAGCCTCTTAGAGACTATTTTGAAAGACAGTAGAGAATATTCATTTGATTATGTAAATTATAATAAAGAGTCATGATACAAATGCCAGTTAGAGTTCATGGTCTTTCTCCCCATCCTCTCCCCTTAACAATGGCCTGGAATCTGACCTCAGATTGACTCTTCCTGTGACAGGAAATACATTACTTTGCGTTCTTTTCATCCCTAATTGCCAGCATTGTGTCCTCAGCGGAGCTGAAATCTGCCTTCTGCGATTCCAAAGACCTGGGTTCTTGTCCCAGCTCTCTCTCCTGCTCCCTCCATCAGGCTTCAGTCTCTGAACCTTGCTGAGCCTCAGACCATGAGCATCTCTAAAATGAGAATGCAAATGATCCCTGTTCTCCCTTCAAAACCATGAGGAACGATCGCTGACCTCTAAGATGCCTTCCGCCTTGTTGATACCGTCAATTTTCCGTGTTTCCCCCCATTATTACATTCTTAAATAGGCACATTTACGAAATTCCATTGGAGATTGGAATCGTTTTAGCTATACCTAGAAAAATAAATATTGCCAGTTCATTACCACAGATTGGATGGGGAAGTAAAATGCCTTGTCTTTCTGTTTCTTTCAGCCATGGAATTCCATGAACACTTGCACAGCATAGGCACCAAGGAAGGTTTGAAGGAACGAAAACTGCAAAAAGCGGTGGAGAGCTTCACTTGGAATATCACCATCTTAAAGGTATCTAGCCAAGTTGTTTCTGATGCTAGTGATTTTGCCATCTTTTTCAGCATGTTTCTTCCTGTCTGGATAACATTTCCTGCAGTGTACCTCATCAGCACTTGAGCCTGTAGCGTGGTCACAGAAATCCGGGACAACTCTGTCTGCCCTCCGGAGAGTCTGCAAGCATGAGAGCTGGGCAGGAGGCTCGGAGGGAGAACAGGGGACTGTGATGGCTGGCACATTGTAGATTCTGGTGGGAAGGAAAAGGAGCTGGCGTTTCATCCTTGAAGGATATAAAGTTCATAAATGCCAGTTGCTACATGTGAAATAGAAAGTATTGATTACAGAGGAATGATGGGGAATTTAAAGATTTTAGTTACTCAGATTTCATTTAACACTTTAAAGTATAATCACAGCCTTAATATTAATATGATCCCAGAATAAAATAGGAAAGAATTGTGTGGGGCATAATTAAAAGAAATAGGTAAGGAATTGCCATTTGAAAGAAATTATCCTTCAAGGGAAAAAGTCATCCATATCTATCTGTTGATTTCTTTCTCTCTCTCTCTCCCTTCTTCCCTCCTTTCCTTCCATCTGTCTTTCTATCTATCTCAGCATGACCCTTTAAAAAAAATTAACTTTTATTATAAAAGTGATATATTTTCAGTGTAGAAAATGTCAAAATAGCATAATCAAAGGCAACCCTAGTCCCACCATTCAGACACGATCACTGGTGGCCTTTTGCTGTGCTTTGTCCCGTTTCTCCCTGTGACACAGAAACACTATTTCACTCCAGGTCTTGGACAGTGAAATGTAAAATCACTCTCTGGTATTCACCCTCCAGACTTGCTCCTCGGGTGAATTCAAAACTGTCAAGACGTGATCACAGCTGCCTCTTTTAATTTCTCTGTTCCTCTTCAAGTTAAAAGATCCATCCCTGAGCTGACAACAGTTTTCTGATTTGATTTAATAAAAAGTCGCTCTTCCAGAGCTAGCCGACTTGCATTTTCTCGCGTTAAATCCTACTCATTTTTATAATTAAAATCATTTTCTTCTTCAAACGCTCCCCTTCCTACACATGTATTTTTTTTAATCTCTAGATCTCCTGCTTAGTACTTAACTCTGATTGTTTGCAGTCCAGTAAACAGCAGACATAAAATTTACAATGAAAAAGAATTTGGCTTTACAACTTGCCGACTCACTTGCGATCAGAGGTGAAGGGTATGCTACAAATTTCCTGCAAACCTCAGGAAAAAATAGCACAATAGTTTTTTGTCCCTGTGGTAGGAACAAATGCTCATTTGGCTTTTATTTTATTATAGGGAAAAATAGACTTAGACACCAAACTTTCATCTGTCAGCTATCCTTGCTACTCATGTGTGGTCTGGAAACCAGCAGCCTGGGCGTCACCTGGAAGCTTGTTCGAAATGCAGACTCCCAGGCCCCACCCCAGACCTGCTGAATCAGACTGTGCGTTTTCACAAGATCCCAGGAGATTCTTATGCACATTAAAGTTTGAGAAGCACTGGGCAAAAATCCACAGAAAATGAGAGCCTGGTGCACATATTAATGAAAACCAGCTGACATAAAGTGATGGACCAGATTTTAAAAATAAGTAATTGAATGAAATAGCTACACTGAGGAAACCTATTTTCTTTTGAATTACATCCAGGAGAGAGAATTAACACCTCAGACTTATGTCCAAATGGAAACAAATGTATAGGACAGGATAATTGATCTTTTTAAAATTTCCAGGATAACATTTGCTGTAGATTGTGTTGGAGTATGGAGAACCTAAGCGAGGAATGGGGAGGAATTGGGGAGATGTGTGTGTCGTTTCTGTATACTGGAAGGGCTTTTTTCATTTCTGTGTATTTCACAGGTTTAGACTTCCATTAGAAGAGTCCGTGCCCCCAGAGTCTGGGACATGAGTTTGGGTCTGAGTTAAGCTCCCAGCCTTTTCTGGAGGGGACAGGACCCTTGAGTTCTTTCACCACTGGTTCTTTGCGGAGCTTGGAGAGGGGGTAGCCCTCCAGGGCTATGTGCAGTGTGCAGTAGGCAGCAGGTGCCCTGGTAGTGGGCACAGAGGCTTGGGGAAGGTTTCAGATGACACTGGGGGATGGAGAGAGGAGGTGGAGGACAGGAGGAGGTGCTTGAGGGAGCCCTGGAGCCTGAGGCCAGGCATGGGAATTACCTGGAGTGCTTAAAATGCAGTCTCCTGAGCCCCACCCTGGACCTCCTGGAGCAGAATTGCCAGGGGTGGAACGCAAGAATCTGCTTGTTCAACAAGTTCCTCAGGGTATTCTGAGGCACCCTAAAAAAATCGAGTACCACCGCTCTAGAATCAAATCAAAAGTATCCTTCGTTGTGTATCACCCCACTCAAGTGAACAATAAAGGACACAGTGACCAGTCATCCCGGGACGTAGGGCTTCCAGTGTGAGAACCGGGACAGTCCCAGGCAAACGGGGATGACAGGTCACCCCAAGAGGAGGCACCCTGCCATAAACTCCTTTCATCTAAGGATGTCCATCCCAGTTTTTATGAATCTTTCCTTGCATTGTTTAGTTTTTCAATTTTAAGAGTTGCTATAAAATACAGAAATGAACAAAGGGGAAATGTTGTCCGTGATCACCACACCCAGAATGATTCACTGTTAACATCTTGGCATATTTACTTCCAGTCGCTTTTTTTCATTGAATAAAAATCATTCATTTGTTTTTGTAAATGCATCTTTTTTGTGTGTGTGTGAGGAAGATCAGCCCTGAGCTAACATCTGCCAATCCTCCTCTTTTTGCTGAGGAAGACTGGCCCTGGGCTAACACCCATGCCCGTCTTCCTCCACTTTATATGGGACGCCGCCACAGCATGGCTTGACAAGTGGTGCGTCGGTGCGCGCCTGGGATCTGAACGGTCGAACCCTGGGCCTCAGCAGCGGAGCGCACGCACTTAACCGCTTGTGCCACCGGGCCGGCCCCTGTAAATGCATCTTCATGATAAAGAACTTTTTGTGATGTAGAAAAGATAAAAGTTTTAAAATGACCTCAGATCCTCCCTTTGAGAAATGACTTATTAACTGTAGGTGACCTTATTCCAGGAACCTTTTATATGCATATAGATGGATGGAGGGAGGGAGGGAGGGAGATATATTTTATTGATTCTGAGTCATACCTTTTTATCATATTTTGAAATTGGTATGTATCTTATAATTAGTGGCATCTTTGCCTCGTTTCCTAGTTAAATTGGCAGTGACCTTTCTGAGTAGTATATAAAATAGTGGTGCATCTCACAAGCACTAGTGTCTCAGAGTCTGTGACGTAAGGTGTCAGTAGATAGAATCCTACTGTAATTGTTCTTTTTAATTTTTTTAAAAAGTACTCAGTTTCACTTAATTTAACAGAATAAAGGAAACCATAAAGAAGCCATTTAGCAATTCATTTAAATTGCTGAACAATTTTTACTCTTAAGTATTTATTTCCTATAAAATCCCTCTGAGGTTAAGAAAAAAGATAATGAGAAATGTTAATAGGAGTCATTTTGTTGTTTTTTAAAGCTACACATTTCAATTGTAAGCTTTGTTGGTTGAGCTTCTGCTATGAAAGATGAGAATGTTAGCACTTTCTAATATTTCTGTGTGGAGAGTTAGGCATATTGTTATTTTTCCCTTGTCCACGTTTAAATATTCCCATTTGGTCCCAAGATTGTAATTCCCATGTTGCTCGGTATAAGCTCAATGTTTAAATTGGTTCACTGTGACCGCCAGTCCAAGAAGTCACCTCACTTTTCTGTAGCCTAAGGGAATGGCAGAGAGAAGAGAGAAATCTCCGCTGGGGTCTTAGGCAGCCTTTCTTTGGAGATTTGGATCCAGCTTTCTCAGAGTTTGTAAATGTCCTGTTCTGGGGTTTCTGCTGCATCACTGGGGCGAGGATGTAATCCATTCCCACAGGCTTCTGATTTCTTCTTTAATTCAGAAGCCAGCCCTCAAGACTTTACTCCCATTAGAGAGTCAGCATCATTCTCCCTCTCTCTCTCTCTCGTTTTTTTTTTTTTTTGGTCAACTTTTTTGAGGTATAATTTACATAAAATAAAATTCACCAATTTTAACTGCACAATTCAATGAATTTTGACAAATGTATATAGTCATGCAACCCCACCACAGTGATGATAGAGCATTTCCATCACCCCTGGAAGTTCCCTTGTGCCCCTTTGTAGTAAACTCCTCCACCTTGCCAACCACTGAGGTGATTTCTGTCTCTCTAGTTTCACCTGTTCCAGAATGTCATATAAATGGACTTGTATGTATGGTATGTGGTCTTTGTGCCTGGCTCCTTTCATTTACCATAATGCTTTTGAGATTCATCCAGTTGATGTGTGTTTCAGTGATCCATTCCTTTTTATTGATGGATGGTATTCTATTTCATGGATGTACCACACTTTGTTTACACATTCACCAGTTGATGGACATTTGGATTGTTTCCAGTTTTTAGCTATTATGAATAAAGCTGCAGTGAACATTCACATACCAGTCTTTGTGTGGACATATGTCTTTATTTTTCTTGGGTAAATACCTATGAGTGGAATTGCTGGGTCATATGGTAAGTGTATGTCAGACTTTATAAAAAATTGCCACACTGCTTTACAAACTTTTATTTGCATTCCCCTCAGCAGTGTTCTGTGAGTTCCAGTTACTCCACATCCTCGTCAACATTTGCTATTGTCAGTTTAGCCAGTTTAGTAAGTGTATAGAGGTTATGTGTCTTTTTGTTTTGGAGAGGGTTTTTTAGCTTTTAAAAAAATCGGCATGGGCTTTGGTGTAGTTTTCTTTATGTTTCTTCTGCTTAGGGTTTGTTAAGATTATTGGATATTTGGGTTGATGGTTTTCATCAAACTTGGAAAATTTTCAGCCGTTGTTATCTTTATGTATTTTTTTTCTGTCTTACTCTTTCTCTCCTCCCCTTCTGCAACTCCAATTATGCATATATAATGCTGGATATTATTCCACAAGTCACAGATACACTATTCCTTTGTTTTTAGGTCTTTTTTCTGTGTTTTTAAAAAAATTTTTGATAGTTTCCATTGCTCTGTCTTCAAGCAGTATTGCTGTATCTTCCACAGCATCTGATCTGCCATTAACCCTACACAGTGTATTTTTTATTTCAAATTTCTCACTTCTCTCCTCTTTGTGCTCGTCATATCCTCTTCCTTCTTGAGCACACATAATACGTTTACAATAGCTGTTTCAGAGCTCCCTGCCCCACTACTCTGCCCCTCACGTTCTAGCCGCCTTGGCCTCCCTGAGCTCCAGACTCTGTCTCCTCAGCTCAGTGGGGCCGCTGGGCTTGTTTGGGTTCTGTCTTTCTGTCCTGCAGCCTGGAATCTCTCCAAGCAGTGACCTGCGTATTTGCATCCTTCTTTCAGGAGTCTGTCTTGCACTATCTGAAAATCATTATTTTATGTAGTGTGTCTAGTTTTCTAGTTGTGTGTCAGCCTCATTTCTCGCTTACCTGTGTCACCTCTCTCCTCCCACCCTCTGTCCCATCACCTCTCTGCTCCATCAAACAGGTAAAAAGAGAAGACCACTCACTCAGTCTGCACCTCTCCAGTTTGGTTGGCTGTTAGCATTTTCAGGATTTGTGTGAATTGCTAGTATGAATTTGGTGAGTTTTAGAAATTTGTTAAATTTTTATACCCTTTTTTTTTCTGTTTGGTTGCTGCGTGTGGTTTTTTGTTTTTGTTTTTGCCAATTTTACTCTTTCTGCTCATTTCATCAGGCGTGTGGGAAGGAAATTCTGTAATGCGTTTTCAACCCACCAGCTTAATCAAGAAGTTCCTCTCCCTTTATTTTCCATTTGCTAAAATATTCACTATACTGGTGATAATTTTCGCTGTTCTATTTATTATCGTTCCTAAAATGGTGGAATTTCACAGTAGCAGAGTTCTGTTTTAGTGGGTCTGTTCTGGTTATAAGGAGCAGAAGCTCACTCAGGGTGGCTCACAGAGGAGGGGGAGAGATGCGGGCTTACACAGGGAGCGTGAGAGGCACAAGGATCTTGGGGAACTCTGAGACTGGGAGCTACAGTCCAGCCTCGGGGGATTAGGAAGTGGTCAGGAAGCCCGGTGCCTGAGGTGCTCTCCTCTCTGTGGGCCCATGGTCGTTGACTCCATTCTTCGCCCTCTACCAGCAGCTTCTTCTGCCCACTTGTAATTTCTGCTGCTTTTTAACCTGGTCTTGCCTTGGTCTGGCCCTGACTGTACCTGAGAAGGTTTTATCTCCAGTGCTCAATCTATTCGTCTTTCCTGCTTCACATTCCGAAGAGGGGAAATCTGATTGGCTCAGCCTTTCCTTTGAGCTCCAGACCAGCGATCCTAAAGTTATAAGCCTTCTCTTGTATTAAGTCCCCTAGGATTGCGTTCTCTCCCTGCTTCAGTCCACTGTGTGCAGGAAGGTACTGTCACACAGCACAAAATATGGCCACCTTAAGTGGCTATTTCAGCTATCTAGTGCTGTATCACAAACCCCACCAAAACTAGTGGCTTAAAATGATGACTTCTTATTTTTTATGATTCTGTGGGCTAGCTGGGCTCAGCTGGATGGTTTTTCTGCTCCGTGTGGTGTTAGCTGGGATCACTCATGAGGCTTTATTTGGCTGGGAGCTGGAACATCCAAGAAGGCCTCACTCACGTGACTGGCATCTTATCTGAGTCGGCTGCAATGGCTGGGTCTCTGTCTTCTCTCCTCTCTCTCTTTCCACATGGTACATCATCATTCAGTAATCCACTCCAAGCTTCTTTATATGACAGCTTGATCCCAAGAGAGCAAAAGCAGAAGCTTCTAGGCTTCTTAAGGCCTAGGCCTAGAATTAGCACAGCATGACTTTTTCCACATTTAATTGATCAAAGCACATCAAGGCCAGTCCAGATTCCAGGGAAGGGGAATTGGACTCCGCCTCTTGATGGGTGCAGTAGCGTGCCTGGACAGGGGTGGAGGGAATCATTGGTGGCCGTCTTTGCAGATAGTCCACCACAGTGGCAGAGTGTGAGTGAAGGGTAAGCGGAGACCTTGTGAGGCTTGGCCTCACGAGACGGTAAAGTCATCAAATCTGACTTCCTGCTGCTTCTGCTCCTTTGCCAGCCTGCTCCATTGTCATGCAGTTGTAGTCATGTTCCGTCATACAACATGTATAGTTTGACCTTTCTGTAACTTCGCTTCTACCCACTGGTTACAGTAGTGCCCTCAAAGCACCACAGAATCGTTCTGTTCCCTCTTGTCAACAGCCCTTCATAGACTTGGGAACTATCATATCCTCTCTTGGACCTCCCTGATTCGGGTCAGGCTTGCTCAGCCCCTTCCGCAGATTCTAGAATGAGATGGCTTCTGATCCCCTCCCCATCTGGTCCCTCCGTCTTCTGAAGGCTCTAGTTTGTCAGGGTCTTCATGAGATGGGGTGGCCAGAATTATCCCATACCTCAGAGGCAGAGTGAGACTCGTCGGTCTGATTTTGCTGGTGGTCTGAAAATTATCTTTCTGTTAATATAGACCAAAATTATGTTGGATTTTATGGCACCTGCGTCATATCATGGACTTAAATGAAGCTTATTACAACCCAAGGTGTTTTCCGGGTGAATTGCTGCCAAGCCAGCTCTCTGCGTCTGTGCCACTCCACCCTCAGAAATAAGACTAAAAACTAAACCCTGAAAGTAGAGATTTGTTCTCTTTAGGAACATAAGACTTCTGCCAAAAATAAGTCATTAAACCAGACAATTTTTGCACCGGTAAGAGGTTAATCTTGATTTTCTTTGTTGTTACCTGAGGTGCAGTGCTTATCTTGAAGACCTGAAGACTAACATTTGTTTCCTTCCAACAATTACTATAAGTCTGTGTGTAACTCCTTTTCTTTGTTGATGCTACTATCCTTTAGTTATTTTATTTATTATATGTGCTGTATTATGTTGCCTGTTTTCCTGAAAAGCTATAATTGACTGAAAGCCCTTTCTCTACTTAGTGTGTAAAACTCCTCAGAATGGCTCAGAAAAGCAAACTGCGATAGTGTTTGTCATTAGGCAGGCTGTACCTTCTGATCCATTTAAAACACAGTAGAACTTCAGACGTTTGGATCCCACCAGCGTGGAATTTGTGATTACTCAGCTAACGTTTAATTATGCAAAAGGTGTGCTTAAAAGATTAATAGTATGCAGGAAGTGCTTATGCATGTACTGTTTTTATTAGTGTTTCAGGAGCTTTCCCACACATTGTCCTGGCCCTGCTCATCCCTCAGCATCCCCTCGCTCTCCACTTCCTCTCTCTGTGCAGTGGGGCCACGCTCTCCCCGCCTCAGGCCCTGCTCCCTGTCCCTCTCTTGAGCTGCTCCCATCTGTGCTTAGGTCTGGCTCACTTGCACTGTCTAGGGATGCTGATGGCTGCTCCTGAAACCCTCACCCCACCTCTGGCGAGGCCCCTCTCCCACTGCAAGGAGCCAGCACTCACCCCAAGGGTGAAATTGAGCCCTTCTCACGGCCAGGTCTGTAACGGAAGAAGAAGTAGTCGCAGTTGGAATTTAGAAATCTTTGTAGTATAGAAACTACCAACTAAACCGTGGTGAGGCCCCAGAGGCGTCATCTGTTGGCGCATGGAGTCATGTGTGGAAGGCAGCGTCCTCCACAGCCCCTTGGCCTGCTGAAATCCTTTCCCAACCTTCTGTCAAGGCTCGACTCAGACACCACCTCCTCCATGGTGTTGGAGCCCCCCACTCTCCATCTTTGTTGAGTGAAGCATAAAATTATTTCTGAGGAGAAAGGCATTCATTCTGAATTTAAATTAAATTGAATCTTATACTTAAAATTTTAAATTATTAACTTTTGTACAAACCTTTGAGTATAACCATTGTTAAATTGGGGAATAACCGTAAATTGATGAAATATCCAAAATAAAGTGAAAAGGTGGAGGGATCAAGACTCGAGGACAGGGGCCGGCCCCATGGCTTAGCGGTTGAGTGTGCGTGCTCCAATACTGGCGGCCCGGGTTCGGATCTCGGGGGTGCACCGACGCACCGCTTCTCTGGCCATGCTGAGGCCGCGTCCCACATACAGCAACTAGAAGAATGTGCAACTATGACATACAACTATGTACTGGGGCTTTGGGGAGAAAAAGGGGAAAAAAGGAGGAGGATTAGCAATAGATGTTAGCTCAGGGCTGATCTTCCTCACACACAAAAAACAAAAAAACAAAAAAGAAGACTCGAGGACAGTCCTCAGATCAGTCCACTGTCATTGCGTAATGAAGACACTGCATGGTACAACTCTAATGTCTCTCTGGGTTACGAGAGAAATCAAGGGTTAGGAGCTTGTTCCCAGTGCTGTTCTTTACATGCTCACAGAACCCCGCGCCCACTTTGTCAGAACCCTGAACCTTTGCGGGGGAAGGCAGTCTTCCTGCTGCGGTGAGACAAATTTATTTGCAACCCACATTCCATTCCCTTCAAACCTGTGAATGCACGTCAGGTGAAGCCAAAAACAGAAAAAATAAGGAAGCATTTAAAACGAATCTAACATCCTATAGAAAAGCACGTGCCACATTCCCTGTCGCTCTGGCCTTAGGTGACTGATGATCAGAGGCTCTTTTTTCAAGTGTGAGGTTTATTGAGACGTCGGTGGAGAGACGGCCTGACCAAGCTGAGGCCTTCTGTAACTGACGAACATGCTGCTGTCGAGGCAGCCACATGAGTCCACTCGAGGGGGCACTGTCAGAGTATAATGGGTGGTGATTTAGAATCAGTAGCTAAGAGTCCCACAGCCCATTCATTCTTTGTTCATTCATGCTTCATTCAACAAATACGAACTGGAAATCTGTATTCCCATTCCTGTGTTTAATCACGGGAAGAGTGAACTGTCTGCGCAGTTGGCAGTATGATGGGTACATTAAAAATGTGGTGGACATTCCACTTTGCCAGCTTTAAAAGTGTTTCATGTGATGTGTGGGGCTCAATTCTCTATAGTTTGGGCCCTGTGGTTTAGTTTATCCAAGAAGAAAACAAAACACACACACAGAGAGAAAGCTGTGTATGTTCAAGTGTAATTCGCTGTGCAGACTCCGCCTTGCGGGAGGCCCTGGGTCTCTCTAGACTCAGTTTCCTCATCTATAAAATGGGAATAGTAAGTACACCTCTCTTACAGACTTGAGAGACTCTCAAGAGGTAATGTTTGTAAAGGGCTTAATGCAGCACCTGGCACACAGTAGTCACTCAATAAATGGCAACCACTGTTCCCAGAAGGCTTTGCTGGTATGCATTCCTACATATCTAACTTTTTTTTTTTTTTGTGAGGAAGATCAGCCCTGAGCTAACATCCATGCTAATCCTCCTCTTTTTGCTGAGGCAGACTGGCTCTGAGCTAACATCTATTGCCAATCCTCCTCCTTTTTTTTCCCCAAAGCCCCAGTAGATAGTTGTACGTCATAGTTGCCCATCCTTCTAGTTGCTGTATGTGGGACGCAGCCTCAGCATGGCCGGACAAGTGGTGCGTCGGTGCACGCCCGGGATCTGAACCCGGGCCGCCAGTAGTGGAGCGTGCGCACTTAACCGCTAAGCCACGGGGCCGGCCCCCATATCTAATTTTTGACATTTCGTAGGCTTTGTGGTTTCAAATTTAGGACTATAATTACATTCGCAGCCTTTCTGTGTGAGTTTGAATTGTGGTTGTAAGGAAATATAACGTATTAAATAGTTTCCATAGCACTCTTGAAGGAGGTTTGTGCATTTGGCCTGTGATTCTGAATACTTATGAAATACTGGATTGAAATGTATTTAGTTTCTTTATGAGTCTTGCATCACCCAAAACAGTGACTAACCACAAAATATTTACTAAAAGGTAACATGTTTATGACCACATACTATTAATATGCCAGATAAATAACCAGTAAAGAAACTGTGACTTCCTGTCGACCTGGCTTTTGTTTCCCCAGTCATGAGATTCCGTTAGGGTTTTACAGGTTCAATTCTCTGGTTTTCATTGCAGAAAGCACTCAGGTGAGAGATAGCAGAGGGACCCTAGACCCGGTGCCATCATCTCAGAGTGACGCTGAGGGTACCTGACGCCTCTTGGAGACTTGCAGGTGACAGGAAAGATAAGGACGCATGCATGTGGGTTGGTGTTAGGCTCACTCAGGGCAACAGTCTATCTCCCTCCTGGGCCTTGGTGCTCTCCAGGCGTCTGCCTCCCTTTCTGTATCCCAGAGTCAGCCTCATCTCCTGGCAGAGGAGAAGGTATCAGAGAAGGTACCTAAAATCTGCTGGGTTCCTCTCTGTGTTCCCAAGCAGATGAGGAAGCTAGGAAGGAGGCAGCCTAGTCTGCAGCCCCAGGTGAACCTTCTCGGCCTGGGGCCTGTGGCCTCAGAACAACCCAAAAGTCACTGTGGGCCCCAGATATGCTGATGTCAAACCAGACACTGATAACTGACATTCCTGTTTGCATTAAAACAAAAAGTATTTGACTGCTTTTGTGCCTTCTTCAGAGTCCCAAAATGGTAGGCATGTCCTCCTCTTTCTCCTCCTTCCCTCTGCATGTAATTTGGAAGAAAAGTGTCTGCTGGCCCCCAGGGAATGGGAGGTGGCCATCTTGGCTCTCTCTGGCTCTCAGCCAAGCAACCATTGCACGGGTTGGTGGCAGAGGTCGAGGGAGTCTTTGTGGCCACACTGGGTCACTAACCGCAGAATTAAGGCAACTCTGTTTTTCTCTAACAGATAGTTTGACAAAAAAGCTTTGAAAAAATTAACTGAAGTATAGAATTCCTACTGTTTTAGCTCTAGGTCTAAATAGAAGCCATGAATTGTGATTGCTAATTTTGGTTTCAAAAACTATGTAGTACTAACAGATGTGCCTTGAAATGTTTTTAGTATATTAAAAACTAGGGCATCTTTTGTGGTCAGACAGAAAGTTTGGTGATTAGCCAAGAGTTAAGTATGGCTTGGGCGCCGGCTCTGACGTTTGGCACCTACCGTCATTCCTGTCCCAGCTGCTCCAGCCTCTGATCCAATCCCAGGTGAGCTCCAGGCAGAGCCAGAGGAGCACATCCTGCCAGACTCTCAGCAAGAGCCGCTGGGATCCAGCCCTGCCCGTAGCTACATCTTTTAAAGATTATTTTCTGAGTCTAAGTAAGAACCTAAAATATTTTGACCTAAGGTTGTTATAAATCTTTCAAGATAAAAACCAAATAGAGTAAGTTATGAAATTCAGAACGGAATGTGTGAAACCAAATAGAGTTTGAGTTTCTCAACTGAAAACATTGCAAAGCCAGTTTCGTGGGAGTCTTCAAAACCAGACACCCTGTGTCAGTGGGTGGCAGCATTTTAAATAGCCTTTGCTCTTTTGAAGTCTTTTGAAGCAATGAGATGTGAACACTGCTACAACAAACACCATCACCTCTTTCAGAATTGTTCTTTATTCACACTAAATGCCAGAACTCCAGGACATGTCAGTCGTACATAGAACAAAATTAAAGTGATGTGGACAAAGTTTGCAGCTCCCCAAGCCCAGGTTTATCACCTAGAGGGGTTCTTTGTGTCTCACCTGGATGATGGCTGAAGGCCTGGTATGTTCAATATGCCATACATTCATTGTCTGAATTTGGGAAACATAAGATTCAACCAGATAAGGAACTCTGTTATCTGTCATCTCAATAGATGTAGAAAAAGCACTTGACAAAATCCAGCAACTATTCATGATGAAAACTCTGAGAAAACTTGGAATAGAGAAGAACTTCTTCAACTTGATAAAGAACATTTACAAAAAACCTACAGCTAACATCATACTTGTGGTGAGAAACTCAAAGCTTTCCTGCTAAGATCTGGAAAAAGGCAAGGATGTCTCCTGCCACCACTGCTTTTCAAATTGTTCTGCAAGTCCTAGCTAATGCAATAAGACAAGAAAAGAAAAGAAAAGAAAAGGTATACAGATTGGGAAGCAAGAAATAAAATTGTCTTTGTTCACAGATGACATGATCATCTATGTAGAAATTCCAAAAGAATCAGCAAACAACTCCCAGAACTAATAAGCAATTATAGCCAAGTGGCAGGATACAAGGTTAATGTATAAAAGTCAATCACTTTCCTATATACCAGCAATGAACAAGTGGAATTTGAAATTAAAAACACAATACCATTTACTTTAGCACCCCCAAAAATTAAATACTTAGATATAAATCCAATGAAATATGTAGAAGATCTATATGAGGAAAACTATGAAACTCGGATGAAAGATACCAAAGAAGAACTAAATAAATGGAGATATATTTCATGTTCATGGTAGGAAAACTCAGTATTTTCAAAATGTCATTTCTTTCAACTTGATATATAGATTTGATGAAATCCAAGTCAAAATCCCAGCAAGTTATAGATATTGACAAACCAATTCTAAAGTTTATATGGAGATGCAAAAACACTATCGAAGGAGAAGAACAAAGTCAGAGGACTGACACTACCCGTCTTCAAGATTTACTGTAAAGCTACAGTAATCAAAACAGTGTGGTACTGGTGAAGGAATAGACAAATAGATCAATGGAACAGAATAGAGAGCCCACCAATAGATCCACAGGTCAACTGATCTTTGACAAAGGAGCAAAGGCAATACAATGGAGCAAAGAAGGTTTTTTCAACAAATGGAGCTGGAACAACTGGACATCTACGTGCAAAAACATTAATGTAGACACAGATCTTCCACCCTTCATAAAAATTAACTCAAAAGAGATCATACACCTAAATGTAAAATGCAAAACTATAAAACTCCTAGAAGATAACATAGGAGAAAACCTAGATGACCTTGGGGTATGGTAATGACTTTATGGATACAACACCAAAGGCATGATTCATGAAAGAAAGAATTCATAAGTTGGACTTCAATAAAATTAAGAACTTGTGCTCTGCAAAGGACAAGTCAAGAGAATAACAAGGCAAGCCACAGACTGGGAGAAAATATTTGTAAAAGGAGCATCTGATAATGGGCTGTTATCTAAAATATACAGAGGACTCTTAAAACTCAACAATAAGAAAATGAACAACTTGATTAAAAATGGGCAAAAGACCTGAGCAGACATTTCACCAAAGGAGCTATGCAGATGGTAAGCATATGATAAGATGTTCAATATCATATGTCATTAGAGAATTGCAAATTAAAACAACGAGATACCAGTACACACCTATTAGAATGGCCAAAATCTGGAACACTGACAACATGAAATGCTGGTGAGAATGTGGAGTATTCTCATTCATTCATTCATTCCTGGTGGGAGTGCAAAAGGATAGTCTCTGTGGAAGAGAGTTTAGCAGTTTCTTACAAAACTAAACATACTCTTAAACCATATGATATACCAATCATGCTCCTACCAAATGAACTGAAATGAATCTACCAAATGAATCAAAAACATATGTCCGCACAAAAACCTGCACATGGATGTTTATAGAAGCTTTATTCATAACTGCCAAATTGGAAGTAACCAAGATGTCCTTCAGTAGGTGAATGGATAAACTGTGGTACATCCAGACAATGAATATTATTCAGTGCTAAAAAGAAATGAGCTGTCAAACCGTAAAAGACATGGAGGAACCTTAAATGCTAAGTGAAAGAAGCCAATCTGAAAAGGCTACATACTGTATAATTCCAGTGATATGACATTCTGAAAAAGCAAAACTATGGAGTCAGTAAAAAGATCAGTAGTTGTCAGGGATTAGAGGGAAGGAAGGGATGACATGGTGGAGCACAGAGAATTTTTAGGGCAGTGTAACTATTCTGTGTGGTACTATAATGGTGGATACGTGTCGCTATACATTTTTCCAAACCCGTAGAATGTACAACACCAAGAGTGAACTCTAATTTAAACTATGGGCTTTGGGTGATAATGATGTGTCAATGTAGGTTCATCAACTGTAACAAATGTGCCACCGTGGGGCAGGAGGGTAGGAGGTAGTGCATGTGTGGGGACAGGGGATATATGGGAACTGTCTGTATTCTTTGCTTAATTTTGCTGTGAACCTAAAATGGTTCTAAAAAATAAAGTTTATTAATTAAAAAAATACTATTTGGAATTTAATAGCTCAAATGGAATAGCTAGTTACAATCTATTAACCATGAATGTATGTAGTAATTCTATGTGCAAGGGCAAATAAACTCTTTAACAAGAAATTATATTCCTGGCACAATATGCTGTATTTATATACAAAAGCTCACAACTTGTAACATTTCAATATATGAGTTCAGTGACTAGTAAGAATGAATAAAAATGAAGCTCCTTCAGTTAAACTAAGCAATGGACCATCTATTTATAGTTAGTAATTAAAGGTCTTTGTAAAGCAGGAAAATCATGAACGGTGAGTGGTAAACAGCAAACCATTCTGTGGATTCAGGTCTCTTGGTGGCTTAAAATTGCATTGCGATTTGGTCTCACCAGCAACTGAGCTTTGATTATAGTCCGGTTGCCTGCCAAGCTAAGTCCTTCCCTGTTACCCTCTGCAGCTGGCCCCAAGCTTTTGTTGTGCAAGAGTACTTTAAAGGGGACGCACGTGGGGAGGCAGTTAAAAAAAAAAAAAAAAAAAAAAACAAGAATGTAAGTATGGCAAGGAAAAAGCCAAATCATAAAGAGAATAATGGAATAAATTGAGAGCCTGAGGAAAGGATAAAAAATAATAAGCAAGGAGAATAAGAAAGAAGGAAAGGTAGAAGTAGACGGTAGAAGTGTGAGTAGAAAGACCCATCAGTAGAAGGCAGATTAATATCGGAAAGAAAAATAGAACAAAAAAGCGAAGTAGGAATGTTGGAATTTGCAACAATGGAGCGCCGCGTTACCTCATCTACCCAATAGTCTTGAAATCCTTGACTGATACATTAGCCCAGTGGTTCTCAAGCAAGGGCAATTTCATCCCCCAGGGGACATTTGGCAATGTCTGCAGACATTGTGGTTGTCACAACTGGGGGTGCTACTGGTATCTAGTGGGTAACGGCCAGAGATGCTGCTATATACTCTAAGATGCACAAGACAGCCCCCTCCCCGGCCCCCCACCAAAAGAATTCTCTGCCAAAGTGTCAAGAATGATAAGGTTGACAAACTCTGCCTTGGCCCATCATCAGCTCCAATTCCAGACTCCCAGTGACTGCGCTTCAATCCATCCCTCTGTTCTCTGACCTTTATACGTGTTAGGCTGCATATATGTCAAGTTGACAGTCACACCCCATAAAAGAAATTAAAATTTGGCTAAGAAAGTTCATCCAGAGTAGAGAATCTTTTCCTTTATTCCTTCTTTTAGCAAGTACTCAGTGAGGACCTGCTGTGTGTCTGTGATGCCAGAGCTTGCTTCAAAAGCAGATTGTTAGAGATGGAGAACAGATTAGGGTTGTGAAGGGCTCGGGATGGTGGAGGGCTAGGGCATGGGTCTGCCTGTGGAGTCATGGTACCAGGGAGATCTTAGTGGTGGTAGACTAGCCCCATGTGAGGATTGCAGTGGTGGTTACAGGAACCTGCACATGGGGTGAAGTGACACAGAACTATACACACATGGTACCACAGTCGGTTACCTGGTCTGGATATTGTACTAGAGATATTTAAGATATAACCATTGGGGGACATTTGGGAAAGGACACACAAGACCTCTCTGCACTATGTTTGCATCCTTCTGTGAATTTATACTTATTTCAGAATAAAAAGTTAAAAAAAAAGCAAATCTTAAAAGTAAAAAAAAGAACAAGATTGGCCAAACAATTAGCCAAAGATGTAATTTTAACGAGGATAGACGGGAATGGTCCATATGCACAGAACTCTGTTCAGATTTGTGAATGGAAAGAACTGAAAAGACAGCACACACTTGCAGTATGGTGTTGAAAACTGAGAAAACAAACTCGTTTTTTATTAAAATTGACCTATTTCAGATGCAGTGCCAATAAGAAATAAATATGCCCTCTTGCAGAATCAAAATATTTCAGTTTCAGTGGAAGACCTATATTGTCAAACTGTAACAATGTCATGTCACATCTAACGCTGTTTGATTGCCTGTTTTGTTACAGGGACAAGCGGATCTTCTGAAATACGCTAAGAATGAGACTTTGGAGAACTTGAAACAAATCCATTATGCTGCTGTTTCGTGCGGGCTGAATAAACCAGGCACAGAAAATGCTGACGGTCAGAAGCCGCGCCGGAGCCTGGAAGTCATCCCTGAAAAAGCAAACGACGAAACTGGAGAATGAGGGAACTTTCTAGAAATCATTATGGAGTTTATAACTCTAGGACCAATTGTAGTCAAATGGGACATTTGCTTTGCACTCACTAATGAAAATAATATTTGGGATTTTAAAGCACAACTGGAATAGCTAATTACAGCCTATTAAAACTGTGAATGTATGTAGCAATCCTGCGTGTGAAGGCAAATAAACTCTTTAACAAGAAATTATATTCCTGGCCAAAATATGCTATATTTGTATACAAAGACATCATAACTCAGTTCCAGCGTGAACAACAGACTGTTCACTCTAGTTCCAGTGAGAAACAAACGTTTTCCTGACTGAAAACTATTTCTTAAGATGGAAATGGATTGTATTGTCAAATTAGTATTTATTGGAGAAAAACCTAATCTACGCGTTTTACTTAATGTGTGATTGCCAGAGCCTCTGGGTGATAGATGATTTTGGTGGCATGCCTGCTGAGCCATAATTACTAAGGAGAATGTAAGTGGACAGACTCCCTGAATCCCCAGGGACCCTGGAGAGCCATCGCGTACAAGGAGGACGTGCAATTGGACTGAGGCGCCTGGCTGAAGACACACGCTGGGTATATGCACGATGTAAAAGAGCCAGTCTGGAAGCAACACATTGTAAATAGTTTTTCATTGTATGAAGTAGTGTTCACATTAAAAAGATGTTTTATGATATTTCTCCAATAGCAGTACATGCATTTAATGAAAGTTCAACTTCTAAAATTTCTGCTTCGAGATATTTTACCCTTAAGAGTAGCCAATTACTTGTTGAACAAAGTTTGTCAAAAATAAGTTGCTTGTCTGGCTTGACAATTTTGCTTTTAGTGAGGTGTCCACAACCTTACATAATGGCAGCTGATTGTAAAGCGAACTGAGACACCTCTTTCCACATCTCAGCTCACAGTGTGGTGAAGTGTGCCTTGAAATAAGACAAATGGTAAGTCAAAGGCAGTTGGAGGGGCCGGAGCAGATGATGTAGCTTTCCTACGGCCAGCTGCATTTCCAAGCTTTTATTTTCCAAATCAGCATAACCTTGTGCTATTTTTGAAAAGGTACCAGACACTGCAGCCTAATTACTGCTTCTCCCAAACCAAAATTGCTTTCAAATCTTGGAAGAGTAAAAGCTGCCTAAATCTTCAACAACCCCTCTTTGATTTGTCCATTTTCTTCTCTGTGATCCAGGTATGTAAGCCAGATGAGTATGTGTCGTCTTCAGCTTAGCCAGCCCTGGTGGTCTAGTGGTTAGGATTTCGCGCTCTCACTGCCATGGTTGGGGTTCGTTTCTGGTCAGGGAACCACACCACCCGTCTGTCGATTGTCACACTGTGGCGGCTGTGTGTTGCTGTGATGCTGAGAGCTATGCCACCGGGATATCAAATACCGGCAGGGTCAACCATGGTGGACAGCTTTCAGCAGAGCTTCCAGCCTAAGACAGACTAGGAAGAAGAACCTGGCCACCCACTTCCGAAAAAGTTGGCCATAAAAACCCTGTGAACAGCAGCAGAGCACTGTCTGATATGGCACCAGATGATAAGAGGATGGTACAAAAAGACCGGGCAGGGTTCTGCTGTGCTGTACACCGGGTGCTAGGGGTCAGAATCGACTTGACAGCATTTAATCTTCAATTTGGTATCTTATTAATTATTTCCTTACAGTCAAGGAGACGCTCAGGTTGATATATTTATTTCCCCCCAGACTCCTAAATATCCTCCTAAAAAACAATTCCTTTGCTCATTTCTTGTCGTTTGCATTCTAATAGTATGCTTATGTTAAGGTTTGCATCTCCACTGGCTATTCGCTAGATCTAATTCCAGTTAGAAAATTAAACCTATCTGTTAACTTGAGCATAGTGCGGTTCCCTGCACGCTCCAGGGAACAACCAGCCGGTAGCCTAGGCTCTTAGCTCTGAAATGAACTCTACGTGGAAAAAACAGAAGAATAGAAAATAACAAAGAATTAAAAGTAGATTTGTAAAATGAGAAATAAAGTAATGTGTGATTTAGATTATTGTTAGCAATCTTTGAACTTAGCTGGTAAGTAAATAGCAATATTCAGTTTAAAGTGAAAATCCAGAAATCATAAAAAATGACTTTTAAAATATAATGAAATTGAAAAAAATTGCTACATTTATAGTAGTGGCAGGCATTATCTAATATGTGACTTGAATGACTCTGAGAGCAAGGCACATGAAATTTGTTGTAGTTCATACAGGCTTGGAATCAGTGACTTTAGAACTGAGGGAGTCTATGAGATCATTCCATATGACATCTTTTCTAGATGCAGAAGTTGCAGACAAGAACAATAAAGTGCGTTGTCTGATGTCGCAGAGTCCGTTGGGGTAGTGTTGGTACTGCCCCAGGCCAGAGTTTGCTCCACCTTTCCTTGCTAAAAGATCAGCCTTCAGTGAGTGCCCCTTCCTTCCTTTAAGATGATGACCCAAATCAGCAGAGCACGCCTTCATGGCTAAGTGAGCTACTCTCTTCTCTTTTCCGCATTTAAAAGGAAACGGAAAACATTTATCAAACAGGCTAGGGCCAAGGTTATGATTTACGACCTTTGTAAACATTGTTCTCTTGCAAAGGACTAACTGGCCCATTCTGGACCGAATCTGTGGAGGCCTTATTATAACTCCTGCTGACCACAGGGAAGTGAGATAGTTGTTCTTGGGTTCATAAGGTGTGGTGACGTTGGGATACCATGCTGGCTTCCTGCCATCATCTACATTCCTTAAATGGGGGGAGGGCCCATTTAAGTTACTTATTGTACAGACACATAATGCCCTGCTAATTTGATTAATGTGTACATTAGTCTCACTGTGCACACAGAGGGTGCATCACTTCTAATTAGGGGACATGTCTGATCAGAAGAGTATGAAAACAGCTGGCAAAGCTCTGCAGAGGACAATGAAGAGTTGGACAAAAGTGCACAGAGACTGTGGCAAAGAGCTGGTCAGATCGGTGGGAAATGAAAAGTCGCACTTGTAAATCGAGCCCAGTGTCAGCTTTCCAGCACGCGTGTTGATGTCCTGTCCACAGTAAACCCCGGGGCATCTCGGACACACTAAAAGATGTTCTGCATCCTCTTCACATCTACTTGTTAAATCGACCCTCTCAGCTACTGAAGCTGTTGCAGGTGTTGGTCTGTTTTCTGCTTTTAGCAGCTACAGCTTCCGAGTAGTGGGAAAGAAGGCCTCTAAACCCCAAATGCTCACCTCCCCCATCTTGGGCAGGTGTCACCCTGGAGCCAGGGCCAGGGGTCCCTCTCAGGCTGGGTGTCCTGCATCCTAGGAGGATGCTCTCCACCTCATGGAGCTGGGGCTGTCGAGCACTGGATGGGGCAAGCCCTCCAGCTTGCAGTCTTCCCCATGTGAGCTCATGTAGTATATTGAATCCTTTGAGTTTGTTGAATCTTTAATCAAGGGTTAAAAATATCATAAATGCAAATTTTAGTGTAGTCGCAGCAGAGCTCCACTTCACCCAGCGAGTGAGCATGCCCAGGCTGGACATACTATCTACCATTTTCATTGGGTGCTCATGTCTGAGCTAATGTTTGATAGGTGCAGACCTAACATTTGCCATGAATTGGAAGAATTTTCTGTTTGTTACACTAGACAGTGGAACTCTTTATCGGGGCTGCGTGCCGAGGACTGTGTTCAGGGTGCTTTGCATATGTCATTTCATCCTCTCAACAACCGGCAAGGTATTTATTTAATATTACAGGTGAAGAAATGATGACTTGAGCCAAGGTCGCAGAGTGCTCAAGTCAGGATTTGAGCCCAGATCTGTCTGCTATATTCCCAAGCACTATGTCTCTATACTCTTATGAATTCCAAATACATATTTCACCTCTGAACTACCAGGCCTAAAGAATAATGAGGTAGTTGGCATTTTATTCTTCTCTCACGCTGAGCGTGAGCTCCCAGAAGCCGCTGAGGTTTACTCGCTCTGATTTTATTGAGCACATTTTAGGCTCCAGGGGTGTACCACGAACAAAAACAGACGTGGTCCCACCCTCCATGGAGCTCACACTTTAGCTTTAAAGGGGGAGACGTTAATCCACATAATTACAGAGATACAGGTACAGTCACAAACCGTGGGAAGTGCTACCCGGGTTCACATCCTGGCTGAGTGTTGAGGAGAAGTGTTCTTAACCTTCCTTGCCTCTAAGTATTAGAAAAATGCTTCTTTCAGGGGCCGGCCCAGTGGCGTAGCGGTTAAGTTCGCGGGCTCCACTTCGGCGGCCCGGGGTTCGCCGGTTGGGATCCTGGGCGCGGGCCTACGCACCACTTGTCAAGCCATGCTGAGGCTGCTTCTCACGTAGAAGAGCTACAACTCTACAACTATGATATACAACTACGTACTGGGGCTTTGGGGAGAAAAAAGAAAAAGAGGAAGATTGGCAACAGATGTTAATGCAGGGCCAATCTTCCTCAAAAAAAAAAAAGAACGGAAAAAAAAAACATGCTTCTTTCCCTCACAGGATTCTTGTGAGGACTGAATAAGATGGTGTTTGTAAGGCACTAGGACCGGTGCCTGGCTTGCAGGGGACTTATTGTATTATTACCATTAGTTCTTCCAGAAAGGTGGGGCCATGAGAGTGAAATGGGGCCCTCACCCGCCTGGGAAAATGGTCGGTCTACTGCCCCAAAACACAACCCCCAGAACTTAGAACAATAATTTGTTATCTCTCATGGTTCTGTGGGTTGGCTGGGCTCACTTCAGTGGTTCTTGCTTGGGTCTGTTGTGCAGTTGCCGGCAGATGTCAGCTGAGGCTGCAGTCATCTGGCTGGGCTGGGCATGTGAGATGGCTCACTCACATGGCTGTTGGCAGGGGGATCAGTTGGGCTGTTAACCAGGGGTCTGCACATGGTCTCTCCATGTGGCTTGGACTTCTTATAGCAGCTCACTGGGTTCCAAGAGGGATCGTCCCAAGAGTGCATGTTCCAGAAGACCCACATGGAAGCTGCAAGTCTTCTTCAGCTTATCCTCGGAAGTCCCAGAATGTCACTTCTGCTGCCTTCTATTGTTCAAGCAAGTCACCAAGTCTGCCCAGGTTCAAGGGGATGGAGAAATCAACTCCTCCTCTTGATGGCAGAGACATCTGCCATCTGCAAGGTCACATTGCAGAAGAGGTGATAGGATAGGAGATATTGCTAAGACCATCTTTGGAAACTATAAGCTGCCACAGAAGGTTCCCTTCTGTGAAAGTAGTATTTGAGCTGAAACCTGAAGGCAGAAATGGTCAGGGGAGGGTGAAGCAATTCAGGAAATTTAGGCAGAGAAACTAGCGTGTTGCAAAAGCCACTGGTGGGAGGGAGGGTGGCACGCCTGAGGCCCTAAGAGAAGGACAGTGAGACCAGAGTGCAGAGAATGAAAGGGAGAGGGTATGGAATGAGGTGGGGAGGGCATCGGAGCCCATCATGAAGGGTTCTGTAGGCCTTGTCAAGGATTCTGGTGTGTTTTCCTAAAAGGTTAGCTCCAAACATTTAGTTTTATTACTTTTAATCCACCTTTAATTGGGTTTACTTAATTACAAAAGAAATATATGCTCATTGTTACCAAAAAGGTCAAATGCTGAAGAATGTCAATTAAAAAGTGCCCCTCACACTGCCCATCTCCTGCTCCTCATGGGAAAGGGCTCAGCAGCTCCTCCTTACATGGAGATGTTCAGATGCCACCAGCAAATGCCCTTCCCCACTCTCTGAGAAGTTCTGACTTACTGTCAAGAAAAGGTATAACTCCCTTTAAGGATCACAGAAATCACAGAATTGAGTATTTAAGAAGTACAGCTTTGTGGCCTGGAAGGTGATGAATACCAATTCAATTTTATGAAAATAATTTTATGTTTTATCATCAAAGCCACAGATGTTAAGTAGAAAACAGGGATTAACAACTTAACAACATATGTTTAAATATGACTATTAGAATTCATAAGAACAAATATTTCCCCTCTAAAAATATTTTTTACTCTAAGCCAAAAATCATAAAAATCCTTTGGGAATGAAGTGTTGTGGCCATTGAGATGATGGGTTGAGGGAAGCATTCTGGACATATAACAAAATATGATATAGATAAATATTCAAGGCATAACGGAGAATATGAGAAGTAAAACCCTCCTCCCATTTCCCTCAGCCTCACTACCAAGAACTTGTGCTTCATCATTTCTGGTTTTGATTCTTCTGATAATTGTCTTCCAAACTCAAGACCAGTGCTGTCCAACAGAACTTTCCATGGTGATAGAAACATCTACATACGTACTGTATAATGTGATAGCCACTAGCCACATGTGGCTATAAATTTAAATTTTAATTAATAAAGATGTAATGAAGTAAAAAATGGGGTTCCTCAATCACACTAGGCTCATTTCAGTAACCGAACTGCCACGTGTGGCTAGTGGCAACCACAGTGGACAGTGCCGCTGTAGAGAATATCCTTATCCCTCTGCTTCTGCTCGAAGAAGATCTGTGACTCCACACGTGGGAAGATGAAGAACACAGCTCATTTCAAGCTCCTTCTCTGTGCCCTCCGGCCATTCCTGAGCCCTGTTAGGAACATTTTAATTTTAATTCTGTTGGTTTCCCTTTATGGCTTTTAGTAACATATGTAAAGCGGTTTCTGGATGCATCAATTGTTGACTATAATACTTCAGTCGCCTACCATGTTAGTGAAAATTAGTGCTCTCCATCGTCTCCCTCCACAACTTCTACAAGTGCAGCTCCCAGCCACCAACCACCACACCACTACTTGTCGCATTGGCAAGGTCCCGGGATAGCATTAATATTCTGTCCTGTAAATATAAACTTTCTGTGCTTTGTCTAAGATTGTTCTAAAATTAAAAAGTAATAACCAGCCTTTATAATATTATAATTGCATGAGAATTAATTTGTTACAGAAATAGTGTGACTAAACCTGCCTAGAAGGAGACATTTGTGATCCCATGAGACCAAACTGGTGTCAATCAAAGGTGAATATAACTAACATCCATTTCCAGCCAAGATAGAGTAATGGGGAACAGATTTGCCTTCCTGCATAAAACAACCCAAAGCCATAAAATATATATGAAACAATGGTTTTCAAGACACAGGACATCAGGTATAGGGAAGGGGAACAAATGAGGTGCGTCCTGTGATTGCCCAGCTGATAACCTTGAGAGAGTTTCCAGGCCATGGTGCAGGGAGGGCAGAGTCAAAGATAGAGCTAACAGACCTGGAAGATCAAGGTGGCTAGAGTTTGCAGGACAGGGTGCTGGAGGGGAAAGAGATCTGCAGAGGGTCACCCTCCAGTGTTCCGCAGAGTACCCATCAGCTCATGTGGGGAAACTGCCTGGGACAGGGGAAAAAGCCACTCAGAATCATTAGAATAGCGTTTCTCAACCTTTTTAAGATTATCAACTCCTTAAGGAGTAATTTTAGACATTATTTTCATAATCAGTCTCCCTTATGGAATTTTAATACCACAGGACTAGTGTAAATCTGTATAGCTATTTATGTATTGTATGTATGTGTAGATATGTATATATAAACTTATGGATACCTCTGCTTTATATAAAAAGAGACAAACACAAAAATTATTCTCCAAAAAGTAAGTTTTGCCCTTTTGGGGGCAACATCACCCCCATTGAGAATGCACGGATTAGAGAGAACAGCGTGTGGTGTTCACAGGGCTGGGAATATTGTTGCTCACCACCAGCCAGAGTGGAAATCCACTTAATTCACAGGACATTGGTCAGAGTTCTCAGAAGGATCTTGCCTCAGTGTGGGGAGGGATTAGCTCCAGGCCATACACTCACTGCTCTGGTCCCACCTAAAAGTATTAAAAGCAAGACCTGAAAAGATCAAATTTTTCCGGTAACTGTACTGCATCCCTCAACAAAGCTCAAGAATATTTTTAAAATATAAAAAGATCCAGGACCCAAAAAAGGTAAAATTTACAATGTCTGGTATCTAAAAAAGGAATTACCTGGCATGCAAAGAAGCAGAAACATATGACCAATAATGAGGAGAAAAATCCATGAATCAAAAGCAACCTGGAAATGACACAGATGTTAGAATTAGTAGACAAGGGTATTACAACACTTACTATAACTCTACTCAAAAAGTTAAGTAGTTACTTGCGTGATATAGAGAAGGCCCAAATTGGATTTCTAGAGTGAAATGAAAGATACAATGTGTGAGATGAAAAATACAATGAATGTTATTAATGGCAGATTAGACTTTGCAGAAGAAAAAATTAGTGCACTTGAAGATATAACAATAATAGAAACTCTCCAAAGTAAAACACAGATAGAAAAGAGAATTTTAAAAAATGAACAGAGCATTAGTGAGCTGTGTGACAACTTCAAATGGTCTAATATATGTGTAATTGGAATACCCAAAGGAGAGGAGAGATTGGGAGGGACAGAAAAAATATTTGAAAAAATAATAGTCAAACATTTTCCACAATTGATGAGCACTGTAAACCCACAGATCCAGGAATCTCAACAAACCCCAAGCACGAGACACATGAAGGAAATTACACCATGGCACATCATAATCAAATTGCTCAAAACCCACAGTGATAAAGAGAAAACTCTTAAAAACAGATAGAGAAAAAAAGACACATTTTATACAGAACAAAAATAAGGATGACAGCAGATTTTGCTGATGACAGCAATGCAAGTGAGAAGTCACTGGAGCAGCATCTTTCAAGTACTGACTGAAAGGAAACCAGTCTCCCTAGATTTCTGTACTCTGCAAAAATATCACAAAAAATGCAAAATAAAAATTTTTTTCATATGTACAAAAGCTAAAGCAATTCATTACCAATAGGTCCACACTACAAGACAGTTTTTTAAGAAGTCCCCAGGAAGAAGAAAATAATACCAGACAGAAATAAGGATCAGCACAAAGGAATGAAGAGTCCTGGAAATGGTAACTATGTATATAAATATATAAGATGTTTTCTTATTATTTAACTCTCTTTAAGAAAATAATTGTTTCAAAAATAATAATCCAGTGTGAGGTTTATAGCCTAAGTAATAGTAATATGTATGACAACAATGCCACAAAATCCTAGAAGTGAGAAATGGAAGTATATTATTGTAAGGTTCCTATGCTTTATGTGAAGAGGTATAATATCGTTTAAAAGTAGGCTGTTATCAGTTAATGATGTAAATATAGGCAGTAGGAAACCACTAGAATAACAAAATAGTTATAGCTAATAAGCCAACAATGAGGTGAAATGGAACAATAAGACATACTCAGAAGAAGGCAGAAAAAGAGAGAAAGGAACAAAGAGTAAATAAATGGGGCAAATAGAAAACAACCGGCAAAATCAATACAAAAATTCCATAAATTTAACTTTGAAATAAACTTCTGCTCTTCAAAAGACACTGTTAAGAGCATTGAACGTCAAGCCACAGACTGGGATAAAATATTTGCAATGCTATATTTGACAAAGGACTGGTTTCCAGAATATATAAAGAACTCTTACAACTCAATAGTTAGAAAGCAAACATATAATAAAAATCATGGATAAAGGACAATTGACAAAAGAAAATATAATGACCAAAAAGCACTTGAAAAAATGCTCAACACCATAATCATTACAAAAATGCAAATCAAAACCGCAATGGGATGGGGCCGGCCCGGTGGTGAAGCGGTTAAGTGCGTGCACTCTGCTTCAGCAGCCCAGGGTTCGCAGGTTCGGATCCCGGGCGCGCACCGACGCACCGCTTGTCAAGCCATGCTGTGGCGGTGTCCCATATAAAGTAGAGGAAGATGGGCACGGATGTTAGCCCAGGGCCAGTCTTCCTCAGCAAAATGAGGAGGCTTGGCATCGGATGTTAGCTCAGGGCTGATCTTCCTCGCAAAAAAAAAAAAAAAAAACCACAACGGGATACCACTCCACACCCACTAAAATGGCTAAAATTACAAAGATTGATGATACTAAATGTTGATGAAAACATGGAGCAACTCTAACTCTTATACAATATTGTTGAAATGTAAAATGGTGCACTTTTGAAAACAGTTGGACATTATTTGATATAGTTAAACGTACACCTAACCTATGAACTAGCAATTCCAATCCTAGATTTTCTGAAGAGAAATGAAACCTTATATCCTCCATAAGACTCATACAAAAATGTTGACAGCAGCTTTATTCATAATATTCAAAAACTTAAACTACCTAATGACCATCAATGAGAAAATAGACAAAATTGTGTTATTTTCATGAAATGTGATACTCAAGCCAGCCCTGGTGGTCTAGTGGTTAAGATTCGGCACTCTCACTGCTGCAGCCTGGGTTTGTTTCCCAGTCAGGAACCACACCACCTCGCTGTCTGTTGGTTGTCATACTGTGGTGGCTACATGTTGCTGTGATGCTGAAAGCTATGCCACCAGTGTTTCAACTACCAGCAGATTGACCCATCCATGGTGGACAGGTTTCAGCAGAGCTTCCAACTAAGACAGACCAGGAAGAAGGACCTGGCCACCCACTTCTGGCTGTGAAAACCCTGTGAATAGCAGTGGAGCATCATCTGATATAGCTCTGGAAGGTGAGAGGATGGCACAAAAAGACCGGGTTCTGCTCTGCTGTCCACAAGGTCGCTAAACTCAATGACACTAACAACAACTACTACTAACTATAGTTAGGAGAACTGTACTGCTCATACCTGCAACAAATGTGGGTGACTCTGAAAACCTGGTGCTGAGTGAATAAATCCAGACACTGAGGAGCACCCTATGATTCCACTCATAAGGAGTTCTAGAACAGGCAGAGCTAGGATACAGCAATAGAAATCTTATCAGTGGTTGCCTGGGGTGGGGTGGGTTGTGGTGGGAGTTGACTGCAAATGGAACTTTCTGGACTGATGTAAATGTAATATAGGTGTAAATCTATATGTTGGTTGATTGATTGTAGTTACACTGGTTGTAGTTACAATATACTAGATATTTGTCAAAACTCATTGAATTTTATATTTGAAATCTGTACACTGTGTTGTATATATTGTATACTGTACTGTATATTGTAATCTGTACTTTATTATATATTCAATAAAGTTGATTTTATATTTTAAAATATAAACTAGGAGGAAAACAGTTGGGAGTAGGAGTGGGAAGAGGGAACATGATATATTATTGTTATTTTATGCTTTTCTCTTATCAGTAAAATCTTTCCTGTTTCTTATTCAAATAATTTATTACAGATTATTTTCTTTTGAAGACATTTTTTTTCTCTGAGCCCTCTGATTTCTTGTTTTTAATTTGGACTAATTGCTTGCCAGGTCTGCTGCACAGATTTAATACTGGAATTAATTTTATTTATTACAATGCTCACTTAGTTTTACTATCTATTGCTCTTTCTTGGGTTCTATGTTTTGTTTTTGGGTTTTTTTGTTTTTGTTCTTTTGCTGAGGATGTCTGGGAGTAATTCTTTCAGAGAGCGTTTACAGAAGGCAAATTTTCTGAGTCTTTCCGTGTTCAAAACCTCTTGACCTTGTTCTTGTATTTGATTGAAAGTTCAGCTGGGTCACTAATTCTAGGCTCTAAACCACTTTCTCTTGGAACTTTGAAGTATCACTACATTTTCTTCTAGTACCAGTATTGCTCATGAGAAGATGGATACCATTCTCTCTTATTCCTTTGTAGGTAACCTGCTTCATTTTCCTGGGAACTTTTTGGGTTTATTCTTTATTTTTGGTGTTCTAACATGTTGTGATGATATATATAAGTTTATTCATTCATTCAACAAATATTTAGTGTAGATGTTGATTGTCAGGAGCTCTAGAGGCTAGAAATAGAGCAGTAAGTTCCCTATTCTAGTGGAGGTTACATTCTGATGTGGGAAATAGACAATAAAACATAAACAAATAAATAGGGGGGCCGGCCCCGGGGCCTAGAGGTTAAGTGCGCACGCTCCGCTGCTGGCAGCCCGGGTTCGGATCCCAGGCACACACTGATGCACCGCTTGTCAGGCCATGCTGTGGCAGCATCCCATATAAAGTAGAGGAAGATGGGCATGGATGTTAGCCCAGGGCCAGCCTTCCTCAGCAAAAAGCGGAGGATTGACATGGATGTTAGCTCAGGGCTAATCTTCTTCACACACACACACAAAATATATATATATACACAAATAAGTAGATGAGATCCCTTCAAATATTGACAAGTACCAAGAGGAAAATAGAACAGGGAGATGGTATAATGATAAACGAGGCAGGGTGAGGAGTGCTTTAGACCAGGTGGTCGAGGGAGGCCTCTCTGAGAAGGTACGTTTGAGCAAAGCCCTGAATTATGAGGAGCCATGTGGAGATCTGGGAAAGAGCATCACAGTAAAGGGAACACAACCACAAGGGACAGAGGCGGGGAAGGACTCAGAGTGTTTGGGGACAGAAATAAGCCAGGGGGCTGGAGAGTTAGTGAGTAAAGCTGACAGCGGAAGGAGATGAGGTCGGAGAGGCAAACAAGAGATGCTGCAGAGCCTGCCAGGAGCTTGGATCTTATTCTAGATAAATTAGAGAGTAATATGATCTGATTTATATTTTAAAAGATCATTCTGGCTGCGTACGAAGCATGGGATTATAGAGGGTCAAGAGTAGGAACAGGAAGACCAGCTAGGAAGCGCTAGCTGTCAACCAGGCAAGCAGTGATGGGCTTTGGGATAGAGTGTTGCAGTAGAGATGGGGAGATGTGATCAGATTTAGGGTCTTAATTGGACACGGCAGGAGAGAAGATGAAATCTAGGCTGACTCTTGGATTTTCACCCTGGCAACGAGGTGAATGGTGTGCCATTAACTGAAGAGGGAAGGCTTGGGGAGAAGCAGGTTTAGAGGAGAAAATCAAAAGTGCTGCTTGGACACATCTAAGTTGAGATGCCAGATGGACCATTGGAGTCTAGTGTATATGCCAGATGTCCTGGACAGGCAAGAGTTAAGGGAGACAGGCTGGAGAGTCTTCAGCAGATAGATGGTGTTTAATGTGCTGCTTCATAACTGATGGGCCCTTTCATTATGAAACCTCATGTGTCTTCAACTCAGGACATTTTTCCTACTATTTACTTAATTATAACCTCTCCATTCTGTCTGTCCTTTCTCTCCAGAATTCCTATTAGACGGATGTTAAACCTCCTGAATCAATCCTCAGGATCTCTTAACTTTTCCCTTCCTTCAGTCATCTCTTTGTGCTTTTGTTCCATGTCTTAGATTTTCTTGACTCTTTTCTGTCTGCCTGTTACGTTGATCCGTGTGATGTTGGCTTCAATGTTTTTTGTTTCCAAGACCTCTTTCTTGTTTTCTGAGGATTGCTTATTTTTTTATGGCAATCTGTTCTGTTTTGTGACTGTAATTAGGACCCTATTTAGATCTTTCACAAGGGCTTTTCTTTTCCCTCTATTATTTCTTCCCTGCTCAGTTGTTCTGTTTGTTTATTTTGGTTCTTCTCTTTTGTACTAATGCTTTTCATCAATTGTCAGGAGGTCCAGAGTGCTCTGTTAGTTTTTATGAATGAAAAACTACTAGCTTGGTCAACATGGTTGGGAGGGTTCCCATGCAAGTGTGTGTTCTCTTTGTCTTTCCCCTGCGTGGGGGACTGACTTAGAGGATGGAGCGTGCCCGTTAGCAGGCTTTGCTGTAGTGTACATGCAGGAACTAGCAGTCGAGCTTTTATCTCAAATGCTTCTAAATTTAGTGTAGTGTGAACTCCTCAGACAAATTACATTATAATTTCGATAAGAAATGGTGAACAGAAGTTACTCCCCCTGAAAACACATGCCTAGGCAAATATTACCAATTGATAAAGGCTCTTTTTGAGCCATTGATTGATTAATGATGTCTGCCCTGGGTGTGGGAGGGGGACGCTCATAGCAGAGGGCTATTCTGTGTCATTCCTGCTTCAGACCACACAACCGTCAGAGGGTCATAGTTGTGGAGTCTGTAGTTCAGGCCCAGCCTGGAGGAGATCCCCAGGAATTGGTCTGGGGGCCCATATGACAGTCATTTCATTCAGTGATGACTCACAGTTAAATATATGTAAACTTCCTGTTGTCTCCGTTGTTAGAATGCCAATAGGAGGGCTGAGCCGGGAGGAAATCAGTTTGACCATGAAGTGGCTGTGTGCATTAGTCCTAAAATGTGTGTGTGCGATTAGGTAAGTGATTATATTCCAAGCTAGATGCAAGTTATCTTTGGACTATACATACTTCTGTTTCTTCCATAGACGTGTTTAGCTAGAATTCACTGCATTTGATGGAATTTTAATGGCTGATATGACAGACAAGTATTTATTGGCCCTACCAAAGAAAACAAACTGGATGTTGTCATTGGCAACTTGGAAAGACAGATTTGAATGTTTTAACATTCAAACATTTTGTAAAAGGGGACCTGTATCAACGGATTTTATATCTACAAGGAAAAATTCAGAGGAATGATCACAGGGAGGACAAAGAGTTCAAATGCAAGATGGGCAAGGCCTGATTCATGAGGTTTAACAGAGTACCCACTGGGGAAATTTATAGTGGTCAGTCACAACTTCATGAGTCAGTGAGGCTAAATGTTAATCAGAAATGTTTAAAGGGAAGTGTGATGGTGGGATAAATGATGATTAAGAGGGGGAAACGGGCAAGAGCTGTAACCATAAATGCTTCCAGAAGCCAGGCTGGTGGCATAAATGTGTGAAATGGATAGGAGGACAATAGAGAGCGGTGAGGCCTGTGGCCAACTGGAGAATTAATGTCATTGCTGAAGATATTCTAGTTCAGATTAAAAAACAACAACATACCGGCCAGTCATGCAGAAATTTCTGAGAACCCACAGGATACTGTCTTTTTGGCATTATGAGCAATCAGCAGTCCCTGTCTCCAGAACTGTTGCATCATTAATGGCTGTGGCCGTCATACACCATTGGGGTACTTGTCAGTTGTGATAAGGCTCATAGTTACCAAGCCACTGTTGTTTTGCAATATGCTGCTTTTTGACCTTTCCAGTTTACTTCAAAATTATCTTCAACACAAAGAGCATTATCAACAGTGTCTCCTTTTCATTTGCAGAGACATATAAGAGAAGGAAAAGAATTATCCTGATTGGGGTGGGGTTGGGGTGGGGATCTTTCTATAATTTTCCTCCCACATCTGCTGTTGGCTCATGGCATTTACTATGAATATGAATATTCATATGAATAAGATATAAATGCTGATTAAATGAAAAAGGCAAATTGAAATCATGTTCACAAGACTTAGAGACTTATTCAAGACTCAATAAGACTTGAATCTTGGAATTTTGCAGTCTCTGTAGGAACAGGTCAGGGGTTAAAATGTGTCTCCTTTGGGCTTGGGTAAATGAATTCGATGGCACAGTAGTATTTCAGCCCCAGTGATGGCTTCTGGGATCATCAAATCCAATATCTTTTTCAAAATGCAGAAGCTGAGGCCAGAAATGTTAAGAGACTATTCAAGGCCACAGAAACAGCCAGGGTCAGAGGTAAGACCAGACTCTGGGACTGGGTTCCAATTTCAGTTCTTTTTCAACTCCATTCTTAAAATTGTGTTAAATTTTTGAGATGATGCCTGTTGTTAGCAGTTGTGTTTTCTATGGAAATGACTCCACGTGACGTGTAGTTGGCCATTTGAGCTGTATCGGTCAGAGCGATGTCATGTGTCAGATGCCCATTTAGATGTTTGTCATCTTGGTTGTTCTGAACCCAGCACCTAGGCAGTGGAGGCAGAAATGGCGTATTGTGTGGCAAACTTCAGTTCTCGAATTGTGCATCCATCTCCACTTAGGAATTTTAATAGCATATTTTTATTAGTAAAAAAATAGAATATAATTTCTGGAAAATGACATAATAGAAGCAAAAACTCATATTGTCTGCTACCTCACTTAAACCAGAAGTATAGATTTTGGTCTAAAAAATAAAAATCCATATACACTTAGCATATATACATATCTTTCTACTGTGTAAATTGTATCTACCCTTAAAATAACTCTAGGAAGCATGAACTTAATCTTATGTACAAGAAAGTTAAGTTCAGCTTCTGAATATAACAAGAAAAGGTGGATAATGTTGACAGGTAAAATACAGCCAGAAAACACTCATAAAAATTCACCTTAATAAAGCAAACATATAGATTGATTTTTATTGGCATATTTTACCAAAAGCACAAAACAATTTCCTATCTATAACATGCCAAGTTTTTTCCAAAAATGAACCTGTACAAAAATTGCCCTAGATTTGGGCACAGAGCATTAATGAAGACAATAAGAGAGAGAGAAGTATTTAGAAAAAAATATCCTAGAAATAAAATGTAAATATGACTATGGGGCCTGAGATTCCGCATTTATCATAAGTTCCCAGGTGACACCCACGCTGTGCATTCAAAAATCACAATTTGAGTAGCAAGAGTCTAGATAATATCCTGATTATCTGTACTAAGACAGGTACATGAATTCATTCTACCAACAATATATAAAAGGCATTTAAATTTGCCCATTGATTTTCACTGGAAAAATTGAAAGTTTGGGGAAAACTGAGTGGATTTATAAGTGAGAGTACATGACATATGTATAAGGAGTATTGATTTATTATAAATTTTTGTGATATACCGTACATACTGACCGTAATTTGTGGTAAATCCTTAGTAAATGCTTGTTTGTATCCTGGATTTTTCCTAAGATCAGAAAATCTTAGTGTTGGCTTGAGTGAGCAAGGGAAAGCTTCTCCAGGTGTCCCCATGCCTGTGGCCAGAAAAGGGAGCCCCAGGGGCCCTCAGGCAGACCAGGCTGACCACACAGAAGGGTTGGCTGGAGCCACCAACTGCAGGAGCCCTTGGGTTCCACAGAGGTGACTCGGGGGCTGCCATGGGGGAAGTGCAAATGTAAATTATACCTCTGTTTTTATCTTTTTTTTTTTTTTTGGTGAGGAAGATCACCCCTGGGCTAACATCTGTTGCCAACCTTCCTCTTTTTGCTTGAGGAAAGTTGGCCCTGAGCTAACATCCATGCCCATCTTCCTCTATTTTGTATGTGGGATGCTGCCACAGCGTGGTTTGATGAGCGGTGTGTAGGTCCATGCCCAGGATCCAAACCTGCGAACCCCGGGCTGCCGAAGCAGAGCACGCCAAACTTAACCACTACGCCACCGGGCTGGCCCCATACCTCTGTTTTTAAAACTATGAATATTTAAAAAGGGAAATTTGGCTTCCAGTTGAGGCAATTTTGGCCTAGAGAAGTGAAATGACTTCCCCAGAGGGATTAAGCCCCAGACCTGCCCACACCCAACACTCTGATCAACTCTGTTATCACAGCACCACACTTCCCTAAACTACCCCACTTTCTTTGTCATCATTGGCATTTTCTTTCTGAAAAACCATACTATCCCAGACACATGACCAGACTTTTGGATTCAAATTGATTTCTCCTGTCATGGATCCCATTCTCCACTGCCCAGTATGATTTCGGACAAGGGTCCAGAAGAAATGGGTTTTGTATCCTAGGAACAAGACGGCCTGGCTGCTGGGGCTCAGCAAGGAGACGTTCTTGCTCCCCTGGGTGTTGGGTAATTTAGCTGAGCTGAATTACGTGATCAAGCAGGGCTGAGTACTGTAATCACACAACAGACCTTTATAAATGACTTAGTGTGTCCAGCCCAGCCCATCAACGCTGATCACACACACGGCAGCTTCCCCCCAGGGTCTCTGGCCAAGAGCTTTTTGTCTTCTTCACCTAAATGTTTTTTGGAGCCCTCTCTCTTTGGATATTTCTTTGACCTAGATAGAAAAGAAGAAAATTCTCACAAAGTATTTCTCATAAATGCATGCTTGTGACAGGATCCTTATTCTTCCTAGTCAGCAACAAATGAAGGCATTACATAGTCTGTATCCATTCTACACTTATTCATTGGGCACCCATATGTGCCAGGCACCGTTCTAGGTGCTGGAAAAGAGAACACGAGCTAACTCTACTAAGGTGGACAGGCAATGGGCAAACAGACATCTAAATAAATTGCAAGTTGTAATAGGAGTTTACAGAAACAAGTCAAGAGTTAAGATCAAGAATAGCAGGAGGCATTCCACTTCAGATACAGATGTCAGGGAAGGCGAAACCTCTGAAAATATGACATTGGACAGATTGGATTTACTCATGCAGAGTGGTAGAAATAGCATTCCAGGCAGGGACAAGAACACGTGCAAAGGCTCTAAGGCTGGAGGAGCTCAGTGTGCTGGAGAGTGAGAGGAGATATGCAAAGGGAAGAGTGACATTAGATGAGTCTGGAGAGAGAACCAGGGACCTGATAACTTGGGACCTTTGTAGGCCAAACGTGATGAGAAAAGTTTTATTCTAAATATGACTGGGCAGCTATTGAAGGGTTTTAAGGGTATGATTCAATTTTTGTTGTTCCATGGAGGAAACAGTAGGTTGCAAGAGCTTAGCAAAGAGACCAGTCAGGGTGCTGGTGCAATGCTGCATGGCAGGAGGGGATGGTGGCCTCAATTACAAAGGTTGCAGTAGAGACAGAGAGAGGAGGGTGCATCGGAGATGTATGTTGGTGATAGAGACTTTCTAAGCAATTGGGTGAGTAGGATGACAAAAAGGAGGAATCAAGGATAACTTCTGGGATTCTGACTGAAGAAATGATACCTGAAAGACTAGGGAGAGGGCACATTTTGGCGAGATCAAGACTTCCTTTTTGGACACGTTGAGGTTGGGATCCTATTAAGTGGACATCTAAGTGGAGATGTCAAGTAGGCAGTTGGATATGTGAATTTGGAGCGAAGACCAGCAGTCAAGATTGGAAAGACAAACTTGGGGGTTATTAGCATATATACATGGTATGTATTGCCAAGGGAGTTGACAAGAACATCTGGGGAGAGGGTGTTGATAAAGTAGAGGACCCAGGAGAACCAAATATGTCATTTTGGAGACTGTATAGGAGACAGGAAACAGCAGAGGTACCTGCCGTTAATGGATTGTTACTGGCGCCATTTGTACTTTTCAACCACTTTCCTCTTCGACATTGCTGCCTGAGAGAAATGAGTCAGGGCAAGATTTGTGTGTGTCCCTGAAATCAAACAACACTATAAAATAGTAGGTAGTGTGTGTCTCCTTCAGAATAAAGCCTAAACGCCTTCACAGGCAGCCCCCTTCATGAGGGCTCCCCCTGCCCAGCATCCCACCACCCTCCCTCGAGCAACCTTCCCTCCAGCAGCACTGGCCGAGATACTGATCCACGCTCCCCTGGCATGTCTCTCTCCCTGCCCTGTCGCCGACCCCTCAGAACACCTGGCCACCTTCTACTTGTCCTTTATTCACCCCTCCAGCATGCCCTCCTTGGGGAACACATCCTTCCCATCCTTTGCAGCCCCCAAACCCTCCAGTGGTTGGGGCGTTCTCTCTGCCCCACAGTGTCACTCTGGGCACCTTGCATTAGGTGGGATGATGTCTTTGAGATCCCGATCTGGAATTTTTATGCCTTTCTTACTCTCACTTCCTGCCTGCCCTACCTGATGGTCTGCGCTATGGATTTCAGACTTGCCCGGCCAGCCTCCACAATTGCTTCAGCCCATTCCTTGCAATAAATTTCTTCATATACATCTCCTACTAATTCTGTTTCTCTGGTTGAACCCTGACTGACACAGGCAGATTTCCAGTTATCTATTGCTGCATAACAAACCTCCAGAAAACTATGTGGCTGAAACAACAACCAGTTTGTTCTGTTCATGGATTCTGTGAGTCCAGAAGTTGGAAAGGGCACAGCAGGCATTTCTGTCTCCTCTGTGATGTCTGGGCCTCTGCTGGGATGACTTAAATGGTTGGGGGTGATTCAGTCAACTAGGGGTATCACACTACTGGGGCTGGGGGACCCAATTCCAAGATGACTTCCTCATACACACGCCTGGCTCCTGGGCTAGGATGGAGGATGGCTGGGCTCAGCTCGACTGCCAACCAGAGTGCCTCCATGAGACCTCTTCTGCATGGTGGTCTCAGGGAAGTCAAACTGTTCAAGGCTCCAATAGGGAGTGTTCCCAGATGACGAGGTAGATGCTGCGTGGCCCTTACAACCTCGTCTCAGGAGTGACATAGCAGTATTCCTGCCATAATCCATTCCTTTAAGTAGTCACAGGCTCAACTGGATTCGAGGGGAAGTGACATAGACCCAACCTCTCAATGGGAAAGATATCAAAGAATTAGTGGCCATATTTCCAAACTGCCACCAGCAGCCAGCCAGCGCCCAATTCCCAGCAAGATGGGCAGGTCTGTGTGCCCCAGATTAGGGTCAATCCCCACAGGACCCGCTGTGTGGACATGCCCATTGCAAGGTCCCAGTTCATCCGTAAGCCCAAGAGAGACTGGGTGAAACCCTGGACTCCCACAGGGAGTGGGGTAGAGGGCAAATTCCCACCTGTACCTGGATCTGCCCAGAGCTAGGCAGTGGTTAAGCCATCGCCACTTCTTTGTCCGTTATTGGCTGACTCCTGCTCCCACTGAGAACAAAGGTATCATCTGGGCCTGACAAAATCTCATACTTAACACCGTTTTCAAGCTTAATAAACACTGTTGAATGAATGCATGCGTGCAAGAATAAAAGACAACTATGCGTAGAGAAGCGGTTAAGGCAGTGTGTTTTATTCCACCCCTGCTCAAGTTATAGCTCTGTCTCCACACGCCGTGTCCACTGTCCAGGAACGGCAGGGAAACAAACGCACAGGAAACACTGCACGCACTTCTTTCTCTCCCTTTTGCTTTCTAGGCGTTGGAGACAGATGATCTGCGTTTGAATCCCAGCTTGGCCGTTGACTGCCTGTGTGGTCCTGGGCTAGCTTCTGTATTGGTGAAATAGAAATCACTGCGGCACCAACCCCAGGGTGCTGTTGTGAGGCCGCGTGAGCTCCTACATGTAACATGCTCAGAGCTGTGCCAGGGACATGGTGCGACTGAGTAAACGTTAGCTATTACTGTCCTTATCACCCCCTCTATTAAGATGATTGTTACTCTTGTTCTCAGTAGCTCTTTCATCAAGGATCAAAGTTAGCCATCAAAGAAACTCTCACTCCAACTGTCTGAGGCAGAAAATAGGTCCCAGGAGGCAGATGTGATGTTGAAATGCTTAACAACTGGCACAGTGCACTATGGATACTGCGGGGGGTGATGTGAGGCGGGCCCAGCCTTGGGGGGCTGGTGGGTGTCACAGGTGTGAGCACCAGTGGTGCTGGTGGGTGCAGGCCGCGTGTGAGCACCAGTTCCAGGTACCCCTCCCTCCCACTAGGTCCAGGCCTGCTTTGCCCAGAGGGGCAGAGGCTGGGGCACAGGAGCTGTGGCAGGCTGGAGGGCTAGTGGATATCCGGGGGAGCCCCAGGCAGGGCCTGGGTGGTAGGCAGGAGGGAGGTACAGGGGAAATTGGGGCGGGGGCTATTTTCCTACTTTTATGGAAATATGTCAATGTTCTAGCAACAGGTATGATCATTCTAGCACATGTCTGTTAACCTTCAGCCTGCTGGGGACAAATAACCAAACACTGAAAGTACCCCCCATCACTACCTCCACCTGTGTACATTTCCTGGCCACAGATCTAGATTGTTGATGCTCATTTATCTGAAATCAATCAGCTCAGGTTCCAAGAGTGGTGGTGGGGGGTGGGGGCAGGGCTTGTAGGAACCTCACTCTCACGCCTGCTCCTCCTGGTCTATTAGGACCTACAGAACCCACTGGGAGGCTCCAGAGACCCCAGAGCCAGCCAGCACCAGATGCTGACCCAGGGCCTGGCTGTGGGACCAGCTCTGGGGGCTGGCACCTGAATCAAACCTTTGAGAGTTCCTGGGTACCCAGATATCTCTTGTTATGTAGCCAACAGGAGAATGTGTAAATAAATTGTGACATATTCACACAATGGAATATCTTAGAGCAATGATGATAAACAAAATACCACATCTCACCACACCAGCTATCTCATGGGTATAAGGTTGAGAGAAATAAGCCAGACCCGAAGAGCACTCAGTCCATACAAGGAATATGCACTTTTCATGCTGCCCTGCTCTTCCTCTCCCCTTCCCTGCTCCATCTTCTCCTTCTTCCTCTTGTTCTCCTGCTCCTCCTCCTCTCTCTTAACTCCTCTCACTGGCTGGCTCTAGTAGCGTTTGGATGCTTCTGGGGATTCTGTGCAGACCGCCTGGGGGCCCTGCGATAATTCAGCACATTGCTGGTGTGAAGCCCTAGATCACAGTCATAACCACAGGTCAGACCACGTCATACCCCTGCTTAACGCCTTCTAATGGTCACCCACCGTACCTGGAACAAACATCAGACTTGTTGCCATGATTTAAAACACGGGCCAGCAAACTACAGCCTGTGGGCCAAATCCTGCTTGCTGTCTGTTTTTGTCAGTAAAGTTTTATTGGAACACGGCCACACCCAATCATTACATATTATCTATGGCTGTTTTCAGCTACAACAGCAGAACTGAGTCGTTGTGACAGAGCTCATATGACCCACAAAGTCTACGACATTTATTATCTGGCCCTTTACAGAAAAAATTGCCAACCCCTGATTAGAAGGTCCCGTGTGATCTGGCCCCTGCTCACCCCCCAGCCTCAGTCTTTGGGTTCTGTCTCCCTCCCTCATGCACTCCAGCCACACAGCATGCTCACTGCCCCCTCAGGGCCTGGGTGCAAGCTCTTTCTCTGACAGTATGCTTCCCCCCAAACTCCCCCCTACTTCACAAGCCTGGCCCCTTCTCATCATTCCAGTCTCAACCCTAATGTCCCTGAGGCCTTCCTTGGCCACAGAATCTCACTCCTTACTGTCCAGCTCATCAACTTAATTATGTCTGCCAAAGATGTTTTGTTTACTTGTATGCTGCCTATCTCCCCCAGTGAAAATGTAACCACCATCACGGCCAGGATTTGGTCCATCTTGTTCACAGCTGCATCCGCAGCACCCAGTGCCATGACTCATTATAGGTGCTCAGTAAATATTAGTTGAACAAATGAACAAAAGGATGAACCTTTTCTGAAAAACAACACCGTACGATGAAGACCTTGTGTAACAGGTTGTGTTGTATGCAATGCTCTTACCATCCAACCATCACCTACTAAGCAATTTAACTCGCTTTAACAGTCTGTGTGGTAGGCAGTAGTATGCCCATTTTACAGATGAGGAAACTAAAGCTCAGAATGGTGAATCAACTTGCTCACAGTCACACAGTAAGTGACAGAACAAGACCAGACCTATCTGAATTCATTGCTCAGACTTTTCCCGGTTGCCCTGTTCTCAAGGGCAGCCCAGACAGCTTTGGCTGTTGCGAATATCTGAAAGGCCGGCCACACCTGCTGTGCAACAGGGCCAAGTGGAAACTCAAAACACCTCCTCAATGATGTGAAGACTTCCTTCAGTTAGTCAGAAGGAAGAAGAAGTATGCATGTCTCAGGCGACTCTTTGCTTGGTCACTAAGATCATCAATGGATGGAGGACGTGGAATGTGTCTTGGGGGAGTTATGAATGGTTCTCACCAGGGTCCAAATAGTTGCATATATTTGGGAATTGAAAGAATGAGTCACCGGGCCTGAGTCATGCCCTCGATGTGAAGTATCAATTGTTAGAGGAAATTTTATTGTCCTCCCAGAAACTTCCCTCTGGGGGCTGTGGCCTAAGAAGGGCACAGAACCCAGCTGGCAGACAACATCTTAGAATGTGAGTCCAGGCTGCACATATGCTATTGATCTGCTATCCTCATTCATTTTTTTAAAAAAATCCAAATAAAAATGAAGCCCAGCAGTCAATCTGAATTAATTAGCTTTTCTGGTAGCTGCCATGTGAGAATTAGGAATTATCCTGAGCCAGTAAATTCTAACTGATTCTTTTTTTGTGGTGTCAGATTGGATTAAAGGAAATGTTGTGGGTAAAATTAAATGCTACGCCTTTCTTATTGCTTTAGTTGCCCGAAGATAAATGCTTTTCATGATGATAAATATGCCATAAATTCTCGTAACGATAACTGAAATTCAAATAAATAGGCTGTATAACCCCATGTGACTGTAATTTTCCTTTTATAGTCAGCTTGTTTACTGTTTATTGAAGAGAATGTCTGATCCTTGCCTTTGAGGGATTTTAAATCAAGGGTTAGCCCAGACTTCTTAAGGAAAGCCCCAAGCCAAGCACCTGTCTGTGTCTTTGATTGTGTTTCTTGATTGAGAGATTACAAGGTCACAAAGCCCTTGACCCAGAAAGTTGGAATAGGCACAGGGGTGAAATGAGAGGGGAGCAAGAAACACTTTGGCCAAGAGTCAAGAGCCCTGGGCTCTGGCCCCACACTTTGACCTTGGCCAAGTTGATTCATCTCTTTATGCCCCAGTTTCCCATCTGTTAAGTGAGGGTATTAATAACTGCCTTGCATACATTAATCAACCAAAGTGTTTTACCCATACCTGCGATATTAGATGTGAAATACTTTAGAAAGGACAAAACTTGCTTCTTAGGTTGATTCTCGGTCTCACAATAAGTGAGTAGCTTTGCTGGGTGTCCAAGGGCCACTCTAAACACCTGATTCACAAATTACAATGACAGTAATGAGGCAGAAACCACCAGGCATTGGCATTCATAAGTTAAATCTTACTTGCATTAAGCTAAAAGTAAAGTTTAACCAACAAATGTATTTCTAGATATGTAACAATGTGTTAAGTTGGAAGTTTTGACCAGGGCACCATAATATAATAACTATAAATTTCCAAAGATTCAGTCTACAGATTCAATGCAATCCTTCTCAAAACCTCAATGGCATTTTTCACAGAAATAGAAAAAATAATCCTAAAATTCATATAGAACCACAAAAGACCTCAAACAGCTAAAGCAATCTTGAGGAAGAAGGACAAAGCTGGAGGCATCACACTTCCTGATTTCAAAATATATTACAAAGCTACAATAATCAAAACAATATGGTATTGGCATCAAAATATACGTATAGAAGAGTGGAACAGAATAGAGAGCCCAGAAATAAATCCACACATTTACTGTCAACCAATCTTCGAGAAGGGTACCAAGAGCACATTAATAGGGAAAGGATAGTCTTTTCAATAAATGGTGTTAGGAAAACTGAATATCCACATGCAGAAAAAATTGGACCCCTATCTCATACCGTATACAAAAATCAACTCAAAATGGATTAAAGACTTAAATATAAGACCAGAAACTGTAAAAGTACTAGAAGAAAGCAGAGGGAGAAAGCTTCATGACATTGATCTGAGCAATGATTTTTTGGATATGACCACAAAAGCACAGACAACAAAAGCGAATATAGACAAGTGGGAGTATATCAAACTAAAAAGCTTCTGCACAACAAAGGAAACAATCAACAGAGTGAAGAGACAACCTATGGAATGGGAGAAAATATTTGTAATCCATGTATCTGATAAGGAATTAACATCCAAAATATATAAGAGACTCAACCAACTCAATGGCAAAAAAAACAAATAACCTGGATTAAAAAATGGGCAAAGGACCTGAGTAGACATTTCTCAAAAGAAGACATACAGATGGCCAACAGATACATGAAGAGGTGCTCAACATCACTAATCATCAGGGAAATGCCAATAAAACCATAATGAGATATCACCTCGCAACTGTTAGAATGGCTATCATCACAAAGATAAGAGATAAGTGTTGGCGATGAGGTGGAGAAAAGGGTACCCTTCTGCACTGTTGATGGGAATGTAAATTGGTACAGCCATTGTGGAACAACAATATGGAGGTTCCTCAGAAGATTAACAAGCACTCATTTAGCTCACATGCAGATTGGCTGGTGTGGTTAACCGTTGGGTCAGCAAATCAGTTCTGCTGATTTTGTCTGAGCTCCCTCTTGAGTCTGGGATGAATCTGCTGACCCAGTTTTGCTCCATGTTGTCTCTCATCCCCCAGAAAGCTAGACTGGGTTTGTTCACAAGACTGTGGCAGGGGTCCAAGAAAGTAAGCACAAATGTACAAGGCCTCTTCAGGTCTAGGCTTGGAAAAGGCACATCCTTTCTTCCATTGCATTGTATTGGCCAAGTCAAGTCACTAGATCAGCCCAGATTCAAGGAAGGGAAAATAAACTCCACCTCTTGGTGGGAGAATCATCAAAGTCATGTTGGAAAGGGGTGTGGCTACAGGGAGGAGTGGAGAATTGTGACCCATTTTGCAAGAGTTTTCAGTGACCTTGAAATGGTGCAGTTGTGGGGGGACATTTGATTTAATTTCTTGCATGTGACTAAGGAATTTCAAGGTTAGAGGATATGGCTACCAAACTGAGTCACCAGGCAGAGAGAGACGAAGGGAGTCAAAGGCTGATTTTGAGAAGTAACTGAATTGCCACCAAGAACAGGGTGAAGAATTTGCATATGTTTCTCATGAGCTACCAGTGGGCCACCTGAGAGAGGGAGGTCCTCTAGAGCTGTCCAAGAGGACAGCCAGGAGGGGCAAATGGACCCCGACAGAGACAGTTCTCACTGAAAAACCAGGAGTGGGAGCAGGGGGCAGCAGCTGGAGGAACATGACTCCCCTTCTCTCGCAAGAGCTGTAGTTGGCAGCACCCAACAGGAGAATCTGATAGATCCTTGAATGTGCTCATGAAAGAATTAGCTTCAAGTACTTGCCAGACCCCGGAGGATGCCAGAGTATGAAAAAACCGTCTCATGACAGTATCAGACAAGTAAGAACTTTCTATATCCGCTGTCCTGTGTAACTCTCTGAAAAGACCAGAAGCCACTTCCTTAGCCAGTAGAGAGGGAGGATGAGGAAGAAGGGCGTAGTGATCACGCCCGCTCCCGGTTCCCCCAGAGCTGTGCCGCCTGGGGGAGGGGAAGATTGGACTCTAAATCGAGTTTGGAGTTTTGATTATTCCATGATTATGGGCAATCTACTTAGCAAATTGAGGCTGTGTTTGTGATTGCAAGACTATCTAGTACCTAAGAACGGGTAGAAAAGGAACATCCGAGTTTTCATCCCACACAGGGTAAAAACTTCCCCCAATGAATACATTTTCAAGAGATGGGGGAGAAAAAAAGATAAAGTTGTGTTTTTGTTGTAGCCTACATGTCAATGTGTTCACTGTATCAGTTACAGTTTTTAATATTTTATACTTCTTTGCAGTGACAGAAATTATTGTAGAATGCTTTGTAAAACTATACAGTGATATGCCGTGATATACATATTTTCCTGTTGTTAATATTTTTGTGTTGTAAGTTTAAATTTCAATATTAGACTATGCTCCTTCAGAATAGTGATTTGTGAATTTTCTGTAGAATAATAAAACTTCATAAAAAATATATTTAACATCACTAGTAATCAAAGAGAAGTAAATCAAAACAAGATACCATTTTTTGTCTATGAAATAGGCAAAGATTGAAAAACAATAATGCTCGGAGTTGGAGCAAGTGCTGTGAAGTGGGCAATCTAATCTACTCCAGAAGGGAATGTGAACTGCCACTGTATTTTGGAAAAATACTGTTTAGTATGTATCAAGAACCTTAAAAACGTTCATAACTCTTTGACCCAGCCATCTCACTTGTAAAAAGCGTGCCAGGAAATAATCAGAGAGGTTCAGAAAGATGTATATGTATATGTGTATATGTAAATGTACTGGAAACAACTTCAATGTCTATTAATAAGAGGTTGATAAATACTCATTTCATGCACTGAAATATTATACAGCTGTTAACATTGTGTCATAGAAAATTATTAAATGATATGCAAAAATGCTTACAATGCTTTTAAAGCAAGAGATTTTTCTACATTCTCTACATATACATATAGAATTTTTTAAAAATCAATTAAATAACCTGAAGGAAACTGTATAAAAATGTTAACAATGTTTATCTCTGGGAGTTGGAGATAACGAGATTTTTTTCCTTTTCATTTAATTTTCTACAAAGGGCACATACTGCCTTTATTAACAGAAAAAGATATTATATTTGTGAGGCTCATACACACGGTTGGGCATCTATCTAGAATTAGAATTGTTGGTGTGTGTACGTTCAGCTTCAGCAGATATTGCTAGTTTCCAAGGGAATGTACATAAATATGGCATATTTTTCATCATTAATATTTTTGCATTAGAAGTTTAACACTAAATGTACACTCCCACCCACAGTGTATGTGACTGGCTGTTGCTGCACATCCTTGTCCGCACTTGGTATTATCATTGTTTATTTTAGCCACTCCAGTGAGTGTGCGGTGGCATCATACTGCAGCTCTGACCTTAAGCCTGGACAACAGGGGCCTCCTGCTCTGTGTCCCACATTTCAGAGAGCCACATTTCTTTCTGACACTGTCAAGGCCTCAGGGCCTTGCCCTCCACCCTCAACAAAATGCAACTACATGCAAATATTGTGAAGGTGTGTGGGTTGTGCCACAGCCAACCTCAGAGACCAGTGCTGCTTTGGGAGGGGGGAGGGTTAGAAGGGAGAAAGCACTTAGCAAGCGAAAACACAAATCAATTAACTTGTCAAATCCATCCTCTTCAGTAGCAGGGATGTGGTAGATTTCTTGCATCATGGCGTTCCATTTCTCAGTCATACGGGGCCTCCATTTCTTGCTTTTCTTCACGTTCTAATTTGTGGTTCTGGCGGTGCTCATGAATTAGTGCAGTGTCCGCACCACTGCACATTGCAGCTGAGCAGCCTTTGCCGTATTAACCAACCAGTAACCCTCTCAAATTTGCATGTATGCAAATCTAGACCAGAGCCTCTCACTCTTAGCAGTATTGACATTTGGGGCCAGATAATTCTTTGCTGCAGCTGTCTCTCATGCTTATTATAGAATGTTTAGCAGCATCCCTGGCTTCTACCTACTAGATGCCAGTAGCACCACCCTCCTCAGTTGTGAGAATCAAAAATGTCACCAGACATTGCCAGATATTTTTGGGGGGCAAAACTGGTCTAGACATAACAGGCATGGTGTGGGATACATGAGCAACTAGGTGGACATTGAATGCTGGAATGATGAAAATTTAATTTATAAAAATTAATAAGATTCAATTAAATTTTTTAAATTAAAATTTCTTGGCTTTAATTAAAAATAATTTTGATTAAGAATTTTTATATTCAACATATAATTTTTACCTTAACTTTTAATTAATTATTATTATTATTTTTTTTTAGTGAGGAAGACTGGCCCTGAGCTAACATCTGTGGCAGTCTTCCTCTATTTTGTATGTGGGACGCCACCACAGCATGGCTTGATGAGTGGTGTAGGTCCGCAGCCGGGATCTGAATCCTTGAACCCTGGGCCACCGAAGTGGAGTGCTCGAACTTAACCACTACATCACCAGGCCGGCCTGCTTGACTTTTAATTTTAATAGATAATTTTGAAACTTTTAGAAGAAAAGAATTTTGAAAACATACCTAAAAATAATTTTAACATTTGCTTTAAGTTTTTGATAAAAATTTAATAAAATTGTGTGTACCTTGAATATATTTTAATCCTTTAGATTATTATTGTCAGTTAAATAAAAGTTATATGAAAATCTTGATTATAACAACATAATTAGTAATTTTGCTAAAATGAAGGCAAAAAGAATAACTTTTATCAGATAAATATATAATCATTTATGAATTAGTATGTCTTTATTTTACTACTCATCCAAACACCACTGGCCCATTAACAGAACACAGAGATGTAAAAATATTAATTAAATTCAGTTATCTTTGATATTTAATGACTTTCAGTCATAAAAACTGTAGTTTTACTCATATTTGCAATGTTGTCAATACGAAGCTATATTTGTTCAGGCAAAAGGATAAAACATATTTTTCCACAGTTTTGCTAGCTTGATGGATAACATTTAAATATTTAGATAAATAGTACTGGACCTTCAATCCTTACTCTCATCTCAAACCACACAGTGGTGGGGACAGGCTCTTCTTCTTATGGTCTTAATTTGCATTTTTCTGGTTACTAGTGAGTCTGAGCCATTTATATCTGTTTATTGGCCATTTGGATATCCTTTTTGTGACATGTATGATCAAGATACATTTTCTCATAGGCTCTCCGCCTTTTTCTTACTGGTTTATGGGCTTCCTCTATGTCTTCTGAATAAGAGCCCTGTCTGGGTCGTGTGTCTTGCACACACACTCTCCCACTCTGTGGTTTGACTTGTATTCTCTCAAAGTGTATTTTGAAGACCCGACATTCTTAATTTTCATGTAGTCCTGTTTGCCAATCCTTCCCTTCCTTCTTGGTACTTTTTGGGTTCTGCTTAAGGAATCTTTTCCTCACTTCAAAGTCATCAAGATATGTTATCTCTTAGAAGTTTCATTGCTTTGCCTTTCCACGTAAAGCCACAATCCACCTAGAATTGACTTTCTTGTATGGTATGCAATAGAGGGTCAAGCTTCATTTTTTGTACGTAAAAAATTCAAAAGAATCTACAGATAAATTATTAGAATCAATAGAGGAGTTTAGTGAGGTTACAAAGGTCAATATACAAAAGTTGAGTATATTTCTATGTCCCAGCAAAAATTAGAAAATGCTATTTTTAAAAGATAACATTTATAATAACGTCAAAAACATGAAATACCTAGGAATAAATCTAATGAAAGTTAAGAAGACTCCTAAATAGATAACTATATAACATGATTGAGGGAAATGACAGAAGCCAAGCAAATGGAGGAGGGAGCTGTTTCTACTTATGGATGGCTGTCTGAAGGGCCACGGGGTTTCTTCCTTCCAAATTGCCTCTCCATTTCTGTACAGACTTTGTTCCCAAGGGGGCCTCAGCTTGGACCCCTTCAGCCACCCAGGGCTGTTCCCCTGCCCATGATTCCTCTCCCACTTTCCTTGTTTTCTTCTCTACTCCCTTCAACCCTTCCAATTGTGAGAAAGAAATGTTGTCCAGGAGGAGTGCTGGTCACCAAGGCCACTTTGGAACTGAATCCTCAAGGCTTTTAGGGATCAAGGAGGGCATGGGACCAAGGAGGCAGTCAGGGGTAAGGTAACAGGGAATGGTGGAACTTGTGGCAAACTCTTGGATAACATATGCCCACCCCAAATTTTAAGACATTTTGACCAAACAAATGTTTGTAGACTAGACTCAGCCCGCAAGCTGCTAGTTTGCAACCCTTGGTGTAGAGCAATGGTTCTGGATCTTGCTTACACATTGGTATCACCGGGAAGATAGTCAAAATACTATCACGTCCAAGATTCTGATTCAGTTGATCATCAGGATTTTTAAAATCTCTTCAGGTGAGTCTAATGAGGAGCTATTGCTGGGAACTCCTGATTAGTAGAAGAGCTGGTTTTAACCAGCCTTGCCCAGCAGAATCTCCTGAGGAACTTTTTCAAAATGGAGTTTCTGTCCCAACACTGGGATGTCTGATTGGCCAGGAGTGGGCCGGCGGACCACACAAGTGCATTTTGCCTTTAAGTTAGAGGCTCAGCGTCAAATGGCGGGGAGGGAGAGAGAACCATATCATTTTTAAGAAATGGGCTGACGTCTGCCTAGCACTTTCAAAAACTGAGGGGCCGAAGCCAGGGAACCCCCCACCACAGCTTACCCCTGGCGTGAACTGAGAACGGGAGCCCCAAAGGCAGACGACTGTAGCCACGTTTACAGAACCAGGGGCAGAATCCGGGCTGCGAAGAGGCCACAGAATGACTTTTCTGCGAAGACAGAGCTGCAGGCAGAGAAGGTGAATGCCGACCTGGTTGGACACAAAGGCGGCTTGAGATGGGCAGGGACAAGACGTTGTTTACCTCCTAGGAGACAAGAAAGGAAGGGCGTTTCTTCATTCGAGACCTGGGCTGATAACAACGCAGAGGCTGAGAACAGCAGTGTGCCAGGCCCTCAAGGGACCGGCTTGTCACTAGCCAGTCAGCTGGTTTCTGTGGGGAGATGGGAGCCAGTTATGGCCAAACTGGGCGCCCACTGTGTGGTTTGGCTTCCGTTTGTTTAGACAAGAGCTTCTCACACACATTGCTGAGCCAGATGGCTGTCTCTCGTTGCTCTGTCAGAAATGCATCCTGACTCAGGACTCAGGAAACCCTCTGATGAAGCATCTTCCTGCAGGTGCCTGGCCCTCCAGTTGAGCACTTTAAAGAGACCCTGCCCTCCCTCCCCTTCAGGCTTCCAGAAGCCAGCTCTACCCCGTCTCCTCTGCCAGAACCCTCCTTGACTCCCCAGCTCCCTCCAGCCTTTCTCAGATATGGGACGTCCTACTGGGTTCAGGATTTTTACCACTTTTCCTCTCCCCATACTATTATGAACTCACCCTTTTTATTTAAGTTGACTCAGCTTTTTAACTCACATGAATTTATTTTAAAGGAAGATTTAATCACCACAATAAGCAAAAAAACGTATTTGCATTGCTGAAAATCCCAACTCACCTCTGTGTGTAGCTGGGAAGGGCAAAATCTATTCTGCCACTGTTTCTGAGAAGATTGGACCTCAAGAATTAAGGTAATGAACACTAGCTGCAGAGACAGTAAATTCAAAATCTGAGTGGCTTAACGCTGTCACACAGAGGCCAGCAACCACCAGCCCACAGGCAAACCTTGCCCACCACCTGTGGGTGAGGTGTTCCATTGGGCCGCAGCCAGCCCCGTCATTTACGCCCCGTCTCGGCTGCTCCTGTGCTGGCAGCAGAGTCAAGCAGTTGGAGCATAGGCCCTATGGCTGTAACTCTTGTGCCCTTTTCAGGAAGAGATTGCTGACCCCGCTCCAAAGGTTTATTTCTCCTTCCTGTCACAGTCCATTTGGGTTCGCAGGCAGCCTTTCAGGGGCTATGAAAGGAATCTCTCTCCATCTCGTGCTGTGACTCGGATTGCATCCTCCGCAAAAGCAGATCCCAAATGACCCCAGGAAGCCCCATGGGGAGTGGGAAAGTGAGGCAGGGAAAAGCAGCAAATCCAGGATGTGTGAATGAGCTGTTATGGCTGGGGTAACAGGCTCATCCCGCTGGGGGCCTGGGAGACTGTAGAACAGGCCTCAGGGTCATGCCACCTGAGAACAGGGTCACCCCACCTGAGGGGCATGGGAGCTGGGCACTCATCCACCCCCATCCCTCCACCACTGCTGAGGGCCCGCCCCCCAGGGAGGCTGAGTGATCCACAGCCCATGAGAGCCCTCAGGCTGGAGTAAGGAGCCATGAGTGGCATGTATAGGAAAGGAGAGAGCAGGGGGCTCACAGTGGGGCACCAACAGAGCACACTACCTGGAGGCGTGGTCTCCTGGGGCCTCCAGACTCCTCCGCGTCAGCCTCTGCATTTGGCCAATGGACAAACCTGGCACAAGCGAATGACCTTCATGGCCAGGCCTGGAAAGGGCCTGTTTCCCTTCCACTCCCATTCCTCTGGCCAGAACCTCCATCCACAGCTGCCTCTGATGGCGAGGAGGCTGGGAAATGGAGTCAGCTTTGCCCAGGACGTGGAAACAGGACTGATGAACTTCTAGCCACGCTTTGCCGTAGTAACTTTAGTTTAAATTTTAGTTTAAGAAGCTATCGGTTGATCCCCAAAACTTGTATTTATGAACTTGTCATGTAACTTAGTGATGGAAAAAGGGTTCCTTAAATGGCTGCCATCAGTTGGAGAAGTTATGTAGGGACTACCTTTCATCAAGCCTTCCAGATGTCTCTGCACAGGCGTCAAGATGTCAATGCGTTCTCTGTATGAGTACGATGACTGAGATGCTGGTCAGCGCTGAGTGAGGAGAACTCACCTGCAGGAAGCTGGCCCCTGGGTCTGGCACGTGGTCACACTATCAGGAGGAGATGGCCTTTATGGGATGCCTGCCCTGTGCCGGGCACTGCTGTACCGTCTAGTTCTGTCCACATAAGGATCTCACAGTGGAGGTACCATTACCAATGCATCTACAGCTTAGCCCGTCAGCTGGTGAAGGGACTTGCCTGAGGTCAAACAGCCATTTAATGGATGGGCACCAAAGACTGAAGGACTTCCCACCCAACCCAAGGCTGTTGAATCGTAACGGGCACCTCAGCCCTCTTCACACGCCCCACCCAGCCCAGGGCTGCTCTGCCACCTGCTGTGTCCTCCCTCCCCTCCCTCCTCTTCCTTCTCCTGAGGGGTGCCCCTCACTCTCAGCCCAGAGCCACCTCGAAGCCACTAGGCCACTTGCCGTCACCTTCCAGGGGTCCCACAGGGATTCAAGCTGCCAGCTTGTGGGACCACTGCTTCTGTGGGGTCCAAAGAGCTCGAGAATTGTCATCAGATGAGCTGCGTCCAGAGTGGCTTGGCCACTCACCTGGGTGACCCAGAGCAGGTCACTAAACACCACTCTGGCTCAGTTGCTCATCTGTGAATTGGGGTGGTACATCGCCCCCTCGGCGTGTTGCTGTGTTGGATTAGATCATGGATGGAAAGGATTTAGCGTGGAGCCTGGCCCCAGGGCCTCGTTATAACCTCTGTGGACCCTTCCTCCACAAAAACATGTTAGAAATTATAGTTGACAATTGTGTTGCTATAAAGATAACGATGTTAATTTGTATATTAAAACATTTTCTTTGACCTAAAAGTTCATTTTTTTCCCTTCCGATTTTAAAAGAAAAGAAAACGTGTTCGTGGACCCCTAAAAGTATGTTGGGCCCTGGCGCTCTCCCGCTGTGCCTACTGCAGAAGGGGCCCAGCCTGGCACCCAGTCCGTGCTGGGGGTTAGGGGCAGGCTGCCCATGATGAGGCTGCTGGGTTATTGCAGTTTCCTGTGTTTGCACTGTAACTCCACGGCTTTCTCTCACAATGGTGAGGGGTCCCGAACCCCTCAAGGAGTCAGATCATCAGATAGCCAGGCACTTGGGCCTCACGGCTCTGCCTGGGCAGAGCTTCACCCCCTAGCATGCCCACGGGTAATGAAGAGTGGCTGTGTGTGTCATGCCTGGTTCTCACTGTCAGACCACTGTTCTCTACGGGGCGCAATTTCTCTTGGATCTCAGTTCCAGGAAAAGGCACACTTTTGTTGTGGTGTCGTGGTTGTTAATTTTGGCCTGAAAGACCCTGTGAACTGAGTTTCCCTCGTAGCTTTGGCTGTCAGGAAGCTCACAGCTGGCCTCTCTCTAGGATTTTGGTGGCAGGTGTTTCTGTGGAGGACTCCTGTGCTTTGTTCTCTTTGCTGCCCTCTTTTTTCCCCTCTTCACTCCATTTCTCTCAGCTATTGTTTTTTGTGACTCCAGGATGTATTATGAGAATGCAAATAATAGATTGCAACAGTTTTAGAAAACATTTTAATTTTTAAAAATTTTAATTTTTTTCATAATTATAGAAGTCATATGTTCTAAATCACAGAAAACTTTGAAAACAAAGGATAGAAATATAAAGGCAAAACCAAAAATTACCCATAAGTCCACAGGCCAAACAGCTGTGAATATTTTCATATATTTCCTTCAAGAGTTATTTCTAGGTATATCATTGCAATCATACTATACAGAAACACATGGAATTTTACCAGCTAAATTCCCACATCATTTAGTGTTTTTTTTTTTTTTTTTAAAGATTTTATTTATTTTATTTTTTCCCCCCAAAGCCCCAGTAGATAGTTGTATGTCATAGCTGCACATCCTTCTAGTTGCTGTATGTGGGACTCGGCCTCAGGATGGACGGAGAAGTGGTGCCTCGATGCACACCCGGGATCCGAACCCGGGCCACCAGCATTGCAGCGCGCGCACTTAACCACCAAGCCACAGGGCCGGCCCCATTTAGTGTTTTAAACATAATTTAAGAATTCCACTGTACAAATGTGTCATATGCTATTCATCTGTGCCTCTGTCATTTCTCCCAACCCTGAATCTTTTCCAACATGAACAACACTGAGGAATATGGACACATCTCTGATTGTTTCTCTTGGACATGTCACTTCTATTTGAGTCCACGGTTGGACAGGTATGAGTGTTTTGGAGGGATTTCCTTCTGCTATTTATTTGATTTTCTGATGGAGGGACATTGGGAGCCGCCTCAACTCTCTTGTCAGGCGAGGCACGGTGTGAGTGAAGCAATGAATGATTAAAATAAACTATGGAACAAATAAATCAAATAATGTTACCCCTCCAGGCCAGGACCCTGGGAGTCCTTCTTGGCTCTACCCGTTCCTGCCCCAAACATCTCCACATGCCGTCAAATTCACCTCTGGATTCCCCCATCTCTCCAGTACCATCTTTGGCCATTTCTCCTCACATGATGAATAATTCATTAATATTACAGGCCTGTTTCAAGCTTCCAGGTCTTTATCCTTACCCTGTCTCTTCTGCCTGAACATCCTTCTCTTCTTTGACCACCTGATAAACTACTATTCTTCCTTCGAATCCCTGCTCTGGTGTCACTAACCTCCGTGAACCCTTCCCCCAGGGAGAATGTTAACCCCTGTTGGCCTCTGGAATCCTCTTCTGCAGGTCTCTCTGGGGTTGTCAGGCTGCGGGTTCCTTGGGCCTCCCAGTAGGGGGCAATATCGTGGTCAAGAGTCAGCCATTCTCCTCCTGGCTCCACCTCCTCATCTGGAAAGTAGGGTAATCACAGGTAATCACCTGCCGATTCGACGTGGTGAGGATGAGTTAACACATACAGCACACTCCTGGCGCACAGTGAGCCCCCACGGTTAGCTCTTCTTATCTTAAAAATAGGACTGTCTGGAAAACCAGAGGGCAAATCTGATGATAACTTGATTTTTAGTTTGGCTTTCTTTTTTCTTCAAGTATTCTTAACATCAACATAAAGATTGATTTCTTATAACTCAATGAATTCCTTAGGAATCAATTCCTAATGAGTAAGTCCACAGTGTGTAGCTTCTAGATTATTCTGGCCAGACCCAGTTGGATGTGGGAGAAGCAGGAGGGCTAAGGTCTGGGGAGAGAGTGGAGTATGTTCTGCCTCTGGGGAGCGGGGGCTGTGGAAATCCCCTGGTCAGACTCCTAGTCTGTGGCACCTCTGGAACTCAACAGAAACCAGTAAGAACGTTCAGAGTTCTTACTCTGCAGCAGTGGGGTGGAATGAAGCTGTGGGCGGGGCTGCCGTGTTCCCAAGGGACCCAAGGTGGAGTGTTGTGAAGCACCACACACACCTTGGAGTTAGAGAAACCCAAGTTCAAATCCGGGCTCTGTACTTGCATCCTGTGTGACAAGGGCAAGTTGCTTTATTCTCCGAGCTTCAGTTTCCTCATCCTCGATAACAGTTCCTCCCTCGCAGGGGTTCTGTGAGGGTGACATGCCAGTTAGAAAAGTATCCAGCACAGGCAGATTGATCGTAATTGTTAACTTCCCTTCCCAGTGAGCTTGAGGGAGAAGGAAGCGTTCAGTCTAGTTTTTTTGTTCTTCTATTTCAAGCAATGATAACAGCAATAATAATACGCATTTCTCATTGTATACAGCACATATTTTGTTTTTGGCACCTCCTCCTCCGAGAATTCTTCCCTGATGCTACCAGACCAGGCAAGGCACCCCGTGCATCTGTGGTAGTTGTGCCATTCACAAAACTTCTCCAGTTCTCCTTCCAGTTCCCCACCTCCCTCAAGTTAGGTGTGACCGTATGACTCCCTTTGGCCCATGAAATGTGAGTGGAAATGATGTGTGTCCCGTCTGGGTGGAAGCTTTAAGACCCGGCACCCGATTCACTCTTCTCTCCTTCTAGGCCACCAGCAGTGGGTGGAGGCTCCACCAGCTGGTCTCCAAGTGAGCAGCGTGAGTGACGAACCTTTGCTGTTTAATGCCTCCAAGGTTATTTGTCACTGCGGCATAACCCGGCCCAACCTGACTGATGCAGCAGCTCTATAGGATAACAGGCCCCCCAGGCCTCGAGCAGCTCCAGGCAGAGGTATGGCATTCCCACGTGACCCAGCACCCGGCACACTGGGTACTCAGAAAGAAAACAACAGACCGTTCCCCCCTCTCCTGTTTCCTTTGGTCAGCAGCTTGGACGTGGAAGCCCTGGGCTGAGGCAGGTCACCCTCCCCCACCCCCTTCTGTTGACCATTTCAATGATCCTAGTAACCTGTGGTCTCCTGGCACCTCCTCCAAATGTTCGTTCCAAGAGGCAGTTGAGCCTATATCTCTGGCTTCTAAATGTCCTTGTTGCTTGTTTTATTTTTTAACATTACAAACAGACTCATGGATAAAAACATCGACAAATGACTACTGTGCACTCATATATTAACTCATTTAGTCCTCAAACTGCTTAAGCTCCTTGTCCATTAATTTCCCCATCTGTAAAATGGGGGTGAGAATAGCTGTCCCCAATATCCATTCTTCATTTCTTCCTTTCTTTCCACCACCCTCACCAATTTTTAGCTGCACACGTGGCTGCCTGGGATAATGAGTACATTTTCCAGGCTTCCTTGAGGCATATGACTAAGTTCTGGACAATGGGATATAAGCAGAACTGTCATATGCAACTTCTGGGGAGTGCCACAAAGGAGCAAGTATGCCCTTCTTCAACTATTCCTCCTTCCTGCTGGCTGAAATATGCATCTGATGGCTGGTTCTTGGGCAGCCATCTTGTGCTAGGAGGAAGACACTAGATATTGAGGATGGCAGAGCAAAAGGATACCATCAAGACATAGACCAAACTAGGGCTGCTTCCCTTTGAACATCATTTACCTGGCAGAGAAATTAACCACTATCTCATTTAAGCCTCTGATGCTTGATCAACAGCTTTGGTATCACCTGGGAATTTGTTAGAAATGCTGATCTTGGCCCCACCCCAGACCTGGGGAATCAGAGTCTGCATTTTAACAAGATCCTCAGGTGATTTGTGTGCAAAATAACGTTTGAGAAGCCTTGGTTTGAGCTACTATTTGAGAGGGGCCTGTCACTCACAACTGAATTTACTAGAGCACCACCACTGCACTGCTGGGAGGATTAAACGAAATCATTAAGATAAAGCACTTCCTAGCACAGGCGTGGGAGATCGAGTTCCTGGGTTAAACTGCCCGGGTGTGGGTTCTGTGATAGAGCACAGGGTTATGGCAGCGTTGCCACCCGCCCCTACAGGCCCAGGACAAGCCCTAACTCTGTGACATCTCGGAGACAGAGCAGAGAGAGCGCAGTGTTAGTTGAGTAACACTTGAGATGTTTGGCATAAGGTGCATAAGCCGTGGACTTGGGACCATGGGAGGGAGAGGTCCTTGGGATGGGCTTTACAGATCCTGCCTCACAGACTGACCCCTAATGATGCGGGCCCGGAGGGTGGGGGGAGGAGGCTTTAGAATGTCGTTTTCAAAGCCCTTGGAGTGGGGGTGGCACGTGAGGGGCACAAAGGACCCCTTCACAGCGTGCGCTCACGTGAGAACGGCCGTGTCCCCTCTCTCGAGCCAGCACCCTGGCTGCGGGGGAGAACCTTCCAGATGGTGGCGGTTCTGCAGCTGTCCTGATCCTCGATTTTCCAGCCGGTGGAGCTTCATCTCCCCTGTGATGTGATCAGGGAGCTCTTTGCAGTGCCCCTCATTATGGTCTGAAGGACACGGTGGCCTAGTTTTCGTGGGGATGCAGAGAGCCTGCTAATGCAGTTACTGCTGTGTTACTGCAGCTGCCGTGCGGGGGTGTTGGGAAAGGATGGCGATTCTCTGGGCCGGGAGGTAACAGAGATGGTCCTGCGGCAAGGGGCCGTGCAAAAATACCCACGCTCGGCTGCTGCGGAGAGCTCCTGAAATTGAGGGGGAAGAGCCAGCGTGCCAGCCCGGCCTGCATTTCTCCAGGGTCTGCTCTCCACCGGCTCCTCTGGTGGCAGGACCTCGCCTGACCCAGACAGCCTTGGCGGGGGTTGGGGGGGGACTGCTGCCAGGAGGTCCATTCAGATGGCTGGACCTAGTTCAGGGTGCCGTGTGCGTGCGTGCGTGTGTGTGTCTGTTTTTCTCTGTATCTCCACCATCCCCTCCTCCATCTCAGCGACTTCCCCCAGTGCCTGCAAGCAGAATCACATAGCAATTACGAGGTCTCTGGAGCTAGATTACCCGGGTTGTTCAAATCCCAGCTCTGCCAATTATCAGCTGTTTGATCACAGACAAATTACTTTGCTGTGCCACAGCTTTACCATCTGTAAAATGGGGATCATAGGGTTGTGAGACTCAAATGGGGCGCAGTCCTCACACAGTGAGCCCTCAGTAAACCGTAGTTGCAGTCTTGACATCCTCCAGCCCTCCCCAGCCCGACAGGCTTCTACCCTCTGGGTGACAGTGTCGTCAGGAGGACAGCCTGCCCGGCGCAGTGGTAGAAGCTCAGCATATAGGGAGCCTGGAGAGCAGGAAGGTTCCCCGACCGTCCTGTTCAGAATGAGTCATCAGGACCCCTTCTCTCTGAAATGCCTGTAATTCCTTACAGTTACAGACAGAAGGGGATTCTCTTTCTCCAGGGACACTGATCCTTAACTAACTTCCCGTTTTGAGAGTCCTTATTAAAAGTTACTTGGGACTGAGTCACGCCCTCAAGTGACAGATCAGCTTCAAGGCAGCGATTTGCAGAGTTGCTGCCCCGCAGGCCTGCGCCAGGCTGTGCCCACACCGGCTCCCTGCTTCTCATCTCTGTTTTATTATTTTCTGGTTAAATCCCTTGTTGCCCTCTGAGTGTCTCTGACATTGAGCACAGCTAAATGTTTTCCCAGGGAGCACCATCCTGTCTTTCAAAGCAGGAATTCTTTTGGCGGGATTTTCCCCAGGGCCAGAGAGGGCAGGTGTGGGTGAATCACAGGGCCTCGGGCTGGAGCGGTTCCCCCAGGCAGGGGCACTGCAGCCCTGCTGTCCCCTTCACCCCCCGCCCTGAGCTGAGCCAGAGGGAGCTGGATTTGGCCGCCAGGACCCATTCTCCCCTCTCCTAGCAGTCTCCTGGCTCCCCTGGGGCCCTGTCTGGTCTGGGTTCCCCCAGAACCCGCTTTGAGACAAGGACTCAAGTGCAAGTAGTTGATTTAGAAGGTGATCCCAGGACACACTGTAGGGGTCGGTGGGACAGGAAAGGGCAGGGGCCGTGGTGGGCCGACTCACTCTGCACAGCTGGGATGTTCATCTACCGCCTTCCTCTCCATCACTGGCCAAGAGCAGCTTTGGGGGCCAGGAGCCCCCGCATGTCACCCCGCCCTGTGCACTCCTGCAGGAGAAGAGGCCTCAGGCAGAGCGTCCCGGGGAGTCTGCAATGAGCAGTCTTCCGCAGGTGGAGCGGCATGTCCGGAGCTTTGCGCCAGTCCTGACCAATCAGCGTGTCCACAACACGGGTCCATGGGCGTGTGACCCGAGCGGGTCAGCGGGTGAGGCCCAGGATTCGGCTGGTTTTGATGGGCGGAGAGCAATCCACTTGTCTGCGGACTTGCTGAGCTGGAGGGGGTGGCCTGGCCATTCTGCCACCGGTGGGAAGAGACTGCTTTTCCATGAAGAAAAGAAGGAGGAAATCAGAGCTGACAGATAACGGCCTTGTTCGAAGCCCTCACTTAAAATATATATATATATAGTTAAAAATTGTATTTTTTATTATAAAAATTATTTGAAATATACATAACAAAATTTACCCTTTCAGCCATTTATAAGCATATAGTTCTTTGGCATTAGTACATTCACATTGTTGTGCAGCATTTTTAGAAAAGTTTTTGAACATTTTTTCTTGGGATGTGCACAACAACTGTGATATATTTTCGGGGACTGTTGGTGCATCTGTTTGCATGGCTGGTCAGCAAACCAAAAGAGTGTCCTCTGGCCGGGGAGTTGGAAGTGTCCGTAGGATCACAGGCCTTCTAGATCGCCTGGGGTGACTCTGATGACCGCCTGCCCTGCCAGCAGCCGGCACAGCTTCTTGGGCCTGCATCCATGACTTGGAGAAAAACCCTTAATCCCGGCTCCAGGGACGTGCTTGGCGCTGGCGGTGGAATGTCTCTTCCCTGGGGGCCGGCACTTGTTCTAACCCTGAAATAGCTCCTGCGTCTCCTTGATCTGGACCCATGTGGCTCTGGGTCTATTTATACCCACCATGTTGAGGAGCCTCCCTTTCCTCTGGCTTCCTCAGGATAACAGCTGGGGACAGACAGACACACACACATAGCACAAGTCAGGCCCTGATTGGCACCATGATCCCGTGTCACCCTCTTTCTGCTTTCTCTGCCTTTACTGTTGAGCCCTGGGGACCCCTGGGGTGCTGAGAGGTGGCAGGGCCCAGCTCGAAGGGCTTGGCATTTCTTGGGGCCCAGGACCTCCTTCCCTCGGGGAACCTGGGGACAGTTTCTGGGGCTGCACATTGTTTCCCTAGAGACCCACCATATGGTGGCTGTGGGCAGCTTTTAGTTGTCTCTCCATGTGGCCTCAGCGGTGTTATGTTGCAGGAGGAGGCTGGGGACCGGCCGTGGGGCCTCATTCTGCGTGGGGGTGGGGAAGGGGTGTGTTCCCGCCGTAACCGTAAGGCGTTTAGCTGAATTTCTCAGAGCCTTGTCTGAGCCAGCGTCTGGGATCAGGACCTGGGTGGGGTGAAAGGGTTGTCAGGCTCAGAAGAGCTGCGAGCTTTGATCTTGGGAGCAGTTGGGGAGTTTGCGGGACAGGAAGGGCCAGCCGAGCCCTGGTGATCAGCACCCTGCTTAGCTGCCAAGCAGAGTGTTCTGTGTTGTTTGTTTGTTTCCTCTGCAGATTTTAAGTCTTTCCCTCTTTAGTTCTCTTTCTTCCCCCCTCCATCTCTGCATCGACTCAGTATGTCTCTGTGTGTCTCTCTGTCTCTCTCTCTAAATGCCTCAGTATCTTGATGTCCCTCTGGCTCTGTGTGCCCCTCTCTCTGTCTCTTTCTCTGACTCTCTCCGTCTCTGTATTTTTCTGGCTATTTCTCTCTCTTTCTTGTTCTAGCTCTTTTGATCTGTGTGTATCTGCTTATCTCTGTCTCTGTTTGTCTCTGTCTCTGTCTCTCTTTGTCTGCCTCTGTCTCTGTCTCTGTCTCTCTGGCCCAGCCCAGAAATCTTGCTCAGGGACACGGGTGAGTCAGGCCTGGCTGCAACTGAAACCTACAAGGAAACCAGCCAGGGCCGGTCTATCTGAGGGGGAACAATCCGTTTACTTCCTGGGGGAGAAATCTAGGCACACATCTGTCTGGCCCCCCGTGCCTCACCCGCCCCATGGGCCCCTCTGGGGAACTTCAGTCCCGGTCACCCTACCCCATCCCCATCCGCCCCCATCATGGTGCTGTTCTTGGGCTACACAAAGCAGCTGTACTCCCAGCTGAGACCTAACGGGGAAGAAAAGTCGCACAAGACATTCCAGTTTCAAGACATGCTTACGACTTATGTGCAACCAACTAATAAATAACATATTATCAGGACATTTGAATAGTTTAGCTCGATCCCTAAATGTCTGTTGTTAGTGCCATGTAGTCGATTCTGATTCCTAGTGACCCTGTGGACAGCAGACCAGACCCCTGCCCGGTCTTTTCGCGCCATCCTCTCACCTTCCAGCACTATATCAGACAATGCTCTGCTGCTATTCACAGGGTTTTCATGTCCAATTTTTTGGAAGTGGGTGGACAGGTCCTTCTTCCTAGCCTGTCTTAGTCTGGAAGCTCCACTGAAACCTGTCCCCCATGGGTGACCCTGCTGGTATTTGAAATACCGGTGGCATAGCTTTCAGTATCACAGCAACATTCAGCCACCACAGTATGTCAACTGGCAGACAGGTGCTGTGGTTCCCTGACCAGGAACTGAACCGGGGCTGCAGTGGGGAGAGTGCTGAATCCTAACCAGTAGCCCACCACCCTAAATGTCTAGATGGTCACAGAACGGTCTGAGAGATCTTATCGGGAAACTTGATATTTGGGGTCACATATTTGAGCAAAGGCGGCCTTCATCTTTACCTGTGCATTTAGGAGGTGTGGGGGCTGGCACGCCCACTGGGGAACAGCCCCCGTGCCCCAGAGACTAAGGGACCCCACGCGGCAGCCAAGGGGGCCGAGACCCAAGGTCTCTCTCCACCATACGTGATTCACAACACTGCCTCCCCCACCCCCAGTTACCTCAGACACGGGTTCAGACCTCTTCTGTCAGCCCAGAGCGCCAAGGTCTGGCCTCAGGACACCCGATGGATCGAGTGCCCGTCTGCTCTCCAGCCCTGCCCCTAGGTGGTCACAAAAGTAATGACAGCAGAGGGAAGGATGGCAGGTGACAGTGTGGACAAATCATGGGCAGAGCAGTGGGGCTGCTGGCATTTGGGAATGGCTTCATCCGGGAGGGGGCAACTGACCAGGAGGAGGCTTGGCTACAAAGTGGAGAAGGCCCTCCCGGCCAAAGCCCAAAGGCCCTGGGGTGGGAACAGGCGTGGAGTGTGCGCGGGAGGGAGGCCGAGGGAGCAGCCATCTGTTGCCTCTGGAGTCAGACTGGGGGCATGAAAGGTGCTGGGGGAGGGGGGATGACATGAGCAAAATAGTGTGTTCTTCAGGAAGGGAAGCCTGGCAGCTCTGGGACGGGTGGACGGGGTCAGAGGCAAGACAGGCAGCTAGAAAACAGACTAGGAACGGGGCCTGCAGGCTCATCTAAGGAGATGCCACCCAACGCCAGCGACACAGCGGCTTGGCCGTGTGTGTGCATGTGCGTGCATGCCTCTATGTGTGTCTGCGTGCATGGTGTGTGCATGTGCGTGCATGCCTCTGTGTGTGTGAGTGTGTGCATACATGCCTCTGTGTGTGCGTGCGTGTGTGTGTGTGTGCATGCCTGTGTGTGTGATGTCAGCAATCTCTCACTAAATTCCCATCTGTGGCTGGTCCCCGCCCCTCCCTGCCCCTCCTCGTGAATCCTTCACTCTGTGACCCCACAGAAAGGGTGGGCAAATAAAATAGGGTGAGATTTTTTAAAGCCAGGGAGGCGATGAGGGTCAGGCAAACTGGGCCTAGTCTGCATTCTCTCCTCACCCATGAAGGTGAGGGGCTTAGAGATGTCCGCAAATCTCCTGAGAGGCTTGTTCCCGTCTCAGCTTTAGTCACACTAGCCCATAACGGCTCAGTTGTCCACCAACAGGAGAATGGCCGCTGTGGTCTGTCCACACAGCGGAACACCACTCAGCAATAGAAAGGGACCACTGTGGACCGCAACAATGGGTTGATCTCACACACGGAATGCTGAGTGACAGAGGACGGGCACCAGAAAGTACACCCTGCATGATTCCATCCACGTGAGGTTCTAGAACAGGCGAAAGCATTCCTGGTGATAGAAAGGAGATCACTGGTGCCTCGGGGAGGTGATGGGGGGACTGGAAGGGACATGGGAGCTTTCTGGGGTGAGGGAAATATTCTGTATCTTCATGGGGTGGTCGTTACATGGGTGAAACACCTGTCAGAACTCGTTGAGTTGAATCTCTAAGATCTCCTTTACTGGACGTAAATTCTAACTCAGTTAAAGAAAAAAAAATAGACTGCCAATTATGAAAAGGAAAGAAAGAAAAGGGGGAGAAGGAAGTGAGCAGAAAGAGTAGGATGTGGCCTGGCTTCTAGGGGGTCCCCTCAGGGTAACACAGGCGTCGCATGCACGGATGCCCCTGCTTAGCCGCCCTGGCTGCCTGGAGGGCACGGACCTGGGCGTGAGGCTCCTTGAACTGTACACCTTGGAGACCTCCCTGGCTCACCCCAGTCCCAACCTGGTGTGGGCCCCTCAAGCAGAGCCCAGGTTTCTTTTTTTTTTTTTTGTGAGGAAGATCAGCACTGCGCTAACATCTGCCAATCCTCCTCTTTTTTTGCTGAGAAAGACTGGCCCTGGGCTAACATCCATGCCCATCTTCCTCCACTTTATATGGGATGCCGCCAAGCATGGCCTGCCAAGCGGTGCATCAGTGCACACCTGGGATCTGAACCGGTGAACCCCAGGCCGCCGCAGCGGAGCGCATGCACTTAACCACTTGTGCCACCAGGCCGGCCCCGAGCCCAGGTTTCAAGAGAAGCCATATGTCCTGATTTTTGTGTGAAATCTCCCTGTTTTTCATGTTGGCAACTAACGCCTAAATTGTAAATCACGAAGTGGACCTCATAGAACACATCCAGCCTGCTGCCAGCTTACCAGCTCATCTCAAATGTTTTGTCCTCGGATCATTTCAGTTGACAGCAGGGCCGCTGGGGGTTCCTCTGTGTTTGGGGCACCACAGATTCCTGATGTTCGTCGATTCGAGCAAGCAGCTGAGCGGTCTGGGGCCGAGTTGGGAAGAGGCCACATTGCACCAAGTGGTGAGGAGTGGTGGGTGCGTGGGTAGGAGAAAAGGTCACAGGAGGAAGACTTCTAAGAGAGATGGTCCTCTCTGAGGTCAGATGTGCATTTGTGTGTCTCTGCGGTGGACTGGAGAAGGGGCCAAAGCTCAGCTTTGGCTGGAAGGCTGGTCCCCCCAGGACACCCCTGGGAGGAAGGCCCACAGAAGGCCTGTCAGGGAGACATGGTCCCCTGCCCCTCTTGGGCTGCCCCAAGGCGCTGCCATAGCTCAAGGCCCTGTACCCCCACCCACCCCAGGTGCGGCGGCTGCTGGGCCTCCCTCCCTCCTCAGCCCCTCATCCCCTCTGGTGGCCCTGGATTCCAATCCTAGTGCCATGAGGAGCCTGCGGTAGTGACTCCCTCCCCACCCCTCAGGATCCTTGTCTTTAAAATGGGTCTCACAGCAGCTGTGGGGAGCAAATGAGGCCATGTTAACAGCAAGGTGGAGACTTCTGGCGTGTGACATCTGAGCCGAGACTTCTCAGGAGGGAAACTACAGGGTGGCATGGCGAGGGCCTTTCCAGGCTGCCGGCTGAGCACTGCCCTCATCCCAGGGCCTCTGAAGGCAAGCACAATGGTGAGAGCCCAGCTTCTAGAGGCAGCCAGCCTGGTTCACATCCTATCTCTGCCACTTACTCGCTGTGAGACCCTAGGCAAGTTTTCTCTTCTCTAAAAGGGGATAATAACGGTACCTCCCTCCAGGGTTATTGTGATGACTACATGAGTTAATCTGTAAAGCACTCCCTGTCCTTGCCCATGAACGCTTGCTAAACAGGCCTGTCCCTGATAGGAAAGCAATTTAAGGCCAATTAGAGATGGATGTTAATAAAAGACTCTTTTCTATAAGTAAAAATTTTGAACATTCATTCTCAGTTTGAGTCAGTGCAGGTTAATTACGCGGAGGCAGTGCCCTCAAGAATGTGGATGCAAATCCCAGCTCAGCATAGCCAACAGGAGTGTTGTTCTAGCTCCTCCCTCCCTCACTCGTCCCACTGCTGGTTGGCGTACTTCCCGGCCCCTGACTCTGGGCTCGGCCACGGGACTCGCTTTGGCCAAGGAGATGTTAGCCGGCCTGGTGCGAGCAGCGGCCTGAGATGTGCGCTGGCTTGCTGTCTTGCACGGCTGCCCTCGCCATGAGAATGTGCCCTTGCTTACTGGTCCAGGGACGATGACATTTTAGAGAGCCTTATGTAAATTATCTCCTTTAATTTCCACCACTATCCTAGGAGAGGGTCTTGTCATCCCAGTTTGCAGATCAAGAAACTCACGCCCCACTGGGGTCCCAGGACTTTTACCCCAATCACACCACTGGTTGGTGGCAGGGAGCCTGCACCCCCTGACCCCAGCACCTCTGGTCTCAGGGCAGGGCTTGGGATGTGAGCTTCCCCCGAGCTGGAGTTTCTCCTGGATCAGAACCCCCTGGCAAAACTTCATCCCCCCCAGTAGGCATGAGAGGTTCCAGAACAACAAAGGGGGTGCCCACATTTTCCTGCTCAGGCTGACTGGGGCATTGAGCCAGGTTCTCTCAGAAAGAAAACATTTGCCCCAACAAATCGAATTAAGTGGTTTGTGTCTGATGTGAAAGAGCAGCTCCTGACTGTGGCTGGGATATTTAGGTGTTGACAGTTGACGGAAGATAATTTCATCAGAAGAGGCCACAGCCTGTACAGATGCTGCCCCCAGGAGCCCTCAGATCTCCAGAGAGGAGAGGTGGTGCTTGTCTGCTGGCGGAGATGGAGAGAGGGGGGTGTGGAGAGGAATCCTGGGGTGGGGGAGTCTCCAGGGGTCAGGGGTCAGATTCCTCACCAGCCAGCTCGTCCCCCGAGGGTCCAGGAGTCCGATGAAACTCCCAGCCTTTGAGGTTGGCAATAGCGGGGAGGGGTTGGATAGGGTAGGGGCAGAGGGGACACTGAGGTAGGAAGTGGCTGAGAACAGAGACTCCACCGCCACTACCAACTGGCCCCATTCATCCCCACGTCGAGGAGGGTGGAGAGTTGAAGTGCTTCAAGGGAAAGTTACTTCTCATGTGAAAGTTGTTTCTCACGGGAACGTTCACGAGACCTGACGTGCCGCAGACTTTCATCCTGTTTCATTCTCATCATGACCCCGCAGGTAGGGACTGCCACTCCCATTGACTGATGGAAAACTGAGGCTCAGTGAATTAAATGACTTGACCGAGGTCACCCCGCCAAGCATCACATCCGGGCGTGTGTGACTTCAGAGCCGTGCTCTTTGGGGAAAATTTGATTCCATTCTTGTGTCTGCCCTGTCTATAGGCATAAAGCATATGTGGACCTCCTGGCCTGTCTTCTGTTGGGACTTGTTCATTAAAATTAATAAAATGCTACCTTACTTATCTGGCGTCAGGGAATGCGGTATTCTTCAAGTCAATTTGCTCGTGCTTACTGCTGGAAGCATTTTGATTTCTGTAATTGTCAGTGGTTTGAGGTGAAAATCACTCTTAAATACATGCCATCTGTTGTTGCCTCGTCAAGGAGCGTCCGAAACATAATTCCTCTTTTCTGGAGGACTCTGGAGCTACTGTGGAAGTTACTCTGCTGCAGTAACACAGATGCCCTCCTGAACCACTGAAGAGAACTGGGTTATTTACCCTGCACTGGATGGCCTGCATTTCTAGCTTTATTGGGTGGTTTGTAAGTCTTACCGCCACTGTCATATGATCATCCATGACTCCAGCTGCTGTCAAAAGCTCTCCACGCCTTCTACACTGCTGTGGACAAGGAGACAAGATGGCCAAACCTTTTAGGTGTGTATAAAACATGCATTGACAATTCGGGGCAATGGCTGATGGACCTACTGCAGTGACATTTTTGTGACATTTACAGCACCTATCATTGCTCCTCTGTGTCTTGTCTGCTTTCTTCCTGACTCTCATTTGTGTTGCTAAATGTATTCCATCCAGATAAGTGAAGATTTGCACATGATGTTGGAGTAACATAAGGAAAATCCATTGGCTGGAGGTGGGCAGAAAAAGAGTCCGTATATCAAAGGCTATTTAAGAAGCACACAGATGTAGTTAGCAGCTTTATGTGTAACAGCTACAAACTACAAACAGCCCAGATGTCCTTCAGTGGACGAACAGATAACCAAACTGTGGTACATCCACACTGTGGAATACTACGCAGCAATGAAAGGGAATGAATTATTGATACACACAACTTGGATGGATCACAAGAGCATTAGGCTGAGTGAAAAAAGCCCGTCCCTAAAAGGTTATATCTGATTCAATTTATGTGACACTCTCCAATGAGAAATTGATAGCGATGGAGAACAGTCCACCAGAACTCAGGTTGCAGGGGTGCTGTGACTGTAGAGGGGAGCATGAGGGAGCTCTTTGTGGTGAGGGAGTCATTCTGTGCCGTGACTGTGGTGGTGGCTACGTGAATCTATTCATGGGATAATATTTCATAGAACTAAACACCAAAAAAACGAAAGTGCATGTAAAAAGGAGTGAAATCTGAGTGAGGTCTGCAGTTTAGTGGATAGGAATGTACCAACGTCAACTTCCTGGTCTTGATAACTGTACTCTGGTTAAGTAAGACGTTATCATTGGAGGAAGCCGGGGGAGGGGTACATAGGAACTCTCTGTATCCTATTTTTGCAACTTCTACGTGAGTCTAAAATTATTTCAAAATAAAAAGTTAAATTTCCTTTCTTAAAAGCCTGTGTAAGAAGGCCAGTAGAAATTATTTCTGGATTATCCTGTGTTCTTAATTATCTCTACCATCTTTCCCTTCCTGTTGTGAGTTTTCCATTTATGTATAATGCTGCAATATAATTCCATATGCCTTTATGGCCTGTAAAATCATTTTTTTCTGAGTTCTCCTTTCTGGTTTTTTATTATTATTATAATTCTAAAAGTAATTATTATTCTTCAGGACTTTTTCTGAAGACTTTCATCTACCCAAACCAATGACCTAGATTTACAACATCTTTGAGACCAGAGGAGGCTGGAGTAGGGCGGGGGCCTGTAGGAATGGTGATGTTAGACTGTCACGATAACATTAGACTGACATTAGACTTAAGGACTTATCTGGATTTTTATTTTTACTATTGCTTCTCCAGTGCCTAGAACAGTCTCTGAAATGCTCAATAAATATTCGTTGAATGAATGGATGAATGTGGGCCCAGGGGTAAATGTCTATATGACCACAGGATATGCATGTGTCCTTTTCTTGGATACTACCAACTCTATTTGAATATTTGGAGATGGAATACAGTTTTATGGAGAGAAAGAGGGAAAGGGAGGGAGAAAGGGGAGGGGGGGGTCGTAGGGAGGGAGGAGGAGATGATATTTGCATATATTTGGATATAATGCTGAACGTTTCCTCAGGCTCTTCCCAGGCGACCCCTGCTCCCACTGATGGGCAGCAACCACTCTCTGATGTCTATCACTATGGATTCATTTTCGTCTTTCCTTGAACTTTATCTAAATGGAATCCTCCAGTAGGTACTCCTTCTTGTTTGGCTTTTGGGGCTCACCCTCATGTCTGTGAGATTCACCCACTTTGGGTACCAAGAGTTCGCTCCTTTTCATTGCCAAGGAGCATCCCATTGTATGGCTGTTCCACGATTTGCTTGTCCGTTCGCCTATGGATGGACATTTGTATCCAGTTTTGGGCTTTTATGAACAAAGCTGCTGTGAACATTAATGTGTAAGTCTGTCTGTGAGACATGTTTCATTTTTCTTGGGTGAATACCTAGGAGTGTGATTGCCAGTAAGTGTATGTTTAACTTGGTTAGAAGCCGCCAAACCCTTTTCCAAAGTTGTTGCACCATTTTACACTCCCACCAGAAGTTATGAGAGTTCCAGTTTCTCCACCTCTTTGCTCTCCCCATCATCAGAAATAGCCAGTTGTTACTGGAAGAGATTGTAGTTTCCTTCATTGGTCAGTGGATTCCCTCCTTCCTTCCTCTTGGCTGCAGCCATTTGCTCTGTGCCCCCAGATTCCAGGCTCTGGAGGGACAGTGAACGTGCCTGCTCCCTGAGCTCCAGGAGTCCACACTCTAGACAGCCTACAGGTGATTCCGTTCAGTGCCCACCCCTGATTTCATCAATGAGGAGATTGGGGCCCAGAGAGGGGAGGTGACTTGCCTAAGATTACCCAGCGAGAAGCAGGGCCAGTGCTGAAACTTAGATCCTTCTTATTGCCAACTCACGCTCCTTTCCAACACTGGAAATGTCTCTCTAGTTGTCTTTCTTTCCTTCTTCTGTCCTGGCCTCTCTGCCTTTGCTTCTGCTGTTCCCCTACAGCAGCGCCAATCCCCCGAGGGTCCCATCTGGGACCACCTGGCCGTTCTGAGGTTATTCCTTAAATTAACAAGTTCAGCTTTGAATCTTAGATATTCTAGAAGCCCCCACCCCCAACACACTCAACCCCAGAGTGGTGGGGAGGTCCCTGAGAGGCTTTGAAGTCCTCAGACCACACGAGCTCTCACTGAGGGCCCCCCAGTCACCTCCCGTGTGCCGGGCCCTGTGAGGATGCCCAGCACAAGTCCCTTCCACCCTGGGGACTCCAAGCAGCACAGGCACCTCCCTGCCTGCCCGGGGCCTGGCCTCTGGACACACTGCTCCCTCTGACTGCACCTCCCCCCGAAAACTGCTCAGTCATCTCCAAATTCCACCTCAAAACTTCGCTTCCTTAAGGAGCCCACCTGCCACCCCTTCCTCCTGGTCTAGGGAAGATCATGTCCCTCCTCTACTCTTGAGTCCGCCTTTCCCAGACTCACAAGTTGTTCCACTTGGACTGGTCAGAGGGGTACATGGGGGCAACGAGTTTCCTGAGAGCAGTCCCTTGGCTGGGTTGGGTGTGTGGCCCTTGGGGCACAGCACAGTCCACACACGTGGGTTTCTGGAAGAGGGTTCGTTTGCCTTTCACATCCATGTTGGAGGTCAGTGAAGTCTACGCCCACAAGATAAATGTGGTTATATGGCTCTTCCTCATGGTGGCGGGGGGTGGGGTGGGGGACAGGCCAGCATCTATTGGGCATTCATCATAAGTCATGCCCTTTAACTCATCTGCTCCTCACACATGTCCCGAGAGGTAGGCAATGTAGCCCAGGTCCACTGGCTGCCCAATCTCATTTTCCTGCCATCATACACCTTTTCCATGGAGAGGTTCCTTGCTCTGGGTTCATGATAGGAGAGTTGCTCAAACTGCGGTGCGTGGACCAAAATTAGTTGGAAATCTGTCTCTTCAGAGAAAAGGGCCAGCGTCCCCAGTGTCACTTTGGGTCATATGTCATGAACTGAGTCACACACAGTTATGGGGCTCTTTCCCAGGTGTTTCTGAGAAGAGAGCACCGGGGTCAGAAGGTGTTTTGCAGACCTGTCAGAGCTCGCTGAACATCAGCAATGAGGTGGGGGAGCCCAGACCTTTTCTGGGGATGGGGGCAGGGTGGGAGAGAAGGTGTGATCTGTGGGGACACCAGGATGTTTCATGGCGGGTGCTAAGAGGCATGCTCCTTCTCCAAGGTTTTGGTGAATCACCATTGCCACCTAGCTGGAATTTTGTCCAAAGTCAACTGCATTCTGGGAAAAGCACTTGCCAAATCCCTCTCAGGAGGAGGCTGGGAGCCGGCATGCCCCTCCGCCAAACCCGGTCTGCGATTTGCTTCAGAAACCGCCCTCTTGGGCCCCAAGGGTGCCTTCTGCCCCCAGACATCTGGCCAGGCCTCACTTCATTGGACAGATGAGGAGGCTATCCTAATTTCTTGTGGGTTAAAAGCCAGTTTTCCTGCATTGCATGGTCCTCTGAGTGACAGCTATGGCTTCAAGCAACTCTCTTGGCTGAAAAAGTCCTTCAAGACATGTGGCCCCTGAACTCTGTACACTCTCCAGAGCTGGATAATATTATGGTCACTTCTTTAAGGAATCATCTGAATTTTTAAACTGTAGGCATTGACCCAATAGTTGGTCATGGGATTAATTTAGTGGGTCACGCCCAGCACTAAATATGGTAGGTATCGAATCAGAAGGCATCACACGTGTATGAGCATGTTTCCTGAACCTTCTATTTAAGTTTGTGTGTGTATGTGTGTGTGTGTGTGCGTATGTGTGTGTGTGTGTGTGTCCAGGGTGTGGCAGAGGCAGCTGACTATCTGCCAGATCTGTGCTCCCCTCCCATAGAATAAGTGTATCCCTGGGGAGGGGTTGCCCTGCCAGGAATGACCATTCCCAGCCCCTCACTTCTGGGTAGACCCCTGGGTGACTTGCTCTCGCCAATGGAATGGGTCAAGGGGGCTGGGTCCCTGAATCACTGTGTGGAGGAGAGCCACCCACAGACCAGGAGACCTCGAGTTGCAGTTATGTGAGTGAGAAATGAACTTGTCTTGTGTGAAGCCACTGACATCTTGGGACCTGCGAATTATAGCACCTGACGTTATCCTGTGCAGTACACTGTAAAACGTATTTCTTAATGTGGGTTATGGTCAAAAAAGTTTGAAAACAGCACCTGATCTAATCTAACCCATTAATTTTTCAGATGGAGAGACCAAGTGGCAGAGACTGTGAGGGGCTCGTCAAGGACTCCTGAACGAGCTGGGATGGCGCCCTGCCTGAGCAGGAGGGTGAATGCCGAGAGGTCTGGGCGGCTTGTGCACCGCGGAATGCAGCAGAGCTGACCGCCGGGCTGCAGTCTCCCCGGCCCGTGCTCCTCCCACCCCCTGCACATGCCTCGGGATGGGTCTGACATTTGTGCTCTGCTACAGGGGTCCTCCGCCCACAGCTGGGGACAGGAAGGGTGACCTCCGCCTGGCCCCGCTGAACCAGCTCTCACCTGGCCCCTGCTCAGGCTCTGTGGTTAGCATCTCTGCCCGCACACCGACAGACTTTCTCTGTAAGTCTGAGTTTCTCTGAATCTCTGAGGCGCAGGATTCTGAGAAGCCCACGGCAGCTTGCACTGCAGTCAGAGCGCCGGGTGAAGCAGCTCACACACGCCCGGGAATGGCGCCTCCGTATTTTGCCACGCAGCGAGCTGGGGCCCTGGCGTGATGCTGACGACAGTGGAGGGAAACAGAGGCTGCTGCGATCATGCTGGCCTCGGTCCCGCGGACGGGCAGAACCTGCCACCCGCAGGTGCTGGAGGCCACCCCAAATCCTGCCGTTCAGCTGAGGGGGGAGGGGCAGGGCTGCAGGCAGCTGCTTGCACGTGCTGGCCAAGTGAGCCCAGGGCTTGTGCTTCCGCATCACCGAGCCCCACGGGGTTACTGTGAGTGTGAGTGAATGCAAGTGGCAGCCGGGCACAGTGCCTGGCATGGAACAGACTGGATTCCACTTGCAAAGAGCCCTTAGAGGTGGCCAAGCTTGGCGTTCCCCCCTCCATTTTGCAGATGGGGAAAGGAGGCTCGCAGAGCTTACTTGTCATGTTCACAGGCCTCTCTCAATTGGCTAAGAGTGGGCTGGGGCCCTGGCATCTTGAGGGTTGAGTGCGACAGGCAGGACCGGGGCACTGGTGTCTGATGGGCCCCACAATCTCTGAATCAGTGAACTGGGGTTGGCTAGGACTGACACAGGCGCCATCTCTGCCCAGTCTGTCAGAGCCGGCTCTGGCTCTTTCCCTAGGGGTGATGTTTGTGAGAATGAAAGCAAAGAATGACAAAGAGGCTTGGGAAAAATGTGGGACAGGTGGGTCTCAAAATCTGGGGAGTGAAGGGGCTTTCCCAGCCTCCTCTATCTACTGCACAGGCTCGCAGGGTTACCTACTCATCTCCTTCCTCTCCACACTCCGCTGCTGGGTCATCACTCATATTCCAGTGGGCCGAGCTCAGTCACTGCAAGGAGGTGGGGAGATGTGGTTGAGCTGTGTCCCGGCCCCGGGGGAGGGAACTGGACTTCCTGAGGAGTTTCTGCCATATCATCTCATCCGAAATGATCTCCTCCACTCATTTACGAGGCAATGCGTTGAATAAGAAGGCATTGGGGATCTTGTCTATCTTGTTCACTGCATGTCTCCAGCCTCTAGAACATAGTAAGTGCTCAATAAATATGGGTGAATGAATAGGTGAAGCTCAGGCCCTCTTTTCAAGAAGGGAAATTCTGGATGGGGAAGGCTGGGAAAGATGTATGGCCCCAAGATGAGGGAGTTCATTGGAGATGAGTCCCGCTGATCAGAGCACCAGGGAAAGGTGTCCATTGCTGCATCACCACCTGCCCCAAAAGTTAGTGCCTTAAAACAGCAACAGTCATTTTGTTTGCTCACAATTCTGTGATTTGTGAAAGGTTCAGCAGGTACACCTTGTCTCTGTGCCACATGGTGTCAACTGGGGCCAAAGGATCCACTTCAAGATGGCTCACTCTCAGTTGGCATTGGCTGTTGGTTTCACATAGGCCTCTCCACAGGGCTGCTTGGGTTTCTTTGCAGCATGGTGACTGGGTTCCAGGAGTGAGTGTACCAGAGACAGGAAGCAGAAGCTGCCTGTTTCTTAAGCTCTGGGCCCAGACACTAGCATTGCACCATGTCCTGCATATTCTACTGGGTAAGAAGTCACAGAGCCAAGATTCAAGGGGCTCTTGATGGGAGGAGTGTCACAGAGTCTTGCGGGCATGCTTTAAAACCACAGAAGGCTTGCTGGAGGAGAGGAGTGAGCAGCTACAAAGGTTTGGATGGCACCTCTAAGCTCTCCAGTATGGCTGGAGCAGCCTTACTCTACCACTGCATGGCCACGGCCTCGTTCTGGCTACCCTGAAGAAAACTCCAGTCAATGGGCGTGGCAGATTGTATTCTCTGAAAGTGGCCCTAGCAATACTTCCAGTCTCACATGTGCTTCTAGAACATTGCCCACTGCATCAAAAGCTGGAATCTGTTTCCCCTCCTCTTGAAGCTGGGTGGGCTTGTGACCACCTCAAATTGAATAGAATGTGGCAGAAGTGATGCTGCATGACGTCTGAGGCTGTCAGAAAAGGTGATATGGCTTCCACCTGGCTCACTCACTCTCAATCTCTCTCTCTCTCTCTTTCTCCAGACACTTGCTCTTGGAACCCAAGCACCTTGCAGCAAGGAAGCCCAGGCCACCTGTAGGTGTCCCAGCTGACAGCCTAAGCTAAGGTCTCAGCATCAACCAGCAGACATCTAAGTGACCCAACCTTCAGAAGATTCCAGCCCCCAGCCTTTGAATCTTCCATCGGTGGCCCCAGACATCAGAGGCACCAGGGACCAACCACCCCCACCATGTTGTGTGTGCATTCCTGATCCACACAACCCATGAGCATAATAAACGGTGGCTTTATGCCACCGTGTTTTGGGTAATTTGTTATGTATCCATAGTAACTGGCACAGTGGGCAAAGTGAAATTTGATGATGGGCCCTCCAGAAAGCAGTTCCATGGGCAAGAGGAGTCTGGTGGAATCTCACAGAGAAGTCTGGCCTTGAAGCTGGCGTTCACCAGGTATAAACTGGAGAGCCAGGAGAGGTGTTTTGGACAGAGGAAACAGCAAATGGGACGCTTCGAGCTAGGAAAGGGCCCAGCAGGAGGAAGGCCAGTGGGGCTGCAGCACAGGCCTGTGGGGTGGAGGTGGGAGGTGCAAGGAGTCACCCTTCATCCTGAGGGCTCGGAGAAGGACTTTTGGTCAGATCTGTTTCCAGGTGAGGAGGTGAGAGGGATAGTCAAAGGAGCAAGGCCACTGGCCAGGCCCAGCAAATGAGGATGAGGCCTTCGCTGTGTTGGGGAGTGGAGAAGAGGGCCTGACCAAGCTGTGGCCTGGACCAGGACGGGAGGCTGTGTAGGGATCAGTGGCACCTGGCTTGGACAGCTGGATGGATGCAGGACCAGGGCCAGAAGTGGAGGGGACAGGAGGTGGGGACACCTGTGTTGAGGGCCAAGGATGTCATTGGAAGGGCAGTGGACAATGCTCTCCTCTTTAGGGCATGGCCTTTGCTGCCTGTTCTTCCCGTGGGAGGACCCCCTAGAAGGTGACATCCACTGCAGCCCCTTCACCCCTTCAGTTATACCTGTGACGTAGCCCTTGATTCCTCCGAATCTGAGACATGGGAGGGTTCCTGCTGCCAGGCTGCTTCCTCAACTACAGCTGGGATGATGTCAGCCCTCGGGAGCCGTCCAGGGGATCCCCAAGCTGGGTACACTTTCTGGCTAGAACTGAATGATGCAACAGCATTGAGTCCTTAGGGAGGGGCCAGCCCCCCATTACAGCACGTGTCTGTGGGGAAATGCAACCTGCTTAGCTGCTGTTAGTCCACCCGTCAACTCAGATTCTAGCATTTACGGAGCAGGAAGTGGTGTGGCCCCTCGCTCACCACAGAGGGGAGGATGGCTGACTCACACCGGGCCGGCTCACCAGTCTCACCCCTGAGCCTTCTGGAACCTCCCAGGCTGGAGGGAGGACTTCCTTAGTATTTACACCTTTTTCTGTGTTTCTAGTAGAGTAACATGTCTCTGCCTCCCTTTCCTGGCAATTTGAGAGGCATTGTGTGTCCCCAGCACCCGTGTTGCCTCATCCTTTGAGGGTGTTCAGTCGAGTCTATTGAAGGAACAAATTGAATTCATTCTGTTGAATGAATTCTCTGGGTAGCGTCACACATCTGTTTCCAGGGCCTGTCACCTTTCTGTGAGAACCATCCCTTCTCATCAACAGATGTGCCTCTCAGAGTTCAGAAATTTCTGGTGACACATACACATCCTTAAAAGGCTAAGAATGCTGTGACAGGGGCAAGTTACAAAATAAAAATGAAGCTGTCAGTAGCTCCTTTAACAGGCATTATCAGCCGTGGGTAATGCTCACTTGTAGGAGGAACTGGCAACTTGGTGGGCCTGGGAGCAAGAACTCACAGAGGGCTGCCCCGGCCCTGGATGGGACTGGTGCAACTGTCCCTCTGCCGACCACAGAAGCGAGGGAAGGTGCCTCTCTGCACAGCCCGCATCTGCGAGAACTCTGGAGCACCTGGGTACCCTGCAGGCTCTTCCCGCTCGCCCAGCAGCCTGGGCTGGGGGTGAGCCAGGGACACTGCTTCTGCCTGAAGAGGTCAGGAAGGAAGGGTGTTAGTGCAAGTTCCCCTAGAAGCCGGGCCTGGGAAGCTTCAAGAGCAGCGCGTTTATGTGGGAGAAGGAAACCCCAGTAGTGGAGCAGGGAAGGGAGTCAGGAGAGGGAGGGCAGTCAGCAGCTGGACGTCCCCCTGCGGGAAGCCACCCACCCTCACCTCTCCTTGGCCTTCGGCTGAGAGCTGCTCCCAGATGGTGTAATTCCCTCGCACTTTCCGGCAGGCAGCTTTCCGGGGCTGGGAAAAGCACCCCGGTAAAGGATGCAGGCGGGGCAGGAGGACGGTCCAGCAGCCCTGAAGTGGTCTTCCCGGGGGGCACCTGCTGCACAGGGTCTCTGCTCCTGGCGGCCAGTGGGGGGTGCCAGTGTGTGTGTGGTGGCCACTGGTCAGGGGTCACCGTCGCCAGCATGAGAAGTGTGCCAGGCCCTCCAACCTTTTGATGGCAAAACCTGTGGTTGATCAAGTCTCTTGGAGGGATGGTGGTGTGACCCACGGGAGGGAAAGCCCCTTGTTGCCTGGGCCTGGGACAGAGGCCTAGGCTAGGGATGGGCCCAAGCACAAAATCTAGGGTGCCGCTGGCCTCACGGCTCTACCTAAGCTATAGAGACCCCCCAACCTGTCCTAGTTCCTAGCTTCAGACTTGGAGTGCACTCCCCTCCCACGCCCACCCCGTGGCCTCTTCACCAAACTCCCCACTGGGTGTGAGGCCACCAGGCAAACTTGGCGCTGAGGGGAGAAAGTGGGGTGCTGGTGGCAAGCCATTGGGGCCACCCCCAAATGGCCTCTTGGACCAGCGGGCTGAGCAGGGCTGCCTCCGGTGGGCCCCTGGGGTTGATGCAGCCCCGGGAGCAGATGGCCAGGCCTCCGGGAAGCTGCTGGGGCCCTCGCTGTCAACAGAAGGGGTGGGACTATATGCCCTCTGGGGGTTCCTTTAGAATTAAGCATCACGTTTGAAACTGTCCTGCATTTCACCAGGTGGCCGGCTCTGTTCTAAGTGCTTTACATGTGTTGTCCTGTTCGATCCCCACCGCACCCTGTGAAGTAGGTGACTACCACTAGCCCCAGTTTGCAGATAAAGAAACTGAGGCCCCAGAGGTTAAGCAACTTGCCCAAACTGGAGAGGAAGGGAAGGGCCGAGTTAGGTGAGAGCCCTGGGTCAGGCCTGAGTCCCAGCTGCCCCGTGCAGCGGCGTGTGTGAGGCTGGGCTGGGGGCACAGCCTACCATGCACGCCCCGCCTGGCCGTGCCCTGGGTGGTGGGGCTCCTCGGGGTCAGGCCTGGTCAGCACCTTGGGCCCCTGCCCCCGGCCTGGAACGAGTCAAGCTACATTCTCAGTTTGACATTAGTTTTTTATTTTAACCATATTGAATGTGATCACTTTGTCAAAAGGATAAGTCATTTCTTAAATCAATGTGAGTTACAGCATAAAGATGAATGAGAAAAAAGCGACAGGAGATAAATGGCAGAACTGAGTATCCCGTGAATCAACTGAACTGTGCCATTGTGAGAAAATTATGATGACAACTTTTACATCAAAGTGGTCTCAAGCCTGTTTACAGGAACTTTATATTTCTTTTCAACACTATAAAAAGAGAGCTTTTGAAAGTAACACTGAGGAAGCGGTTCGGGCCCGTGGGAAGGAAGCCCTGCCGGCTGCCACCGGCAGTTCATCCCGGCCTCCTCTCCCCGCCGCCGCCTCCCCATGCCCCGGCTCTGGACACACGGGGGGCGGAGGCCAGGTGTGCATCTGCGGGGTGGGAGCGACGGATGGCCAGGGGCTCCACAGGACGGCCACTCAGAGCGCAGGGACATAAGTCCTCCACACACTCCGGTTCTGCAATGACCCCTGGGGGCAGCTTCTTAAAGAAACAATAAAATAAAATAAGACCGCTAAATTTGGGTCAACTCTGGCAGGTTATTATTAGAAGACAGTTTTGTATTTGTTCGTGGTCTCTGATGCAGCGGAGGAGCATTCTTGTTAGTGGCGGGCAATCAAACCCCGAAAGACCCACGCCGAGATTCAGCTCAGTCACAAGCGGAGAAGGCCAATCGCAGGGGGGCCGTGGCTTATGTGTAGCCACATTCATTCTGCGGGGATATGATTTCTTACCAGACTGCAGTTAGCAGTGAGCATGAGCAGGAGGTCATCTTTGGAAGAGTAATCAGCATAATTAAACGTTTAAAGTGTTATATGACCCCTTGGCATACACACAAGATAAGGCAAAGTCATAATGACTTTGTTTCTCTAACCTGTCACTCTCATATATAAGGTACAGAGATAAATTTTAACTCAAATTTCCAAACCGATCAGAGAGGAATGAATGAAACACAGGGACATGTATAAAAAAGTAGGTGACAATGAGAATTAATCTAAGATTTATGTATATAAAATATATTTAACTGCTAATAATCAAAACATGAGAGGGTTCCACTGATTACATTTGTTAAAGAAAAAAAGTTTCATATATTCAGGATTTAAAAAATGTGTAATTAAACATAAGTACCTGATGATAAAAAAGGAAGGAACATATATTCTTGGATAGCACTGTAACTAATAAAAATGCAAACAACGTTCAACTATGAAGAATAAAAACAAGTCACTTAAAAAAGATAAGACAGTAACAATTCTCACTCATGAACCTTTGGGAATTTGAGGGTGGCACTGCCTGTACCCCACTCCCCCCTCGTGTGTTTCTCTTCTCTGAGGAGGGAACAGCTTGTCGGGGGCCACAGAAGCAACCCGAGTGACCTCACTGGTTCTCACGTGGCACCAACACGGAAGCACAGGATGCAGGACCCACGTGAGCGTGCGGGCAGGGCTGGGAGTTTTCAGCGACTGTTCAACGCCCAGCCAACTGAGGGAACTAGCCTGGCGCCTTGTCGGTGTGGTGGGTGTCTGGGCTATTGTGTGGCCAGTGACACTCGGCTATCATGACTCTAGCTCTCAGGGCCAAAGAGATGCTGAAAGTGAGCAGACGACTGTGGCCCAGCAGCCAGGGGACAGCCAGCTCGTGGTCCTTTCCAGTCTCTGTCCTAGAACCCCCGCAAAGACAGGGCCACACTTCTTACCTTAGAACAGAAACCATCAGCACCTTGCCAGGCCAGGTACTTTGAGAGAAAGTAATGGCAACCCCTGTGCAGTTGCAAGGCCACTCACTATATGGGGACATTGGGAGCTTAGGAAGTGTCGTCAAGGGAACATGTACTCGGCAGCAACTTACTCAGTGAGTCACACCCATAGGGTGCTGAGCGACCACTCAGAATCAGAGCCAGAGAGCTAATCAGTGCATCTCTGAGTAATCGTGGAGGCCAAACAACCCTGTTATCTGAGCAAAACCAGAGTTTCCACCTTACATGCCGATGTGTTGGGAGGAGATTTCCCTGCTCGAGTTTAAGAACAAACTGTAGAGCTAACTCGAACCCTCTCTGCAGTAGCTGACTCTCGAGTCGTCACTATCTCCGTGGAGAGCAAGTGGGAAATCATGTCATTACCACACGTGTCTATAGAGAAACACATGAGCAGCGGTGGGAGGGACGTCAACGGTGTCTATTCTTTCATACTTAGCTTTTTGCTTGTTGCCACAAAGCTTCCACTGCCCAGGATGGCCTTGCCATCCTCAGAGAAGCCCAAAGAAGCAGTCAGCCCAGGGCAAGGGCGGCTCCTCCTTGACGGAGGTCACCATGTCCATCCTGTTAGAATTCCTACTCAGGCAAAGGAGAGAAGTGTCCTTTTCATGGCCCTTCTCCTTAAGGAGAGAAACAGCTCATGTGACGCTTTGTGCCCATCATGGTTCCCTAAGTTGCAACTGACAAGGGGAATCTCTGTTCTATGCTGACACCCAGGAAGGCACCGAACGTCAGACCCGGGCCTGTCCTGTCCTGGAGCCTGGGACGCACAACTGAGCCCAGGCCTGCAGCTCCGACACTTGGCTCCCAGCAAGGGAAGGGCTGCACAGAATCCTGCATCCTCCTGGCATCTGGAATGTTCTCTAGGAAGCCCTGCTCCCCCAGAAGGGACTCCAGGTCTAATTCCCTATTACTGCTACCTTAAGGCCAATGGGCTATCCTGACTCTGGATGGGAATGAGCTTGGGTTTTTCCCTTTACTCTTAAGTTAACAGGTGACTACAGCCCCAAAACTACAGAAACTTTCCCCAAAAACTGACTGTCTGAAAGGTGTTCATCCCACAAAGTCAGGGTCATATTTTCCAATTCAAGGAATAATATTCTTACAACTTTTGAAATCAGTGCAGCAAAGATTTGCTTAAAGTGATGTGTTTTCTGGCTGTGAAAGATAATGTGAAATACAACTGTTTAAGGAAGGACCAGAGTCGATCTGGCCTGAGGCTGCATTCTTCAACAAATGAAAAAATCTAAACCACAGCACACCAAAGTATGATTCCTAAGTTTAGACCCTGTCTCTAAAGATCATTGTAATTTTCTGAGATGTCAGTAATGGGTTTTTTCCAGCACTGGAATCCACTAGTTCTAGTCCATTCTGTTGCATTTGGCTCTGCTGTATGGCTTCCCAAGGGAGGAATGAAATAGGCTGAGATAGAGATTTCCAGAGAGAAAGTTTTCTTGATATCAATTTTCCTATGCCTGATGCTCTGAGGGAGGGAAGATTTGAAACCAACTCTTCTTCCTTCTTCTAGATATAACTGTTGGAGTTGCCACACCTGTCTAGTTGGGGAGGAGAGCACAGAGGAAGAGTGATTTTACTCGTGGTTTGGTCTTTCTTGACAGTGAGTGTGACACAGTACTTAACCCAGCTCTAGCTTGGGTAAGGGTGGGTGGGGTGGGGTTGGGCCCATGAAGCGCCCCCTGCATTTTGGTGAACATCAGTCTGTGTGCTTTGGGGCCTGATCTGCTTCCCTCTCAAGGGTTCCAGTGGGCTGCACCAATGCCACATGCGTGCTGAGAAAGAAGTGTTGGTTCCAGAGGGGCCTCCACTGGGGGAGCCTCAGCCTGGCCCTGGGGCTGCTGAGGCGGGCGGCCGGGTCCCCATGAGGCAGACCTGGGGCACTGTGGTCAGATGTCCAGGGGGCTCACAATAGTGAAGCCAGAGTCCTTACTGTTGTTGCTGCTGTCGTCATCGGGGCTGGAGCTAGGATTGCTGGAGGAAGCTGAGGGTGGGCCCATCAGCGGGTCGGAGAACACCAGAGGGTAGCGGGTCGGGGCCTCGCTTTTCCCAGATGTGCTTCTGAGGGTGCGAAGAGGCTGGGCTTGGCCCGCGAAGGACGCCCTGGTGCTGCCCCCCTCGTCGTCTTTGGAAACCAGGATGAAGTCGTCTGAGATCCCTCTGTCTGTGCGCCCCAGCGCTTCTGAAGAGGCCTGTAAGGTACAATCAGAAGTGTAGGTGGATGAGAGAAGAAACAGCGAGTGGAGGCCCTGTGAGCTGGGGAGCGCACCATGGAAATCTAGGCCACCTCGCCCTATGCTCTTCCTTGGAAAGACGCAGTATTTGGTCCTGCTTCCCTGAAGCCCAGGCCTTTCCCAGTGGAGCAGGGCCAGCCCCTCCGAAGCTGAATGCTGGCTTCCCAGAGAACAGAGTCAACCTCCTTCTTGGGCAGTTGTTGAGAGAGGCCAGCTCAGGGGCCGGCCAGCAGGCTGGAGACAGAATCCTTATCAGCTCCACGTGGCACCCTGCCATGTAAGTCACTCCTGCTCCTAGGGCTTGAACTCTCTCCTCTATGAAATGGGGATGAGGACAGCGTGTGGTCACCATGCAGGGACATGATGTGCACGACGTGAATCCTGTAGGACTGGCTCCCTAACATAAGCCTCAGATCCGGAGTGATTTTCCTACCTGCTTAAAGGATAGCTTTAGGACGCCCCAGTGTATTTCATCTCATCTATATCTCATAGCTGGCTCATGCTGGGTATGCACTTGGGGGTCCCCTGGGACAGTGGTGGTAACTGGTAGGTTCTACAAACACGAACACCAGGAACGGTCATTGCAAAGTATACAGCAAAAAGTATGGAGACAGCAATTGTTTTACTCTACAATTATTTTCCTTTCTAAGCAATTGTGAGTAGCATTTTGATTTTTAACTAAAGAAGCTGACATCCATGAACTGGTAAAGGTTTCAGGTTAAGATCAGAGAAACTCCTGCCTCCCCTGCGATGGAAGTAAAGCCACAGTCTGACCAAGGATGTTCCAACACCAGCCTGGCAGAAAGGGCACTTTACCCAGTGCTGTAAGCCGGGGTAATGCGGCACCTGCTCCCCACCCACCTGCCTACCCTCCCCCCAGCGTGGGTGGGACGGGTGCAGGGTCTGAAGTCTAATGAGATGTACAGAGTCCCTTGGCTGGAAGTGCCCCCCGGGTCCTCTGGGCTCCAGACTGGCATGGCTGAGGTCACCTGCGGGTTGTAGGCAGAGCCTGGACAGGTAGTGGGCAACACTTCTAAGGGAAATCCGGGCCTGACTGACAGGCCCTCTCTGAATCTCATGTTCGCCTTCGTGACAGGGGAGGGGGACAAGTGGCCAGTGGCTAATAGTGGCTTAGGTGCCTCCACCCTTCAAGAATTCGTCTGCCTTTAAGATATTTAATTGGAGAACAGAAACAGAATTTGCCTTTAAGATCAAAGTGCTGAAACAACAGGCCTTGAGGTTCTTCATTTCAAGTTTTAAAGCTGTTTACATTCTATCAACACATTAATTCTTACAAAACTGAAGAGATACGCAGCACATAACCCTCTGTTAGAAGGGGATGTGAGCACAAATGGCACTAGAGCAGTTTGGGAGAGAAAGACTGTCCTTTTCATCCCCTTTGCTGTCCCTCTGTAAGGGGCACCTTGTCAGGGCTGAGTTGCCTTTGGGGAGGTTAGAAGGGACATCTGAGTGGGGCTTGTCTTCTCACACATATGCACATGGGTGCTGTTTTTAAAGTGGTGTCTCTACTACAGAAATACCATGATAACCTATTCTCCTTCAGCTTATAGTGAAGATATTAGCAAGACTTTGAAGAGGAGAAATATATTACAAAACCTGAGGCTAGAAGTAAAGATGGTTCCTGCCATCACTAATTTTCTGGCGTGTTTCTGGAAAAGTAGTGAAGGAAGTCAAGTTATAAATTGTGAGTAACAGCCCCGCCCCCCAAATTCCCAGATAATTCCCATGGCCTGGCTTAGACAAAGCACGTTAGAGCAGACAGAGCCTCAGCAACCATCTTCTTTTATTATCCCCCAACCTTTATATCAAGAAATGAAGCCCAGATTGGAGGCCTGGTGGCTTGGCCAATGTCACAAAGCAAAGACCCTATTCCTCTGGACTCCCACCTAGAACTCTTCTAGAAACAAAGATGCCTTCTTTCAGGATTTCCATAGCAGTGTGAGCTATTACCTGGTGCCATTTATATCATTTACAGAAACTTTGTAAATTCCTAGGTCAATCCTCCATTTTTGCCAAACACAGGCATGTACTGCACGATTAAAAAAGTTTGTCAACCTGTCAGTCCTGCCTAAAACTGGCCAGGACCACCGCAGTATACACCCCCACCGCCATCCCCACCCTGCTTCATTTCTTAGCTTGGGTTTAGGATCATGGTGAGGCAGGTGAGCCCAACTACAGACCAGTGCTTTCAACAGAAATCTTCCATGATGATGGAAAGGCTCTCCCTCCGTGCTGGCAGCACAGCAGCCCCTAGCCACATGCAGATACCGAGCACTTGAAAGGTGGCTAGTGTGACTGAGGAACTGAATTTTTAACTTTTAATTCTATTTAATCGTAATGAATTTAAATTTGATTTTAAATAGACAAGTGTGGCTAGCGGCTACTGTTCTAGACGATGCAGCTATAGACCATTCAGGTAAAAACATGCGCCCCAAGTACCAGTGAGGCAGGTGACATTGGCTGCTTGACTGACAAACCCAGGGTCCTACGAAGTCCTGCCTTCTACTGTGGTAGATTTGAGTGAAGCTCATCAAAACCTTCCCGAAAGAGTGTGTGAAGGACAGACTCTGGATGGGAGGGACAGAATGTGGCTCTTTTCACTCCACAAAATACAATTTCACATCTGCTGTCTTCAGAGCTGGAGATAAGGTTTGTAATCAAATGGGAAGAACAATATTAGCCGCCTCTCCACCACCGCTCCCCAGCAGGGAGCGGGGCACGGGCATTCCCACAAAGGAAGAGCCTTCTGAAGGTCCTGATGGGGAAGGGCATTGGCAGGAGGGCCCTGAGCCATCTGCCTCAAGGCAGGTGAGCCTGGTCCTCTGCACCATCCTTTAGACATGCTTCAGTGATTAGCCAAGAAAGCACAGACAATCCATTGCTAAGTTAGGAATGAGCTGTGGCACAACCTGCCACAGACCCAAAACCTGGTGATTACATCTCCAGAAAACGTCGCAAAAGCCTGCCTAGCACTGCTCCCCCAGCCTCTGGCCCCACTGAACTGGAAGCTCTTGAGAGCAGGGGCTACATTCCATAACTCTGGACACCTGGTCCCTGGCACAGCAGGACCTCAACTCACATTTGGAAGGAAGCAGGGAAAAAGCCTTCAGAACTCCCACTTGGCCACTAGGCACGCATGTTCCTGTCCGCAGCCAGCACCCCTGCCCCTTCCCCACAAGCAGTGGGAAAGTAAAGCCAGCCAGCTCCAAGCCCTGATGGCAGCCCCAAGGCTTGCGACGAGTGTTCCTGAAGGAAGAAGGTGGGTCAGGGCTTCCCGCCTGGTGGCCCCTTTACCATCTACTCCAGATCACTGGGCGCTGCCGCGGACGGCCCCACACACTTGGCTTGTCTGGGTGACCTTCTTGCATCTGGGATTTCTCTTGCCTCCTCCTCCAAAGGCGAGAGGGGAGCACTGCTTCCCGATTTCCCCCTTCCTCAGAGGAAACCTTGTTCAAGAATACTGGCTTCTTATAAATTGCTGACACCCTTGGGGAAGGGGCCCTGGCAGGGAATGAGCAGAGAAGAGAAGCCCTTCTATTTTCCCTTTTCCCACTTGTCTTCTTTCTCACTTAACTCTACAGAGGAAGAGAGAAGCAGAGAAGGCTGCAGTGGGGTCTGCAGGCCTAGGAGGGGCTGACTACGTTTCAGAAGCACGTACAGAGGCGAACATTCTCCTGGATGCAGCACAGGACCGTGGCCCTGCAGACAAGGGCATATCCTCTTTCATCTCACGTCTATCTCGTAGCTGGCTCATCCTGAGTATGCACGTGGGGGTCCACTGGGGCTGCAGTGGTAACAGGTAAGTTCTTACAAATATGAAAACCGGGAACGACAATTGTAAAGTATAATCAAGAAGTTTTAAATTTAGAAAATTCATTAGTGTTTTTGAAAGGTCTTTTTCTGTAGTATTTTTACAAATTCAACTAAAAAAAATCATGTGATGTTTTAAATGAAATTGTCAATTAAAAATGGTTGGGGGGGTGAGCCTAAGCCCAACAATATTTGAACAAATAAGTGATTACTGAAAAATTAAACACTGGTGCAGGGAAAGAGAATCTGGAGGAACTAACCAAATTAAACTTGCAATGTTACTGTTGTCTCATGTGGCTAAAAATGCAGACTCAAAATGCTCTGTGAAAACTTCCTCTACAGCTGGACGACGTTACCCACACAGGCTCCTGTGCTCCTCTTGAAGAGTATTCTTCAAACTGGAAAAGTCTGCATTCTAAAATGTCATTTTGTTTTTTTAAAATCATAAAAATTAAATAATTTACAAGCATCTGGATGCTGGTTTTTGAGAAAGTGACTTGGATGAGATTTTGCTAATGTTCACTTTCAAGATGAAACTTCGTAAGCCATTTAAAAAGAATATTACTAGGAATTTTTGGTCCAATCAGATAAGGCACCGTGAGGCGGCATGGAGGGGCGGGAGCAGTGTCACTGGATTGGGACCCAGGTTCTGAAAACGGAACATCTGGCGACCCCATGCGCCTCTTTGGCCTTCGTTTCCTCACCAGTAAACGAGCAGGCAGGACTAAGCGCGTGAGGCGTTTCTTAGATCCTTTCTAACTGGAAAATTCTGTGATTCTATGTTAGAATAAATTATACACAACGTCAACATCTGAGAATAGGGGTCAGCAAACTATGGCCTCTGGGCCAAATCTGGCCTGTGGCCTGATTTTGTACGGCCCTCAAGCTGAGAATGGCTTACACATTTTTGAAGGGCTGTAAAAACAAACAGACAAACAGAAACACCAAATACAAAAACAAATATGTGACAGAGCCATATGCGGCCTGCAAATCCTAAAATATTTACTATCTGGCCCTTTACAGAAAAAGTTTGCTGACCTCTCTGCCTTAGAGGATGGAGGTTAATGAGAAGTCTTTCCCCTTGAAGGTAAAAAAGATTCCAGCCAAGTGAAATACACTCAAGACAGCATTAGGAAAGCATGGACAGTACTTCCTGTGCCAAAGAGGAATGCAGGCATCAGCTGGAGGCAACTGACCAATAACAGAGGCAGAGATCGGGCTTTCTAATGCCACACAGTGGGACTGGCAGGAGGTTCAGGCCAAAGCTTCTGCATACAGGTGTGCAGGTTGTGCACTGCACAACTCTAGGAAACACTAGTCTAATTATTATCATTGTGAATGGCGCCCCCTAGGGCACTGAAGTATACAATCTGCACAGCTATATACAGCATCCCTGGCTCAGGCCACTTGTGGTATTTTACAGTTGAACTTCACACGTGGTAATTTTAAGCAACTTTGGTAAGGTTTTTTATTATTCAGAACTTTGAAGAATTACGTGAATGCGCCGCCATCCAGTTAATGTGACACTGTTCATCAGAGCTCCTGTACCTGCTTGGCGGCCCCAGGCATTTGAGCACTCTGGCCCTGGCCTTGGCCCTGGCCACTGGAGCAGTAGTGGTCATCTGAGATGGTGATCTGCTCGTTCTCCTCGGCCTCCAGCTGGCTCTGGTTGAAACGCAGGGAACCTTTCAGAATGTCTTTGATCTGTTTTCAAAGAAGAAGAAAATAAACAAAAAAGATGAATGAGTTTGTTTTTAAATGCTAGCTAAACCTCTAAAACATTTAAACTAGACTTGTCATTGACCATTTTTTAATAGTATGGATATGAATATATCACCATACAAAAGAAATTTAAAAAGTCCAACTCTATCAAAGTCATTGACTTATTAACGACTAAGGAAAATTTCAGAGTCTTAATGGCCAGGTTCTCACAGGGTCGGACATGGGTGTCACATCCTTGGAAGTTATCTAAAGCAGGAAGCACCGTCTGCCTGCACACCCAGCCCCGCTGAGCAGCCCTTGGCTATTCAAGTGGCTCCACTCCAGCTGAGCTGTTAATAACACAGGCGGACATCTGAGAGCAGCACACTCTTTTCGCTGACATTTACATTCCATTTAGGAATGGAACCCTCTTTGAGGGTGAATCAGTGTGGCCCTTGAGGCTCTGAGGCCTGCTGTAGGTAGTGATTATGACTTGTGCTCCAAGGACATGTGTATATTGATGGATGAACGACTGAACGTGATGGTGGACTACACCACACCAACTTTAAGTGAGGAACAAACAAAATAGGTTTGGTAAGAGGAAGGGGCAGGGGTGGGAAATGGAAAACCAGTTGGGGCTGCAAGCTAATCAGATATAATCACCAGAAGGATCAAGGGGTGTGAGGAGCTGAGGATTCAGGAGGGGCTCTGTCTGGGAGGAAATGAGGGGCTAGGGGGACACTGGCTCTGATATTGTGGTATGCCATGCCCCAGGGTGCCCTCCCCAACACTAAAAGGGTGGCCCGTGGGACACAAAGTCAGATCAATGGACATACCTGTTTTAATCCTGCCAGGGAAACCAGAATTTGATCTTCTTTTTCCAAATTTTCTTGTAATATCACATCTTGAATATTCACTGAAAATAGATGATATTTTTTTTAAATTGAAGTATAGTCGACAGTACAATATCATGTTAGTTAAGTGTCCAACAGTGATTCAATATTTATGTACATTATGAAATGATCACCACGATAAGTCTAGTTACCATCTGTCACCATACAAAGTTCTTACAATATTATTGACTATATTCCCTATGCTGTGTATTACACCCCTCTGACTACTTATTTTATAACTGGAAGTCTGTACCTCTAGAATGACATTTTATAACTAATGCTCTGAGTATAACTTACCTGCTGCCGTACCATAACTTCAGACAAACTCGGGAATTTTTCTGCCAAACTTCACAGCAACTATTCCCACTAAGGATGGTGTGCCAAACTGCAGATGGGGCCGGCGCCGGGCAGAGCAGAGGGAGCGCTGAGCCTGGTAGGCACGGCCTTCCCACCAACAGTCCACGAATGCGTTCTTACAGTGACTGACGTGTCTGCACTTCCGCAGAGACCAGGGCGCCTTTTGCTGACCCACGATGTGGTGGACAGCCTAGAACATTCATCCAACCTCTAGGCGGAAGGCTTTCAGACTGGGCTTCCTACACTGCCTCACAGTTCACTGATGTCAACTCACCTCTCTCTCTAAAGACCAGCTCTTCCCAGGTGACTGAAATTAATAAAAACACCATCTTTAAGGAATTAAACAGTAAAGCATGTTGTAGATTCAACATAATGGCAAAAATAAAGGCCCTACAGGTTGCCATCAGACACACACTAAGCATTTACTGACCGAATGAATGAACGAACAAACGTGGAAAAATACTCTTGGAACTTGCATTTCAAAACACTGGTATTCTAAATACTTGCAAAAAGTATTTCCAGTAGGGGCAAGGCCAAGACTGATACCATTAACATGGGTCCCGCCTGACAATTTATTAGAATCTTCAGTAAGAATCAATCTATAAGCCATGCTGACAAGTCCTCTCCCATACCACAGCAGAAAAACAGCAGCTTTTATTTATTCAGAAAATGTGACTGTAGTTTCTGGCTAACAGAAAGGCCTGCTCCAAAAGAAAGCAAGATGAATGGGAATGGAATAATAGATATAATTAGATAGTGAATGTTTCTGGTTTCCTTAAAAGCCTGTAGGAACTTGTTCTCTCTCAATAAAAAACAACACAAAATCCACTCAACAAGACATTAACAACAACCAACTGCAGAAAATTGACAAGAAACAGTTCTGTGGGTCTTTTAGAGGATTAAAAAAGGTTACTTTTGTTTTTACCACTGCTATGGCTTTTAAAGCAGAGCTCTGAGGGCCCCAGGGCTGCCTGAGCAGCGAGGCACATGTGGACTGGGCAGTTTGGTGAGGCAGTGGGTTCTGCCCCACTGAGCTGCAAGGTGGGGCAGATTTCTCAGCTCCTGCTGTGTAAGCGGGGGCAGCAGGGGGACAGCTCCCAGGCTTGAGAGGAAGCTCAGCCAATGGATGCAGGAGCACCAGGACATCTGGAGGAAGCATTGGGGGCTTCTTGGGTCCAAAGAACTAATGGAGGGGAGGCCCCTGGGGGCCACACCCAGCATATTGGGAGGCCAGGAGAAGAGGCAATCTGCAGAAACCAAACATGATTCTTCCTGCTGACCTGACTGGACCTTCATCTCCTGCTGCCCCTTGATAGTCCGCTATAGAACGTAGCCTGAAGCAAAAGTGTTTGGCCAAATTGGCTGGCTCCTGCCCCCAGTGTAATGGTGGGGCCCAAGGTCAGCAGCAACAAGGACCAAACACCTTTGGGGTCAGAGGCTGCCGCCCTACAGGGCAGTTAGTGGTTCCAGTGGGGACAGAGGCCCAGGAATATGCAGGAACAGAGCTCCCCTTAGAGGCCAACAGAGAACCAGAGGGCACTCAAGAGGCCCTTCCTCAAACACCAAAGAGACATGTGAGCCATCCCAGAACCCTGACACCATCCTGGCAGGGAGAAGAGACAAAGTGGAGAAACTACCTGTGGGCATGTGCTCAGATGAGATGCTTAACCTGTAAGAGACCGAGTTGTCTTTAATTGGCAAGTTTAAGCCTTGGACTGCCACTGGTGGGAATGGAAGTTCAGAGCACGATTTCTACACGCCTGAGTTTAGGTATATAGATTTACTGGCCCCAACTAGGCTCCTCCAGAAACTCAAAGATGGGTTTGGAAGCAATTAACTGTTTTTCCAAGTTGTTTCTTTTCCTTTTGTATGTTAAGGAGATGTAACCACCAACCATCCTGAAACTGACCAAGCGAGAAACTCAAGGGAGATATAACCACCAACCAAGCATCCTGAAACTGACAAAGCCTCATCACTTGAGCTATGCCCAGGACCTCTGCCTTATTTTTAATGCCAAGATCTCTCCAGGAGGAGCTTAGGCCTCATTATGTGGAAGCATGTTCTCCAACTGAGCCTGTGCAAGTGAATACCTGCCTCTCCCTTTTGAATATTCATTCCCCATCCAAAATAAAAGTTCCTGCTTCCCTTTGTTTGGGGACGCCATGACTTTGCAAATGATTCCTCATGGCCTCCTATTTGCTGCAAATACACTTTACTTTGTGAGACAACTTCCACTGGTGTAGAGTCTTATTTAACTCACCAGGAGGCAACCCCACTTGGTTTGGTAACATTACTATCTCTCTACAAAAGTATCAGTGCCCACCTGAGATCTTACAAAATCCAACTGGCCATGTTGCCTGAAAATCCCCTGAACCAAGACGCCCTAGCCATCTTCTCTTAGATGCCCTGTTTTGCTGTGAGCCTGCCACAAACGCATATACTCAGGAGTCTTGGTGGTGATGCTTGCAGGGGTAGGTCGAAAAGGGGAGTGGTGGTGAAGGCAGAAGATATGGGTGTATTGGGAAGATGGAACAAGAGAAACCTGTTGTCTTCTTGTTACAGGCCTACGGGGGAATGATGCCCCATGTTCTAAAGGCCACATCCCCCCACGTGCTCCCTCTTGATAAGACCATGAGCAGCCACCAACTCTAGATCCTCCCTACTGCACTGCCTCTTAGGTCTACAGAGGTGGCAGAGCTGCTGGTGGCTACCCCAACTCTACCCTCCACTCCTTCCACACCAACACGTCCCAGATTTTATTCAGGGCGGCACTGTGCGCACCTTCCCTTGCAGCCAAGGTTGGTCATGTGACACAGTTCTGGCTAATGAAGTATAAGAGAAATCCCTGGATGGAGCTTCTGGAAAGCTCCTCATGGGGGACTGACTCAGTTTGTGTCTTTACTCTCCCCAGTTTTGCTGCCTGGAATGCCAGCATGCGGATGAGGGTCACAGCTTAAGGACAGCAGGCAGAAAGCCCGAAGGCGCCTGGGGCACTGGGCACATCATGTTGCTGCCATCCCTGCTCAGACTGCCCACCTCTGGCTTCTTTTCTTTAAGAAAAAAATAACCTCCTGATTTGTTTATCCTACTATTTTTGGGTTTATGTTATTAGCAGCAGCTGTATTAGTTTCAAAGTACTACACACTGGGTGGTTTAAAACAACAGAAATTTATTCTCAGTTCTGGAGGTTATAAGTCCCAAGTCAAGGTTGGTAGGGCCACACTCCCTAAAGGTTCTAGGGAAGCATTCTTCCTTGCCTCTTCTTTTTTTTTTTTTTAATAATTTTATTTATTTATTTATTTTTTCCCCCAAAGCCCCAGTAGATAGTTGTATGTCATAGCTGCACATCCTTCTAGCTGCTGCACGCAGGACGCGGCCTCAGCATGGCCAGAGAAACGGTGCCCGAACCCGGGCTGCCAGCAGGGGAGCCTGTGCACTTAACCGCCAAGCCACAGGGCCGGCCCCATTCCTTGCCTCTTCTTAGATTCTGGCAGTTGTCGACAATCCTTGGCTTTCCTTGGCTTTGTCTTCTTCATCACGTGGCACTCTCCCTGTGTGTCTGTGTCCAAATTTCCCTCTTTTAATAAGGACTCCAGTCATTGGATTACAGCCTAGGCCTACCCTAATCCAGTATGACCTCATCTCAACTTGATTACATCTGTAAAGACCCTATTTCCAAATAAGGTCACATTCATAGGTTCTGGGTGGACATGAATTTAAGGGGAACATTATTTGACTCAGTACAGCAGCTACTGCCTGTTATCCAGAATGAAAATCATCTAGTTCCTCTAATGAAAGGGGACAAAAGAGCCCCGCCCACTCCTCTCCTGCCTGCAGAATATGATTCAAGTCCCAGGCTGGCTCCAGCCTGATGTGTACCGTGGGCAGCCAAGGGCTCAGCCAGGGAGGGAGGAGAGCCCAGAGCCTCAGTATCATTGCTGTGTACCCTCCCCTAGCAATTCTGCAGCCTTAATTTTTGGATAGGATCAATGATAACCTTTAGAATCTGATGAAAACCAGGACCTTCTCCCCTGAAAACCTACATACACATAAAATGTTCACTTAATTTTAAGTGAACCTCTCCTATAATCAACTAAGCCAACTAGTCTCGCTTTAAGAAAGCCAGGGTATAGAAATCCAAATTAAAACAAAAGGGCACCTTCAGAGGCTGTTAAATGTTTTGAATAGAAGAATTTTTATTTTACTAACCAAGTACTGACTATGTAAATCTTTTGCCTAACCAGTTCCACTATATATTGATTTAAGGTAGCATTTATGAACATTCTACTAATACATACTAATGTATAATGTCTCAGTAACAAATCTATGGCTTTAAGTAAGTTGCACCTACATATAGAAAAAGAAAAACATAATCATGTCTTTTCATGCCTTAAAATATTAAAGGCAGAAATGTGAAATGTTTAAATTTCCAATGTAATGCCTATTTTTCCTCGTAACAAGAGGCAGAATAAATTATGATATAAAGGCTCTTTCTTTTTGTTTCTGTGTAGAAGCAAGATGACATTCTTTTAATCTCCTTCTATGTATTATATACTATAAATGTTAAAGCACTGCAACTAATGGGGAAAACCTCACATAACTAACCACTTCTGTGGAAATTACACAAAAATCTTATCAACATAACAATCTCATGGTGACTCCACTATTTTTAATGAAATGTCAATGCCACAAAAATTGATCGCTAACTCTGAGGGTAACGGAAATGGCACACAACTACTTTTTCAATTTCTTAAAAACCTTATTTTCTTCAATGCTAGAATAAAAGTTTTCATTTAAATGGCTGGTACAAAAGGTAACATAAGCCTATATGCATGAAGAAGGATAGCGGAAAGGGGACAAAAGCAGAACATTTATCCATAGAGGAGGTGCAATTGGGCAAGTTATTTAACGCCCTTGTGCCTGAGGGGGAATAACAGAACTTCCTCACAGGATTACTGTGAAGAATAAATACATTAGCACAGCACCTAACCCATGAGAAGCTCAGGACCCAGTAGCTTTCATTTCTCGGTGGCCACTTTACCTCATCTGATATCCCAACTACAGTTCTAGATGAGGACCATCATCCTATTACAGAAAAGGGAGCCGGGCTCAAAAATGCCAGGTCTGCTATTCGAGATCTCACGACTGGGAAGTGGTGGAGCTAGGATGCGATCCCAGATGGTCTGGACTCCTAGCCCTCAATGCATACGGCACTAATGGAGGGGCTGGAGACATGAAGAGGCACTGACGGGGTCTTGGCACTGACTCGATTGCCTCGAGATGCCAGTGCCCTTTATTAAGTGGTGGCACTGACCTAAGTGAGGTCAGCCAGCAATAGGAAGTCACCCATATGTAAAACTGACTGCCCAATCATTCCTACTAGACCTCTCTGGAACACTGCCACTAGCATCAGCTTGGACTTTGATGACCTTGGGCTGTGATCCCTGTGTCACTAAACCCATCAGTGAGATGGGGGTAATCCCTATCTCACAGGGTTGTTGGAGAGATTAGGTGAGATAAACAAAGCAGTCCCCTTCTAGCATACTGCCTCACTATTACTATTATTGCTTAGTATTTTTTTTTCCTTCTCTAGTTCCTTAAATACCCACGTAAGTAGATTCTGCTCTCTGATGATCTCTCATCTCTGATAGAGATTTAATTACCCTGACCTCTGACAATCTCACATAATGGACTTCCCCAGACTCTAAAGGGGAAATATGCAGGCTGTTACAAAATAGAGGGGTTACGTGTAGGGCTGACCTAGGGTCATATGTATGCCCAGAGTGGCAGTGGTTAAAGAGGTGGCCATCAGTCAAGGAGGGGGGCAGACCTGTACTTTGTTACTATTGGCTTCGGCTGGCCTGTTAGCAAAGGCATTTCTGCTCAGAGTGTGTGCCATAGTTGTCCAGATCTTGGGAAAAGGCAGGTCTGGAGAAGACTGTAGGCGTCAAATACTTCCTTTAATACACAGTGTGCATTTCTGTGTGTCCCTGCAAATGCCATTTCCCTTCTAGAAGGCCCTCCCATTCTCCTTATAACACTACATCCCTCCTTTTCTTCAAAGTCCACCTTAAAACTGTGTTCACGCATCAGCTTCCTATTAACAGTCTTCCCTCTGAAAGCATCCAGTTGTTGGCCTCCCTCCTACTTCATCTTTTACTCTTGGAACTACAATTCACAGACGAAGCTCAAAGATGGAAAGTGTCCTGAAACTGCACAGTTCTACATGACAAATCCTGGACTCAAGGTATTTTGGTTCCACATGTGGTACTCTGTTCACTAGATCCCTCTTTACTTTGGAACCCCACCTGTCCCTGCCAATGTTTCTGAGATCACTGGTACTCTGGGAGGACATCGGTTTGCTTCATGTGAAGCTATGTGTTACTTTAGGTATTTCTAATGAGGTACATTCTCTTTTGCTCTCTCTCCCTACTTTGAAGTTTTACTCACCTCTTCCATACATATTGAGCTCAATTTTAGAACACCACTTCACCCTACTCCCAACCTACCTCTCCTAGAACCTATTTTTACATCAGAGAGCAGGTACTCAGTAAATATTGGCCAAATGACCAATGTGAGGCTTTCCCACCAGCATTAGGGCTGATTTTTATCTCCTGAGGAATTGATGTATGTGAGATATTTCTCAGATGAAGAATTAAGAGATACTAACATGATCAACCAGATCCTGCCTTGAGAAGAGGTAGGGGCAGGTGAAGGGAAATAACACTCACTGATGGTCTATTAAGAGCCAAGTACTGAGTCAGGTGCTTCATGCTCAGTATATTCCTAAAAACCAAAAAGCAGATCACAAAGACAATATAATCAAGGGTCCTATTTTGCATCCAGCTGCCAGAATGGCTGACGATCCTAAACTCAGCACTGGGAGAGGAGCGTTACTTAGGAAAATCCAAGAGTAAGAGTAAGAAAATATGTGTATTACAATTAAGATTAGTCGTCGGGCCAATAAGTAGTTTTCTTAAGTGAACTGAGTGTGTTTATAGCACAGTGTTCCAAATGTTTACTGATCTCTACTGTTTGGCGTATTATTCTCTTAGGATTTACACACCCTGTCAGCCAGAGAGTGTCATGGAAGGATGATCCTTACAGTAAAATCTATCATAATATGGCTGCTACCTTAGGGTCAACCAGAAAAAGAGACTTTACATACATTTTTAAACTTAAAAGCTCTCTAAGCTCCAGTAATGGTTAGATCCCTTTGCCAGAATATGTACTTCTAAAAATAAAAGCAGAAACATAGCTAGGCCCTTACTTATAGGAAATCTCCTGGGGTTTTGCCATTGTGCCCTCTCATTTGGGAGCAATGAGATAGGAGGGCAGTTTGGCTAAGATTGTCCTGAAATTACATCATTTAGTCAAATAAGACTCTTTGAACTGGGTTTAAGATGGATATTTTTTTTGTGAATTTCAGGCCATAAAAGTTTTGCTGACAAGAGGATCTAGTGAAAGTTAAGTGCCACTCCTCAGCAGGGATTTAAATATGGCCCAAGGCAATGAACATTAGCCTTCTTATCTTGGGCTTCACCTTCCCCTACTCACAAGCCCTTATGCTCACTCAGCATGGGACGCTCACCGTCAGCACCAAGTCCTTGAGCTTTTGGTCCGGCACCAAGTCCTTGAGCTTTTGAGCAACTGGCAGCAAGCCTCTTTCCACAGAGATAGGTGGATAAGTCTTTTGCCTATCAGGTCATTGGCTGGAGAGGGCTGGGACTGGAGGACATGGAGAGGCAGTATGGTATGGAGCGGGGAGGACAGGCTATGCATAGACAGTTTAGAAAGAGTAATGATTTGGGAATTATATTTAAAAAAAGAGAGAGAGGGAAAGATATTTAATTTGGGTTCCTCCTGTGGAAAAACATGTGGGAAAATGGGAGAAAGCCAGAAAATGGAAAACAAAATGATGGAAGTATAGTCTGTATTGAGGCCATGCGATCAGAGTTGTGATATCTTAGCCTGGGAAAGGATAAGATAGTGTATAGTTTGCTAAGTTTTCCTAAATAGGTAGGGGGTTGATACAAGGAAGATGCTGACCAATTGTTTCAAGTCTTCTGACAATAAAACCGGGGGGAAAAAGACTTCCACTAGAATAGAACAAGTTCAGAGAGGCTGAAAAAAGAACTGAATTTCAGATGATTGAAAGCTACATCAGAATGCCAGGGGAGGTTGTGAGCTCTCCGCCCACAGAGTTTAGCTGCACATGTGCTTGAAGTGTGGGGTTATGAATATACCAATAGGCTTATGAATACATTAATTTAATTTTGCCCAAATAATTTTAAGTTCTCTTGCTCCTTGCTGCTTGAAGGAGCCTGGGGCCGTACATCAGGTCACCAGGGGGCTGTTAGGATGCAGAACTTCAGGACTTACATCAGACCTACTGAATCAAAATCTGCATTTTTAATAAGATCCTCAGGTGAAGTGTATCGTTTCCTTTTATAGAGGACTATGCTACTCATAATTAAATGCAGTACTTAAAATTCTTAAAATAACTATGAAAAGCTTTTATCACAGTGTGGTTGACAGAGAGAAAGCTGTCTGGTGATCACATTTTCTGTTCTGTTTTTCAAATGTCATTAGTTAATTGCCTTATTGAACACTTCCAAAGACATCTATTGAAAGTTGTTTTTATAAACATCAGAAAATCAGAAAGTTCTTGCAGAGGCAAATAAACTGATTTTCAAAACTGGCCTCCTCTTATAGCTAATTCTGGCATAAATATTATGACAAGTGCAAAATCAGTAATGATATGTGCAATAAAATAGCAGAAGATCTGAAATCCAACTACTGATTCAAGTGTGGCCTGGGTAGAAGCATCAGTGAAAGAGAAGCCAAGGCCTGGATTCGGCTCTGGACTCCTGGGTGCTAGCTAGCTGTGTGTCAATCATCCTTCCCGGGCCTTGGTGTTCTCATCTGTGAAATGAAGAACAGTTCAGACGGCTTTTAGGACTTCCACATCTTTAACATTCCAAGATCCTAGGAGCTACAGTACTCTCAACAAGAGCATGGGAAACCTAATTTCCCTTAATTCACTGCATTTAACTCTCCCATTGTGTTTGAACCACCAATGAAAGGGCAAGTTGCTAGAAACCAGTGTCTAAACACCAAACAGATGAATGGAAATACCTCCAGTGGGAGCAGGCAGGTGTGGGCATTGGAGGCCAGCAGGGTGAGCAGCTCACACCCCCGTAAACAGCTGGCAGCTCAGCCCAGCTGCTCATGAACAGAGAAGTGGAAGCTGCTCACCCGCGTGCAATTACGTGTGAAGTACGGCAAATCTAAAAATAGCCTGAGCACAGCCATGGAGGGTAACACTGTCAATGGCTTTCAACTCAACTATCAGAATGACAGGAAGGGGAGTAACTATAGCAACAGAAAAATGAACACGTAAAAAAAGTCTTCTGAAGTTGACAGGAAAAGTTTAGATTTAATAAAACACGTATTCTCAATTCCTCTCTCTAAATCTTTGAATTCAAATAGTTCAATTATGTGAAGGCAATAAAATTAGCATTTTGGTAAAGTGTTGATAAAACAAAATCTTTCAATTTTGGGTTCCAGAACCATAAGGAAATACTGCTAACCTGTCAATTTTATTACCTTTATAATTAAATGACCATTTGAACAAATGCTTTTATATAATTTCTAACTGAGAGGCTTTTCTCTATATTTGTTCTATCAGTTATAAAAATAGGCTTGAACCGTACTTGACATTTTAAGATATTACTGCATGTCTGATGAATACATAGGGTGACATGGAATTCTCTTGAAATGAAAGGAACTTAGTGAAAATAGTTAACATTAGAAAGGGATACAGAGAAATAACTCCTAGAATAAGTTTCTGAGGCAGTTCTCACAGCCAGCTCGGTAGCCTGTGGCCCCGGGCATCACGGAGGCTTGGAGTGCTCATGACAAGGAGTGGAGAGCACCATTCAGTTCTGATCAAGCTGTTCTTGCTCAAAGAGCTCACACACCTAACCTGAGGACCAGCAGATCCCCAATTCCAGCGTCTTTCTGCATTATTTGATAAAGGAATATTCAGTTAGGTGCTGGTTAATGTGGTACTGGTCCCAGCCCTTCCACAACTAACTAGTTGTGGGGCCCCAGACAAGTTACTACTCAGCTCTCTGGTCATGGGCTGGATGAGTCTCTCAGGCTCGTCCCTGAGAAGGAACAGTTAAGAGTTAAGGAGAAAGAGAGGATTTGTGTTGAATACACATTTGGGCTACACCCTATGCTGGGCTTTAAAAATATATTATTCTGGCCACAAACTGGCAAGATAGATATTTGTATCTCCACTTTATATATGAAGACACAATCATAAGCAGGCTGAGCTAAGAAGTGACGGAGCCTGGTTTCCACCCTGTGTCTGTTTGATGCTCCATGAGGCCGTCTCTCCTTCTCAGATACCCCTCCAGCCGCTCTTACAGCTGACTCCCGCCTGCAGTGTAAAGACTGACCCCCAGGTGCCCGTCACATACACTTAAGCCATCTACAGATTCTCAGTGAGGGTCTTGCATTTTCCAAGCGTAGAAGATTAGGTCCCTTGGAAAGTCCCTCTACAATCTTCTTTCACTCAGGCAACCACTGTCAACAGTGATTTTCATATCAAACATATACTATTCTGCCACCTGCTTTTTTCACTTAATAGATCATGAATATCTCCTTATGTTAATAAAGAAGTATTTTAATCTTTATAAAGATTGCATTACTACATTATAATCAATCACTTACTAATGGCTATTTCAGTTGTTCCATTTTTTAAAAATTAAGGTATAATTGACATATAACATTAGTTTCAGGTGTACCATATAATGATTCGATAGATATTTGTATACATGGTGGAATGATCACCACAGTAAGTCTAGTTAACATCCATCACCTTACAGTTACAAAAAAATTTTTTTTTCTTGTGATGAGAACTCTTAAGATCTACTCTCTTAGCAACTTTCAAATATGCAATATGGTATTATTAACTATAGTCACCATGCTGTACATCACATCCCCAGGATTATTTATTTTGTAACTGGACTTTTGTACCTTTGACCCCCTTCGCCTATTTCTCCCACTTCCTATCCCTTGCCTCTGGCAACCACCCATCTGTTCTCTGTATCTATGAGCTTGTTTTTTTGTTTTTAGATTCCACATGTAAGTGAGATCATATGTTGTCTTTCTCTGACTTACTTCACTTAGCATAATGCCCTCGAGATCCATCCAAGTCGTTGCAAATGGCAAGATTTCATTCTTTTTTTATGGCTGAATTATATTCCATTGTGTATGTACACACACACACACACACACACACCACATTTTCTTTAACAATTCATCCATCGATGGACACAGGTTGTTTCCATATCTTGGCTATTGTCAACAATGCTGCAGTGAACATGGGGGTGCATGTATCTTTTTCAGTTAGCATTTTCGTTTTCTTCAGGTAAATACCCAGAAATGGAATTGCTGGATCATATGGTAGTTCTGTTTTTAATTTTTTGGGGAACCTCCATACTGTTTTCCATAGTGGCTGAACCAATTTACATTCCCACCAACAGTGCACAAGGGTTCCCTTTTCTCTACATCCTTGCCAACAATTGTTATTTCTTGTCTTTTTGATAACAGCCATTCTAAGAGGTGTGAGGTGATATCTCACTGTGGTTTTCACTTGTGTTTATCTGATGATTAGTGATGTCAAGCAACTTTCCATGTATGTCTTGGCCATTTATATGTCTTCTTTGGAAAAATGTCTATTCAGATCTTCTGCACATTTTATAATTGGATTTTTTTTTTTGGCTATTAAGTTGTATGAGTTTTTTTTAATATAGTTTGGATATTAACCCCTTATCAGATACATGATTTGCAAATATTTTCTCCCGTAGTTCTTCCAATTTTGTACTACTTTAATAATCAGGAAAAATAGAAAACATCATATGGAAAAAATAGTAGGGTAGAAGTCATTTTTAAAGGAAGTATAAGAAGTCAAAAAGTGAATCAAGAGCTTCATCTTAAATTAATTTTTGTGTTTTCCTCAAATCTTTGCTTAGAGTCAAAATTGCCTATAGCATAGGAACACCTTTTACTAAACCAATGTTATAAGATGCAGATGAAATAAAATGCATCTGTGGGCCCCGGGCCAGGAATTCTTTGTAGCATCCCTCAACCCTACTTTAAACATGCAGTCACGCTGTTTATATGGTGAAAGATGTCGACAGCCCTGTGAAAGGATTCTGGCTGAAAGTGAAACGTACACGCAAAAACAAATCTAGTTCTGTGGTTAGTTGAAAATTCACAGCTGGTAGGGGCTGTTATTTAATTCAAGTGTTTCCCCCTCCCATGCAAAGAGAAAATGCTCTTTTAGTGCTGACTGAAAGACCAAAGTCAGAGCAAAAGCTGTTTGAAAATGATGAGGCTTAAGTAAAGCTGCTTTAAAAGCTGCTATGTGGACCAAACAACTTGGAAATTTCCTAAAAGGATTTTCTAGAGTTCTAGTAAATCTTTCTCTCAGTCACTCCTTTGTTCTCCTGCTTTGGTCAAAACCAAAATCAAGTAATGCAAAAGTCACCCACATAGACAAAGAAGCAAAAAAATACACATGGCGTGTGTACACATACACATACATGTACACACACTGCTTAAAATTAAAATGATAATTAATTAAAATTAGTTATTTATATATAAACTCTCTCTTCACTACTTCTTTTTTATGCATTCTAAAGTGTGATGCTACAAGATGAGGTTCATATAAACTTAGTTCTATAAGAATTTTTTTAAATGATCATGAAGCATATAAATAGAGTTTTGAAGGTGGTTGAGTCAGACGTGACAGGTAATGTTTTTTGCTGTGATAAGGATACTACCATTTGGAGCATCTAGCAGGGTTTCTCTTGCTGTTTCCTCTTCTTGAGTCCTTTCTTTGAAAGAGTGTCAAGAGAGTAGAAATAAGGCTGAGGACAGAACAGGGCCCAGCCAGCTGCCTAATAAGACACTAGTAGGCAGCCAGCCACTTAGGTCAGCAGCTCTCCAAATCCATAAGAGAACATTTATTACTTGCTAGAGGCCAGGATGGTTTAGGCTATACCCAAATGACAGCCATTTTGGCCACATGCAATGGACTCATGACCTAACAGGCTTAGAGACAGAAGGAGTCTGAGGTAGAGAGTCCACCTTCAGCGACGGCCCCAGAGATGGGCCACTCTCAGAACCCCTGCTAGTGGGAAGGGGCTTTGGTGGATTCTCTTTGGTTCCTATTCACAGGTGGGATGCATCCTGATTTCTTACAATGCTTTGTATTGCCATTTCTCCACACTCACAGAGCAGCATATTGCCCAATTCCACTATTTTCCTATTTGTTCCCAAACTACGGATGCTGAGACACTGGAGAGTGGAGAAAGACAGGATGTCCACAAGTGGGCTGAAAAATAGTAACAATATGCATTATAAAAGCTTTTGCAAGCAGCATGGAGTTACTGAAGCAATACACATGTGATCCAGCAGAGACTATTTCTCATACAAAATACAGAACTTCCACAACTGTAGAGACAGTAGTGCCTGAAGACTTTCTAATGTGACATATGTATGACTCACATGTAAACTAAACTTCAAACTAGGACATTTCTTAGAATATAACCATAGTCAGAAGTAAGAGAAGGTCATGTGATCCTGATATGCATTTCAGGCAGGTAGCTAAAAACACACATTTAAAATAATAAAGAAAGCATTGTTAAAATAATAATCACATTTGTGATTATAGACGGGTTGACACAACAGTAGAGCTAACTATTGATCTTGAAAGCTCAACATTTTATTTTAGTTTGAAGTAGATATTTACAAAGGGCAGTGTAGCAATGAAAAGTTGAAATCTAAAGCCAGAATGCTCCATTTTGAATTTCTACTCCCCTTACTAGTGATATAATCTTGGGAAATTTTATTAATCTCTCCATGCTTCGGTTTCCTCACCTGTACGATGTGGACAGTTAGAGTATTTCTACCACAGCGCTGCTGTGAGGATGACATGAGTAACTCATGTAAAGACTCAACACAGGGCCTAGTGCTATTGCTGTTAGGACTATCACTGTTCCCAGGGCCAAAGCAGTTCACTCACCAAGATGAGTGTCCATCACCTTCGCACAGTATTTGCACATGGCATCCAGGTCATTCAACTGTCCTTGAAGGAAGGAAATTTGGGCTTCTAATTCTTCTTCCTAAAATGAAGGGGGTAAAAATAATGAAAATAAAAAAAAATTCAAATAAAATCCCCAAAGTTCTCCAAATGATCTGGACTATTTTAAAAAGGCACAATGTCTTTTCAGTCCTAGACAAAACAAAAGAAAATAGCAAATAAACAAGAGCAAACCCCCCATTGCCACCACCAACAAAATAGAGAAAGGGTAAAATGGAGTTTTAAAAAAATCTGGACTTTTCCTAACTGAATGCTAGCTTTGTGCCATGTGTAAATGCTTACCCACACAAACTTGTATAAAAAAAAGTTCATAAAATATCTTTAATAACTATTGAGCCACACAAATTGGTAGAGTAAATTGGATTTCGGCAAACCACGCTCCCTAGGCAGCTGTTAGAAAAACATTACGTTTTCTCTCACACACATTTGGGAAACCAAAGATTTCCATTTGTAGAAGACAAATCTCATCATTTTCTAGACAATGATAATCTCTTAAAATGTGATATTTCCCAAAGTACTTGGAACAGTTTTGCCCCCACAGCCCATAAATAGCTGCTCTCACATTTCCTCTCTGGATATGAAACTAGACCGTTTTATTTATTTGATTGTTTCTAGGAAAAACACTCTGAGTTAAGTAATTATCTAAACGGTAAAAGACAATCTAACTGCAACAAAGGAATAAAGTCTGGTTTTTTAAAAGGAAAAAATAATACACACAAAAAATTTCCCAAGGAAATTTAGAAGATTATGGAAGTTTTTCTCAGAGAAAGAGAATAATCCTCATTATGTAGGATATTTTAAATCAAGTTAGCTAGAATACAAAAAAAGGATGTTGCCAGAGCTGAAATAGGCTAGAAAATTGATTTTCTAGTGTTAGATGCTTGTCCTTTCACATAAGAATCCTCTGTGTCATTGAAGAAGGGAAGAGAGACTTACTGAGATATGCTTTTTCTTAAAGACTGAGTATAATTTGACTTATAGATGGAAATTAACAGTTGAAAAGGTTACTTGTAGGTGTATTCCATTTTAGCAACACACATATGCAGCACTGGAAAGTATTGCTAACTGCTGCCTGGAGAATGAGCCCTTAAGAATATATTAAAATGCTTGACACAGGGGGCTGGCCTCGTGGCTTAGCGGTTGGTGCACGCGCTCCGCTGCTGGCGGCCCGTGTTCGGGTCCCGGGCGCGCACCAACGCACTGCTTGTCAGGCCATGCTGTGGCGGCGTCCCACATACAGCAACTAGAAGGATGTGCAACTATGACATACAACTATCTACTGGGGCTTTGGGGAGAAAAAGGGAAAAAAAGGAGGTAGATTGGCAATAGATGTTAGCTCAGGGCTGGTCTTCCTCAGCAAATAGAGGAGGACTGGCATGGATGTTAGCTCAGGGCTGATCTTTCTCACAAAAAAAATAAAAATAAAAATAAATAAATAAATAAATAAATGCTTGACACAAAACAGACATAGCAGTAGCTCTAAAAAATTACTGTGAAATGCTCGCTGTAGGATTACAGTAGCACTAACCATTCTCCTTACATATACCACAAAGTGCAGCAGCCTCCCCTCTGATACTCAAATAAGGACAAATGCCCCCAGAAGATGCTCAGCCAGGGGATGATTACAGGGGCCTACAGGGAGATGGTGCCACTTTCCTAACTCTTCGGCTGAGCTTTAAGGTGGAAAAGAATAGGCTGTTTTAGGGCATTTTTCTTATCTTTTTTCTCCTTTATTTCCGCACAGGCTTGAGTTACCCTGCCCTATCAGGACACGGTAGGAATTAGAGAAAGAAGGCTACAACTGTTGTTAACTATGGTTGTGGTTAGTCTCCAAAGACAGCTACCATCAATTCCTTCCCTCCTTTATTGTACATGCTGTTCCACTCATCAAGAGGTAGTTTCTCTTTCCCCTCCCCCTGAATCTAGGCTGGCTTTGTGAATCGCCTTGATCCAGAAAATACAGCAGAAGTTAAACTGTTCCAGTTTTGGGCTAGTGTAAGAGGTCTGCAACTTCTGCTTTCACTAGAGGAAGACAGCTACCGTGTTGTAAAGAAGGTCAGGCTAGAATACTGAAAGAGAGGAGAGAAAATATGGAGAGAAAGAGGCCACAGGAGAAGCACTGAGATTCTAGACATGCGAATGAAGTCCTCCTGGACCTTTCAGCCCAACCCAGCTGAAGGCAGCCAAGTGAGTGACCCAGTCAACACCGTGTGGAGCAGAACAAAGCCCAACCAAGCCTTGTCCCAATGCCTGACCCACAAACCTATGAGAATAACAGTGCTGTTGTTTTAAGGAGTGGAATTCTGGAGCAGCTGTTATGCAGCAACAGAAAACTGAAACAGTGGTTGAACAGAAAGAGCACTAGATTGGTATATGTCGTGAGGAAATTTGAGTTCTATTTCTGGTCCTGCCATTAACAAGCCATGTAACCATAAGCAGTCCGCTAACCAGTATGGGCCTAAATTCAGCACTCTCGGCAGAAGGTAAAAGGCAGAGACTTTTCTCCCAAGGAGCTTACAAGTGTGTAGTTGGAATAAAAAACTTATATAAATTACTAGAGTATGAGGTAGAGTACACAGAAGTCTTATAATGAAATAAGAAAAATTGCTCTGGAAATCCTGGTCCCTGCCTCCTGTTCCTTCTACTGAACAAGTCATCTTTGCAATGTGTTACACACACACACCCAACTGGATGAGTCTAGAACTGTACTGAGGCCAGAGCTTGGCAGTCTTTTAAAAGAAGGGGGCCCAGCTGTGGGCTGAGTTTCTCCTTGCATGTGGCTACCAACTGGCCTGCTGAGAGCCCGTAGTAGCAAAGAGCGGCACTAGGAATGCACTGCCTCCTGGTTTAAAGACGTCTTCTCTATTTATTCTCTGTATTAGTTTAATTTGGATTAAGCAATCACTTCCTTTAAAATGCAAAAGCCCTTGGGAGTTTTAATCCCTAGCAGTCATTCCTACCTAAATGGATTTATTTTATTCAGTTTGTTTTCTTTTTAATTGCTGGGAGGGAAGAAGAGCTTGAGAGGAGACACTTCAAGAGGAGACAGGCCAGGCCTGTTGGCTGTGAGGTGTTGAACAGCTGGAGGGAAGTATGTAGCTCAAAGGGGGTCCCTTTCTCAAAACGCTTGACTGTGCTAGCAAGAACAATATTGTAAGAAAAAATGCAATGAGACTGCAGTGCATAATTTGCACAAGTGTGCAGTGCACAATTTGCACAAATGCATGGCAGCCCGAAGCACTTGCTGGGTGAGCATGTGGGGATATAAAAACACAATTTTTCAAGTTTGCAATTTTGCTTTGGGCTCTGGTGGCAAGTGAAGAGCATCTTTCTTGCCTAAATCCCAAGTAAACCTCAATACAAACGAAATCTACACTGTAGAAAATGGCAACTTTCACTCATTTAAACCTTTTTTTCAAAAGAAAGCTCACACAAAAGCCCAATATATGAGATAAGAGGAGCATTCTGGTTGAAACAGGTTGAGGGGCCCAAGAACCTCTTCCATTTGGAAGTTTAAAATCCAGTGTATTATCTCTCTAGAGTTTGCTTAATCTTAAAATATTCCTAAACCCTTCAACTATCACTCAGATTTTATAAATAGAAATGGATCACTTGGAGGCAAAAGGGTGGCTTGTCATTTATTCTTCACTATATTATATAATTACAGATAAAAGAAAGAGCCAAGAATCAAGCTTCTAGAAGTGTGGGAACCAACTTTACATTTCTATCTTAGCTTCTCATGCTCTACACTCCTTCCAACTAACATGCTTTAAACACTGACAGCGGGCTGGCCCCGTGGTTTGGTGGTTAAGTGTGCGCGCTCCGATGCTGGTGGCCCGGGTTCGGATCCCGGGCGCGCACCGAGGCACCACTTCTCCGTCCATCCTGATGCCGAGTCCCACATACAGCAACTAGAGGGATGTGCAGCTATGACATACAACTATCTACTGGGGCTTTGGGGGGAAAAATAAATAAATAAAATAAAAATCTTTAAACACTGACAGCTTTAGTCATTTGTTTTCATTAAATCGGTCCTCTGTCATCAAAAACAAATGCTTGGCTAATTGCCTTGAGGTTTTAGGAAAACAACTTGTTAGTGCAATTTTTACGTATAAATAAGATACTGAAGATAAATGTTTGTTATATTTACTTTTGCATATATGTTCTGCCTTCCGTTACAGGAGGGAGGATGGAATTCTGGAGTAGACACACCTGGGTTCACACCCTCTTTCTGCCAGTTACTAGCTGTATAATCTCGGACAAGTTCCTTCTTTTCTTGGTCCTCTCACCCCCTTGGCAGGATTGGTGAGACAGCGAAGTGAGGACACATGGAGAGTATCTGGCACAGAGCAGGTACTCAATAAAGGCAATTACTCTTTCTTTTAAATAATTTTTTAAAATCAGGTCAATACAGTGAAAAGAACTTTATGTACAGGGTTTTATGATTCACTGTTGGAAAATACTAGTTTCTGGTTTCAAAACCTTTATGTAGCTTAGCTGAGAAAGATTAATTAGGGCTTAAAAACCCATCACTGTCTTAAGTTTTGGATAGCAAATTGATGTGCAAGGCAAGAAACTTATGGAGGATTATGAAGTAGGGCAACATGCAGACTAATGTGTGTAACATATCACCAGCTGTACTTGGCAGTCCCATAGGGAAGACGATGAGGGCCACTCCATCAGAAGAGAAAAACAGCTACCATCTCACCCTTTTATAACGATTACAATATGCCAGGCACTGAGCTTTGCATGCATTAACTCATTTAACTCTCACAACAAACCTATGAGGCAGATTCTCTCATTATTTCCTACATGAAACATGGTCTCCTCCTCTGTAAGCTACATTCTCTGGAAGTGTATGCCAAGGTTTAGAGAGCTATTTGAGAACCCAAGTCACTTGGCCCACTACTCTTGTTTCTTCCTGTGTACACATTCTTTCTTATGCTTAATTACTATTGCCCTTCCAATGAATAACCTCATATCTCGGTTTTCTTTCACCAATTACAATGTTGAGTCCTAATCCCAAATTGCTTACTAAATTGTTTTCCTTGAAAAACATTCAGGTATCATTGGCCGTGTTATTTTGTTGTTTGCTGAATGATTTTCATTTTGATCGAAGAAACGTTTCTTTGAATTTGCTTTTTCTTTTAAGGAAATGCATTTTTTTTTTTTTTTGCAGGGAAAGAGTTGCCCTGAGCTAACATCTGTTGCCAATCTTCCTCTTTTTTCTCCGCAAAGCCCCAGTGCATGGTTGTATATCCTGGTTGTAAGTCCTTCTAGTTCTTCTGTGTGAGCTGCTGCCACAGCATGGCAACTCACAGACGGGTGGTGTGGTTCCACGACCGGGAAACAAACCTAGGCCACTGAAGCCGCGAGAGTGCAGAACTTGAACCACTAGACCATCAGGGCTGGCTCTGAATTTGCTTTTTAAAAAGTGGTGTTTCCACCACCATTCACACCAAAATAGTTGATGCATCATTACACTTCTACTCAAATATTATACATCTTAGTTGTTTAAATTGTTTTACAATATATGATTTTATATGTCAATTTTGTTAAACGCTTCACTGCTATTTCTTCTTTAGTAGAACAAGATTTTGTAGTTGATTATTTATTCACTTATTAATTTATTCACAAATATATTCATTTGTATTGTGTTAGGCCTTGTGGGAAATGCAATAATGAATGAGACAGGGATTCCAACCTCTACAAGTCTAGAGGGAGGTAAGACCTGTACATAAGCCAAGAAAGCAGTAAGGTAAGTTCTGTAAAGATATGAACGAGAAGCTGTCACAGTTCTGGGGAGGGCAGATGACTTTCAATTCGCAGAGGTGGAAATAAAAGCAGATTTTCTGGAAAAAGGCAGCATTTTTGATGGGTCTTAAAGGTGAAGGGGGACTTGGCTCAGAAGAAATGATGAATCAAGATGTTTCAGGAGGCAGGGACCCAGTAGACGAAGGAGTGGAGTCAGAAAAGTGGGGGACATGGGCAAAGACCCGGTCACTGAGTGGAGCCAGAGCATGGGGAAGAGCAGGAGCTGAGGTTTTGCAGAAAGGCTTCCTGCTCTTCCCATTCATCCCTATTACATTTTTACTTCAGATAACTATGTTTTGAGAGCTGGGGTCTGACGTGCAGACTGCTGTGGTCACGGCCCTAACATGCACCACGCTCATGAGGATTATACAGGCCGCAGCAGTGTCTTTGTCCATGGACCAATTAAAACCCCAGGGTCCTTGGTTTGGGAGAAAAGTAGGGCACAAAGGGTACCAGGGTGGAGATCTGCTAAGCATCCAAGTGCCCTCAGATCACAAGAAGAGAAGCAGACAAGAGAACTGATACTGACTGCAGGCAGCAGGAACAGGCTAAATATAGCAAGCAGAAGACAGGAAAGACGCCCAGTCTTTCTCGAGCAGATGGGTGAACAAGAAGTGGGAAGTGAAGGAAACGGAAAGTCTCAAGGAGAAAAAGTGAGAAGGCCACGGATGTTCTGAGGAAGCTGTGGTGTACACAAGGGCAAAACACACACACGGTGTGAATGAAATCCAAGCCAGCACATATGGTATCAGCAGAGGAAGACACCAGAAAAACAGAAGAGGAGCATAAAGAAGACTTTTTAGGAGTATAAAAATAAGTGGTGTGTAAAGTAGTACAGACGAGCTGAAGAGCAAGCTGGAATATGATCACAAGCCCCAGAATCAGTGTATACTACGCCTGCATGTACCATCTCTGTGACCCTGACCAGACAGCAAAGCTCTCTGAGCCTCAGTTTCCTGTCTATAAAATGTGGATAAAAATAATTCCTACCTCAGATGATTGCTGGAGGACTAATTACATGAGATTTTCCAGATGAAGCATCTTGCACAGTGCCTGGCACATGGCAAACACTCAATAAATGTTCATTTTGTTGTTGCATCTAGATTATTAATATAATTTAATTCTATAAAGTTATTCCAAGGAATTATGGATACATGCAAAAACATAACTCCCAGGATATTCATCATACATTCAATGACAGCCTGCATACACACACATTCCACAGCACTCCTGAATGTCCAATGATAGGTGACTTTAGGCAACTTGTAGTACATTCATAAACAGAATATTATGCAACTTCTTAAAATGTTCTTATAGGAGAACATTTAACAATAATATATATACTAATTGGGAAAACAAGATACAAAGTAGTAGGTAAAGCATGAGTGTTTTTTTTTTTTTTTAAAAAGGAAAGTTATTCACCAAAGTGTTTATATTGGTTATTCTCCAAATGGTGGGACGATAGGTCATTTTTCCCCCTTCTTTTTGCTTATTTTTTCTGGATTTTCTACAATGAAATTGGAACATACTTTTGTAATAAAAAAATCAAATGATTATTCAATAACATAACAGAGAGAAAATAAGGAAAAAAAAGTAAAAGGTGATTACCAAGGGGAAAAAAGAGGTATTAATATTTCTAAGTGACCAAAATCGATTCCAAAGCAAACTCTAAACAACACAATAGTCTAAACAAATTTGTGCTCTAAACAACACTAAACAGTAAGAATAACTTAAATAACTTGGAAAAAGCAAGTAATTACAATATTTTGTCCAATGTGCAAACCCTGAGTAGTACTTTTAGGATGAAGGGTTTTCTTTCTAGGCACCTAAAGTGGGAACATCAATGGACGTTGTTCTTTACGGGCTGTCTAGAAAGAATGTGATTCTTTTTTTTTTTTTTTTTTTGTGAGGAAGATCAGCCCTGAGCTAACATCCGTGCTAATCCTCCTCTTTTTTTTTTTTTACTGAGGAAGACCAGCTCTGAGCTAACATCCATTGCCAATCCTCCTCCTTTTTTTTTCCCCAAAGCCCCCCAGTAGATAGTTGTACGTCATAGTTCCACATCCTTCTAGTTGCTGTATGTGGGACACGGCCTCAGCATGGCTGGAGAAGCGGTGCATCGGTGCGCGCCCTGGCTCCGAACCCGGGCCGCCAGTAGCGGAGCGTGTGCACTTAACTGCCAAGCCACAGGGCCGGCCCCAAGAATGTGATTCTTAAAGATACTTAAAGTAATAAAGATGCTTATCAAATTCCCCAGTAAATAAAACAGTTCCCATTTTCAGACAGGATGTAAACAAACATGTTAAATATGAATGGAAAAGGCCTTTAGAAATTTTGAACTGAAATTCAATGCGTAAGGTGTTAAATTTTAAGGTAGCAAATCACATAATTTCAGTGCTGGAATTGCCTTTAGAGATAATTTATTTCAAACCCCTTAATTTTACAAATAGACTTTAATATAGCTAGGTAGCTAACAAGTAGCGGAACTTACAGAGCAGGCTTCCTTGTTTCTCAGCCACTGAGGCAGTGCTATGTACCCCGACTAAGATGCGTACCACCCGAGGACAGCAGAGATGTCCTCAGAATAGGGTTTTCATAACAATCACTGAGACCTTTCTCCCCACCCCACTTCATGCTGTAATGGTGATGCTCCTTTCTTCCTATTGTAGCCTAGAACAAAGGCACAAAGACCTAAACTCAACAGTATTTTGTATGACTTCATACTTTAGTTTCCTCCAGCAAGCTGAATAAAAACCACTACATTCAAGAATATTGCCTCTGGGTTAGATGGCATAGGAAGAAGCACCAGGAATCTCCACCAAGAGACAACAATTGCACTGTCAGAATCTGTTTGATATAACTATTTTGGAATGCCGGAGTCTATTGAAAGCTGGCTACTTCCAGGGAAAGGCTTGGAGGGTAAACTGCAGTCAATTCCAGTTCTTAGCACAATAGCAGTTACCTATCCCCTACCCAAAGCCCTGTGGCAGGCAGCTGTGCACTCATTCCTGGAACAGCTTGCATGCAGCTTATGGGAGCCAGGGTGGGCAAAAATGACCCTGTTCTCTAAATATCAGGGGTCTGTGCTCTGATCGCTGGTTGCTGTTTCTGATCACAGAGCTGCAGACAGAGAGGAGGGTGGTCGTTGTTGCACCACTTCCCATTGTTGCAACCCCCTGCCACCCCCAACCCCGCCCCAGCTGAAGTGACTTCTAGTGGATTTAAAGGACCTGCACCCTTTATCCCCCACTTCATTTTTATCTTTTTCCCCTTTGGGGAGCCAGACATTATAGACTAGGACATTAAAAAGCAACTGCATATATGAAAAAAACTGGAAAGTGATTGTGCACACCCAGGGAAAGGCACAGGTTCAGAAAAGATGTGAGGAGACCTTAAGTTTACACCTCAGGCTGATCCTTGGTACAGAGACAGCCTAGAAACAAACAAACAAAAAACTCCACCATAATAAAAACCAGTAAACCCTGGGAAAGCAGGAGAATCTGATTTCCAGAGTTACCACATTATTAGATTCAAATGTCCAGTTTTCAACAAAAAAAATCACAAGGCTTACAAAGAAACAGAAAAGTAAGGCTCATTCAAAGAAAAACATAAATCAACAGAAATTGTTCTTGCAAAATACCTGATGGCAGATCTACTAGACAAAGACTTTAAAACAATCAACTTAAAGATGCTCAAAGAACTAATGGAAAAAGCAGAGAAAGTCAAGAAAATGATATATGAACAAAATAGAAATATCAATAAAGATATAGAAAACCTAAAAAGAAACCGAAAAGAAATTCTGGGGCTGAAAAGTACAATAAGTGAAATGAAAAATTCACTACAGGGATTCAAAGGCAGATTTGAGCAGGCAGAAGAAAGAATCAGCAAACTTGAAGTTAGGACAATGAAAACTATTGAGTCTGAAGAACAGAAAGAAAAAAGACTGAGGAAAAGTGAACAGAGCCTAAGGGACTTGTGGGATATCATCAAGTGAATCAACATACACATTGTGAGGAGTCCCAGAAAAAGAGGAGAGAGAAAGGGATAGAGAGAATATTTAAAGAAATAGTGGCTGATAACCTTCCAAATTTGATGAAAAGACATGAATATAAACATGCAAGAAGCTTAATGAACTCCAAGTAAGATGAACTGAAAGATAACCACACTCAGATAAGACATTATGTATGAATTAAAGGTTCAATACAGCAAGAAGATATAACAATTATAAACATTTACACACCTAGAATGGAAGGGAGAAATAGACATTTCTAGAATAACAGCTGGAGACTCTACCCTACTCTCAACAATGGATAGAACAAAACCAGACAGAAGATAAGTAAGAAAATAGAGAATTTAAGCCAAACAACAAGCCAACTAGATCTAACAGACATATAAACACTCTATCCAACAACAATAGCATATACATTCTTCTCAAGTGTACATGGGACATTTTCCAGGATAGACCATGTTAGGCCACAAATTAAGTCTCAAAAGATTTTAAAAGATGATAGATATTATACAAAGTATCTTCTTTGATCACACTGGGATAAAGTTAAAAATCAACAAATGTAACACTAGAAAATTCACAAATTTGTGGAAATTAAACAACACACTTTTAAACAACCAATGGATCCAAGAAGAAATTGTAAGTGAAACTACAAAATACTTAGAGATGAATGAAAACAAAAACACAACATATCAAAACTTATGTGATGCAACGAAAGCAGTGTTAAGGGAGAAATTTATACCTATAAATGCTTACATTAAAAAACAGGAAAGATCTCAAATCAACAACCTAACTATACAACTGAAGAACCTAGGAGAAGAACAAACTAAACCCCAAGCCAGCAGAAGGAAGGAAATAATAAAGATTATAGCAGAGATAAATGAAATAGAGAATAGAATAACAATACAGAAAATAAACAAAATCAAAAGTTGGTTCTTTGAAAAGATCAACAAAATTGACAAACCTTTAGCTAAATGGACTAAGAAAAAAAGAGAGGAGACTCAAATTACTAAAATCAGAACTGAAAGCGGGGACATTACTACCAATTCTATGTAAATAAAAAGGATAAGAGAGTACGATGAACAATCATATGCCAACCAATTGGATAAGCTAGATGAAATGAACAAATTCCTAGAAACACAAAACCTACCAAGACTAAGTAAAAAATCTGAATAGACCTATAAGCAGTATAGAGATTGAATCAGTAATAAAAAAACTCCCAAAAAAGAAAAGCCCTGAACTCAATAGCTTTACTGGTGAATTCTAGCAAACTTTTAGGGAAGAACTAATACTAATTCTATCAAACTTTTCCAAAAAATTGAAGATGAGGGAACACTTCCCAACTCACTCTATGAGGCCAGTATTACCCTGATACCAAAGCCAGACAAAGATGCTACAAGAAAAGAAAACTACAGACCAATATCTCTTATGAACTTTGATGTAAAAACCCTCAACAAAATACTAGCAAAACAAATTCAACAGCATATTACAAGGATTAAATGCCATGACCAAGTGGGATTTATTCCTAGAATGCAAGGATGGTTCAATATACAAAAATTGATCAATGTAATATACCACATTAACAAAATGAGGGGAAAAACCACATGATCATCTCAATTGATGCAGAAATAGCATTCAACAAAATTCAACACCCTTTCATGATAAAAACACTCAACAAACTAGCAATGGAAGGAAACTACCTCAACATAATAAAAGCCATATATGAAAAAACCACAGCAAACATCATACTCAATGGTGAAGACTAAAAGCTTTTCCTCTAAGATCAGGAACAAAGCAAGGATGTCTGCTTTCACAACTTCTATTCAACATAGTACTACTGGAAGTTCTAGCCAGAGCAATTAGGCAAGAAAGAGAAATAAAAAGCATTCAAACTGGAAAGGAAGATATAAAATTATTTCTGTTTGCAGATGATGTGATCTTATTTGTAGAAAACCCTAAACATTCCGCAAAAAAACCCCAACTGTTAGAACTAATAAATGAATTCAGCAAAGTAGCAGGATACAAAGTCAACACACAAAAATCAGTTGCATTTCTGCACACTAACAATGAAAAATCTGAAAAGAAAACTACAAAAACAATCCCACTTACAATAGCATTAAAAAGAATAAAATACTTAGGAATTAACTTAACCAAGGAGGTGAAAGACTTGTACAATGAAAACTACTAAATACTGCTGAAAGAAATTAAAGAAGATATAAATAATGGAAACACATCCCATGATCATGGATTGGAAGACTTAATATCGAGATGTCAGTACTATCCAAAGTGATCTACAGATTCAATGCAATCCTTATCAAAATCAAAAGGACATTTATTGCAGAAATAGAATAACCCATTCTAGAATTCATATGGAATCTCAAGGGACCCCAAATAGCCAAAATAATCCTGAAGAAGAACAAAGCTGGAGGACTCACACTTCCTGACTTCAAAACTTACTACAAAGCTATAGTAATCAAAACAGTGTGGTTACTGGCATGAAGGCAGACATATAGACTAGTGGAATAGAAAGGAAGACTCAGAAGTAAAATCTTGCATATATGGTCAAATAATTTTTGACAAGAGTGCCAAGACCATTCAATGGAGAAAGGACAGTATTTTCAATAAACAGTGCTGGGAAAACTGGACATCTATTTGCAAAAGAATGAAGTTGGACCCTTATCAAACACCACATGCTAAAATTAACTCTGAAATGGATCAAAGACTTAAATGTAATACCTAAAACTATAAAACCCTTAGAAGAAAACATAGGGCAAAAGCTTCACGACATTGGATTTGACAATGATTTCTTAGATATGACACCAAAGGCACATGCAACAAAAGAAAAAACAGATGAACCGACTTCATAAAAATTTTGTGCATCAAAAGACACAATCAACAGAGTAAAAAGGCAACCCATAGAATGGGAGAAAATATTTGCAAATCATATATTTGATAAGGAATTAATATCCAGACTATCTAGAGAACTCCTAAAACTCAGTAACAACAACAACAAAAAAACCTGATTAAAAAAATGGCAAAGGACATGAATAGACATGCCTCCAAAGAAGACATACAAATGGCCAATAAGCACATGAAAAGGTGCTCAACATCACTAATCATTAGGAAAATGTAAGTCAAAACTATACTGAGATACGATCTCACATCTATTAGGATGGCCACTATCAAAACCCAGAAAATAACAGGGGCCGGCCTGGTGGCATAGTGGTTGGGTTTGCACACTCTGCTTCCGTGGCCCGGGGTTCATGGGTTCGGATCCCAGGCACAGACCTATGCACTGTTTATCGAGCCATGCTGTGGCAGGCATCCCACATATAAGGTAGAGGAGGATGGGCACAGATGTTAGCACAGGGCCAATCTTCCTCAGCAAAAAAACAAGACAAAACAAAACAAAACAGAAAATAACAAATGTTGGTGAGGATGTGGACAAATTGGAACCCATAAAGATTCCACTGTTGGTGGGAATGTAAAATGATACAGCTGCTATGGAAAACAGTATGGATGTTCCTCAAAAAATTAAAAACAGAATTACTGAATGATCCATCAATTCCACTTCTGGGTATATAGCCCAAATAATTGAAAGCAGAGTCTCAAAGAGATATGTGTACACCCATGTTCATAGCAGACTTATTCACAATAGTTAAAACATGGAAGCAACCCAAGTGTCCACTGATGGATGGATAAGCAAAATGTGGTATACACATTCAATGGAATACTGTTCAGCCTTAAAAAGGAAAGAAATTCTGACATATGCTACAACATGGATGAACCTTGAGGACATTGTGCTAAGAGAAATAAGCCAGTCACAAAAACACAAATACTGTATGATTCCATTATATGAGGTACTTAGTCAAAATCATAAAGACAGAAAGTAGAATGGTGGTTGCCTGGGGCAGGGTGTAGGGGGGAACGGAAGGTTACTGTTTAATGGCTAAAGAGTTTCAGTTTTACCAAATGAAAAGTTATGGAGATGCATGTACAATATTATGACATAATTTAATACTAGTGAACTATATACTTCCAAATGGTTAAATTGGCAAATTTACATGTTATGTATATTTTACCACAATAAATGAGTACTGACTCCTTATGATTTATCAAGTCAAAAATTGCCTGCCTTAAAAGCAGAGTTGCTAGGGGAGGCAAGAGCCAGGCTTTTGAGGCTGATCACGCTGCCTCAGCTGGTCCTAATGGATAGAGACCATCCCAACCCCTTCCCTGCAGCAGCCCAAGAAGAGCTGGAGGGCAGGGCCGCAAGGTGAAGTGTAGGAGAAACTTTTATTTTTCCACGCAAAAATTTCCTCTACCAAACTGCAACTTGACTTGTAGCATCCCTAGAGTAGACGAATTACGTATCAAGTCCACAATCACTTCATCGGTTTACACGTGAAAGTGTTCCAAATATCTTTTTGAAGTCAGGTGTTGGCAGGTTAAAATAATTAACTTGGATCACATGCTTGCTGTGGGTGAGACATACGGGATATGAATTATAAATGATATTTTAAAAATAGAAAATGTAAGGCTCACAAAATTAAGAGAGAAAAGTTTCCTCTTATTCAATAGCTGCCTCTCATAATTTTCACTGAGGGAGTAAAAAAAAAAAATCTCAATTCCTTGCCTCATTTTATTCTTCGGCTCCACCCCATAAAGCAGAAATTGCCCATTGTCCAGGCAGGACTAGTAACATTTTTTTGTAGATAGAGTTAACCACTGCCTCTCTATGCTTCAGTTCTCTCATCTGTAAAATGGGAAGTAATTATAGCACTCACCTCAGAGAGTCCTTTGAGGATTAAAGGAGC